>NW_003852401.1:36871077-36898012 GCF_000181295.1 Otolemur garnettii
ATCTGTGCCTCTTTAGAGGACAATTTAAGCCATTCACATTGATAGAAATTATTGATAAGCCTGATAAAATTTTAGGTATTGAGTTGTTCAAAAGTCCAGTGGACGTTTTTAATCCTTTCACCACTGTAGAAGTTGGAGTTTGATCAATAGTTTCTGAGTTAGTTTAGTTTTGTGATGGAGGATTGCACTGGTCATTATGGAGCGTAGGTTTGAGAATATCCTGGAGAGCTGGTTTAGTTATGGCAAATTTCTTCAACATGTGAATGTCATTAAAGTATTTAATTTCTCCATCGTAAATAAAACTCAGTTTAGCTGGAAATAGGATCCTGGGTTGAAAGTTATTTTGTTTTAAGAGATTAAACGTCGATGACCACCCTCTTCTTGCCTGAAAGTTTTTGGCAGTGAGATCTGCAGTCATTGTAATATTCTTCCTCTTGTAGGTTATGGTTTTCTTACTTCTAGCTGCTTTCAGGATTTTCTCTTTCATATTAACTTTAGTGAAGTTAATTATGATGTTTCTGGGGGATGTCTTATTTGGGTTGAGTCATGCTGGGGTTCTGAAGTTGTCTGCTATCTGAATTTCAGGATCTCTTGGCATATCTGGAAAGTTATCTTTCATAATTTCATGAAGAAGAGCCTCAGTGTTTTGTGAAGCAACTTCATCGCCTTCAGGAATTCCTATTAGTCAAATATTAGTTTTCTTCTAATTATCCCAGAGCTCTCTGAGAGAACGATCTGTTTTTGCTTTCTGTTTTTGTTACTCTTTGGACACTTGGGCATGTTCAGAAGCTTTGTCTTCTACGTCTGAGATCCTTTCTTCTGCCTGCTGCATTCTGTTACCAAGGGATTCTACTGTATTTTTCAGATCTTTGAGGGCTGCAATAATCTCTTGCCTCAATGTTTCAAAATCTTTAGTGGTTTTGTCTTTGAATTCATTGAATTTGTGAGTGAACTTTTGGAATGCTCCTTGAATTTCTAATTCTATCTTTGCCTCTATTCTATTAATCTTATTTGCAATCCAAATTCTGAATTTGATTTCTGACATTTTAGCCATCTGTTTATGAAAGGGATCTTCAGTTTCATCTGCCACATCCTTTCTTGGGGGGGGGTTGACCTACTCTGGTTAATCATATTACCAGCCACATCCTTTCTTGGTGGGGGTTGATCTACTCTGGTTATTCATATTACCAGAGCTTTTCTGCTGATTCTGTCCCATGATTATTTTACCCCATTTAGCTTTTACCCTTGAGTTTTGTCAAGGACCTGTACGGTGTTATGGCCTGAGAGACTGGGGACCTGCTTGGTGTGGTGGGGCTAAGTGGCTCTGTCTTATTTTTAGCTGGTCTCTGTCCTACGCTAGGGAATCAGTTACTCTTGGTTGAAGTCTCAGCTGTGGAGAAATACCAGCAATTAAGTTGCCCCCCCCCAAACAACAATTGGGCTAGGAAAATCAAACCTTCCCTCAACCATACACCCAGGGTGCCACTTTGGATAGTCCTTGGGTGATTTTCCTGGTTCAAGGAGTCCAAATTGGTTGTCCCAGTCAGCACTAGTCTCAGGTGGGAGAGATCAAATGTCTCCAGCAGCTAGATAAGAGGGGTCTGCTGGCAGCTCAGATATAACTTGCTCCAGTGCTCCGTGAGAGCAAAAGGACCCACCCAGCAAATGAATTAGTCTGGGAAGGTGATGCCTCCTTCCCCACCTTGCACCTAGTTACTGGTAATCCCACAGGGCTGTGACCCAGTTCACTTCAGTAAGCAACTGCTTCCGGAGTTTATGACTGCTAGAGTCACCAGGAGATCTAAGTCCACCGGGGGGCCTTGGGTGTTTAATTTAGGCTGGGGAAGTTCACTCAGCTCCAGCTCCATGCCTTCTGTGCTGGCTAAATTCCTCTGCAAGTCAGAGGCTGCTAGAGCTGATACAAAACTCAGCCCTGGGCAGCAAACAATTAGAGTTTACACTCAGGTGTCAATTCCAGCCTCTGCCTGCCCACTGCCTTTGTCTCAGCTATATTCCCCTCAGTGCTAGGTGCTATTATGTCCCTTTACTCACAAAAGTTCCCAAGTCCATTCCACCAGTGGCTGCTGTCTGGAACCTCTGGTTGCCCAGAGTGACAGGGCATGCCTATCTGGAATGGCATCAAGGATGTGAGTGTTTCCTATAGCTTAGGATACCACAGCTCCTATATGGCTTCCTCTGAGCTAACATTCTTCTCCTCACTCCCATGCCACAGAGTCAGCACAGAGCAGCACCAGCCCTTTTCCCCTCCACTCCTCTCAAGGAAGTGCCTAAGAATCTGGACGCCATGGGTGACAAACCTCCAGACCTCAGAGTGAGAGTGTGGGGGGGAATCCTTGGAGTTCAGATTTGCAGGTAGGGAATATATACGGTTTTATACAGTTTTACAGTTTTATTCCTGGCAGAAGGGTGCCATGGCACACCAGCAGGGGTAGGAGGTCCAGTTTTTAGGGGGTCTCTCTTGTGGAATAGAGTGGGAGGATGTTTGAACTCTGCTTGCTTGTTTGTATGGAGTAAACGGTGAGCCCTTCTTGTGGGGGAGGGGATTCCCGTCTCCTTGGTGGTGGATTTTGTACCTTTTGATTGCATTTTTGAGGTCGCAGCTTGCCTCAGCAAGGTTGAAGTGCATTCTTCAATCTTCTCTCTTGGCTTCACTTCAAACCATCAGCTCCCTTGCTAAACTTCTGTCCTTTAAGTCTCCTTCTGGATGGGAGCCTCTGTAAAAAGCTGAAGTCTGCCATCTTGCCTCCACTCCCCATGAAATAGGATTCTTGATCAATGGATCATTGAAGAAAGGAGTAAACAAATTTGAAAACTCTTGTCTTGGAGTATCTTAACTACAAATTTATACCACTAGCAATGTATTAGTTGTTAATTTAAGCTGTCTTAGTTTGGCTTCCATGACAAATAGATTCTAAGATTAATATTTGTTTGCAGAGGTTGACTGGGGACATCTTTGGATCAGCAGTTGTGAGTGACTACAATAAATAGAGTTAGGCAGAGGGAAAATTGATCTGAGATGCAGTTTTGATCAAGCCCTCAGCTAATCCTATAAGGTGAACTGAAGCTGGGATTGCTGTTCAGATTTATGTTACCTTGAGGCAAAGAGACTGGCCTTGGAATCCCAGCATCTATTTGTAATTGGATCTAGGTTGCCCCAGGAAAAGGAGGGTCCTTGAACGTTGTCTTGAATGCTCTCTTCAGTGAAGGACAGTACAGTTCTCAGGTGATTCAGCTGTTGGGAGCCAGAATCCCAAGAGCTCAGAGAATAGTGCTGAGGTCCTAATGGGCAGGGCACCAAAATACCCACTACATACTCTTTCCTTTCTTCTTTCCCACCAAAGACAATACAGTAGAACCTCAATAGTTGACCACTTTCTTATAGTGACCACCTTTTTAAATTGACCTAATTTACTATTGTGCAGACATGTGCTACATGTGTGTATCAGTATGGTGGGCCTAGATCCTTATGATGACCACCCCTGGATGTTGACCAGTTTATTACAGTTCCTGGGATAGTCAGCTATAGACGTTCTACTGTAACATACTCAGCATCATCCACAGAGAAGTGAAACAAGGTTTGATAATAAGATTAACTCTTACATCAGGGCTAGAGAAGGTTACTCTTTTCCAAACTAGAATGGTTTGAGTGCTCCATGTTTGGGCTTTAGCATTCCAGGCTCAGGAAGGCAGAACATGAGAAGACATGGGTTTGATAGGTCAATTTACTATCACAAACTTAGAACTAACAAAATTATAGCGTTAAGCTTCAGGGTTGAGAGAACAACAATCTAATGATATAGTTCATAGTCATAAAAACCCCAGACTTCATTAGGGACCAGGAGAGATGGCTGTGATGAGAATGGGAATGATGTAAAGGCAACAATTTGGACAGGAGAACAGAACCACAAAAAAGGCATAAGGAGATGTTATGATTTCAATATATCCTGCAAGTTCATAGTAACCAGGTAGCTGGGAACACAGGGTTAGACTTTGGGGCAGCCTACAAAGAGTTAGGCAGGCAGACAGAGGTCCATTCAAGAGTTTCAAGTAAGATGTGTTAGTCTGCTCATCTGCCACAACAAAATACAGATGGGATGGCTTCAGAAATAGAAATTTACTTTTTCACAGTTCTGGAAGCAAGGTTTTGATCAATTTGGTTCCTAGTGAGAGCTCTCTTCCTGGCTTATAGATGGCTACCTTTTTGCTGTGTCTTCACATGAACTTACTTCTGTACACAGAGAACCAAGTTCTTAGTTTTCTTTACCTAGAAGGGAACTAATCTTATCTGATCAGGGCTGTACCCATATAGCCTCTTTAACCTTAATTACTTCTTTAGAGACCTTATCTCTTAATACAGCCACACGGGGGCTTCAACATGGAAAATTAGGGTGCATACAACCATTTAGTCCATAACAGGAGAACTAGAATTTTTGCAGTGAAAATGCTGTCAGATATGATAGAGGAAATAGATGTCCCTGTTGGACCACTGGGCAGACCATTGGAAACAGGGTTGGAGCTTTATAATCATACAGGAGTGCCAACATACTCCATTTTGGGGCAAAAAGGATATTAATTGCTTAAAGTAATTAGCAGTAAGGCTAATTCTGGAGATTAATAAATGTACACAACAAATCTCTTTAAGGGCTGGCCCAGAAGAGCAGATGACCCTGCGACTCTGAAGGAATAATACTTCAAGACAATGTTGGGGAAATAACCCTTGATCTAGTTTGGGGCTTGGTTCCACTAAAAAGTTTGAATATAGACATAAAAAAGTATTTCCTATAGTGATTTGGATTTTCCCTCTATAACTATTTTCTTTGTGGATTCAGGCCTGATCTTTTTAGTCCTCACAAAATGTCAGTGTTTCTGATCAGGGTAAGGTTATAGAGATGAATATTCCCTTCTATAACAGTTGTATCATCAGTCCTTTTTGTTTCTAGATGACTTTTTTTTTATAACAAAAGTAATATATGTTTATTGTAGAAAATTACCTGCAACTTTATCATCCAGTGGTATTAAAGTTTTTCTTGGCCTCTTTCATTCTATGTATAATTTTTAAGAATAAGATGATGGAATCATGCTGCATTTATAAAATGAATATCTTAACTATTTTCTATTATAAAACTATAATATTATAGCACTATGTTTAAAGTCTGCATAGTATTCTTTTAAATGGTCTTACTGTGATTTATTTAATTGGTGCCCTATTTTTGGACATTTAATTTGTTTACAGTTGTGTGTTGTTATAATCCATGTTTTGATGACTATTAGAGTGTGTATTTGCCTGTGTATTTGGTTATTTCTTTATAATAAGCTCATAAAAATAAAATTTCTAGAAAAACTATTATACAAAAATGTTTGTTTATCATTTCCAAATACCCCTGCAAAAAGATGGTAACAGTTTACACTTCCTAGGTCAATATAGCACCCTTGAGCAAAAAAATTTTAATACCAGTATAACAGGTACAAATAGCATATAGTGGCTGGGCATGATGGCTCATGCCTATAATCCCAGCACTCTGGGAGGCCAAGTGGGCGGATTTCTTGAGTTCAGGAGTTGAAGACCAGCCTGAGCATGAGGAAGGTCCTATCTCTACTAAAAATAGAAAAGCTAGCCAGGCATTGTGGTGAGTTCAGGAGGCTGAGGCAAGAAGAACATTTGAGCCCAAGAGTTTGAGATTGCTGTGAGCTATGATGCCAGGTACTCAACCCTAGGACGAGAGAGTAAGATTCTCTCTCAGAAAAAAAAAAATTAAAAAAAGTATTATATAGTATTTTAATAATCATTTATTCAATTATGTATGAGTTTTTTTTTTATTAAATGATAACTATGTACATTAATGCAATTCTGGGGTACAGTGTGATATTTTCATATACAATTTGAAATATTTTCATCAAACTGGTTAACATAGCCTTCATGTCATTTTCTTAGTTATTGTGTTAAGACAATCATATTCTACTCTTAGAAAGATTCACTTGTACCCTTGTAAGATAAACCATAGAAGTGATCCTTCCAATCACCCTCCCTTCACCCATTCCCCTCTCCCTTCTTCTCCCTCCTCCCTGTATACTTAGGCTGTTATTAAGTTATAAATTCCATATGGAAGCTATAAATTAATTTCATAATAGGGCTGTATACGTTGGATACTTTTTCTTCCATTCCCGTGATACTTTGCTAAGAAGAACACTTTCCAGCTCTATCCATGTGAAAATGAAGGATGTAAAGTCTCCATATTTCTTTATGGCTGCATAGTATTCCATGGTGTACATATACCACAGTTTGTTGATCATTCGTGGATTGATGGGCACTTGGGCTTCTTACATTATGAATTGGGCTGCAATAAACATTCTGATACAAATATTTTTGTTGTAATGTGATTTTTGGTCTTCTGGGTATATACTTAATAAAAGAATTGCAGAATCAAGTGGCACATTTTAAAATATATTTGTTTCCTTGTCTACTTGTTTAATGGGCCTTCATGTTTTCTTACTGATTTGGACAAGCCCTATATCTATTCCTCTTAGCCTGTTACCTCCACTATGAGAATTGTCATTAGTTAGTTTTTTTGTTTTCAAATGTGTTCACAATTAAGTTGATTATTATACCCAGAGACTTTCTATTGTCATGCACAGAAGTCATATCTAATATTTTTGTTTACATGTAGCTTTTATACTGGTGTTATGCTTAGGAAGTCTTTCACCAGTTCAAATTTCAAATTTTTAAATATGGAATTCAAAGGGAAAGCAGATAATCCTCTGTTATTTGCATCTCTTTGGTCATCTCAGTGATCATTTGTAAGGGAGTATACAAGCATCTCAGCACGGACTTTCAGGTGGCAATCATGAAATGGAAGTCAGTTCCAGATTCAGCAGAGCACTTTACATGTTTGGATCTTTCTCATTTATATCAGAAGAGTACATTCTATCTAATTAAACAGGTTAGGGAAAGGTGTTTGGGTGCCAGCATGCTGCCCCAAATTGTCCCAGTTCACATCAATATCTATCTGCCTTTGATGCAGGAAGGAGCTAAGTTTGATGAGAGGGCAAAAGAGGAAGGCAGGTGACAGCCAGTTGGACACATTGGCTGTGGATCCTGCAAAGCCTAGGAATGATCACCTCTAAATACCTGGTGATCTGCCTCTTTTATTCATTCATCAAGGTTCAGCTTAAGTTTTATATCTCAACTTTTCCATTCGCCACTGATTGCTTGATCCTCCAAACAGCTGACAGTGTTAGTGTTTTCATTACTATCCAATTTAATTCTTTTCATTTAGTTCCTAATATACAGTTTTTATACTATCTAGTTTTTTTACTGTCCAATATAAATCTTAAAATATGTTTACCTTTCCTGACCATGTTTTAAGCTTCTTGATGTAATGGTCACAGTCCAGAGCATAACAGTTTAGTTGGTTGAACATGCAGACTTACCTTAGGATGAAATAAAATACATAATGAGGCTGGACACTGTGCCTTAAATCTATACTCTTAGCACTTTAAGAGGCCAAGGCAGGAGAAATGCTTGAGGATAGAAGCTCAAGAACAGCTGACACAATGTAGATAGACTCTATCTCTGTAAAAAAATTTTTAAAAAATTAGCCAAGCATGGTGGTATGTAGCTGGGAGTCTGAGGTGGGAGGATCAATTGAGTCCAGAAGTTTGAGGTTGCAATGAGCTATAATGATGTCACTGCACTAAAACCCAGGTAACAGATTGAGACCATGTCTCAAAATTAAGTAAATAAAATACAGCTGACTGCAACATGTACCTAATTAAGTATAGGTGGACCTCAAGGTTTAAAAAACACACATCAAATTCTTCAAGCGTGTATCTCTTTTGTAAGGACATACAGGCATGTACGTGCATACACACACACAAAAGTCACTACACTTTTTCTCAGAATATGTCAAGTTGATACGGTTCTGGGGTTGAGTCAGAGAAATTCAGTTTGAATCTCATCTCTGTCTCTTATAGGTGTGTGAATGCAAGCCTCAGTCTCTGCATCTGGAAAATGGGAATAATAAAAGGTGCCCCAAAAATTGCCTCTAAAGTCGCTGAGAAAATAGGAAATTGTAGCTAAATATACCTTTATTTATAAGATATTTAGTACAAAACTTTATAAAAAGGTGGTTAACACTTAGAGAAAATTTTGTAAATGTTTTATAAAATTTTGTAATAAATATTTTGTAAAGAAAGATATATTTAACTATGATTTCTCATTTTCCCTATGTATGGCAACTTTAGGGGTGACTTTTGGGACACACTGCATGTTATCTTTCTCATAAAGTTGAATTAATACACAATATAGTACAATCTGAGCCCTGAGATGCATCAAAACTAGGTGATTTAATTCTGTGATCAAATCTTCAAAATTTAACTTAAATTCTCTTCCAATTCAAGTCATAGTTGTTAGGAAACCCCAAACCAAATCATAATCTGACAACTAAAAGCCCCAATTCAGTCATTACTAGAGCTGTTTTGTTTCAGGAATTGTTTCACAGTTGAGTTGTTGGTTTTTATCCTGACTCAATCTGTACACACTATTAAATCTGGAATGAGTGAGCTTGTGACGCATCTGGCAAGAGGAAGGAGGCCAAACGCTAATTCTTTATGCCCATCCTGCCCGTGAAGCTCTCCAGCGGGGGCAGCGATGTTGTTCTCGCTCCTAACTGGAGCCATGCGCGCCATGCTTGTGGGTGACTGTGAAGCAGCTGTCATTTCCAGTCCCCAAGGTGGGCAGAGACACAGTTATTATATGTATTTGGGGCAAATTTTCCCTCGTCCTGGCCCTGTGGTTGGTTTTGACTCCAATATTCCATTCTCCTGACGGGCGGGTAATCTCTCATTGACATCTGCAGGCATTGTACTGGGAGAGCAGAATATTAACAATGACATTCTCCATGTGGACCTGAAAAGAAGGCTTTTTGCCTGTAATTTGTGAAGTTTTTGTGAAGCTCTTTGGGATCCTTCTGGATAAAGAACCTTCAATAAACCTCACTTATTATAATGATGACTGCTGGCAGAATCGAAGTTACACGTGTGTATTGGGGGAACAATATGTCTTCTTTGTACTCACATAAACTTCCATTTATCTATACAAATATCTCTGAAAAGAGCAAAGCTGAAACATCTTCTCTCCAGCTGGGGTGCCGTTCTGTTGTTGCAGCACAGTAAATTGGGTCACCGTCCAACTTGGCATCCAGCACCTGCTCGGCCACAGAATGGGGAAACGAGAGCTTCTATAGAGACCGTGGCAGGGAGGACAGCCGCCAACAGCTACGAAGGAGTCCAGGAGAGCCGATCATTCCAATTGCTGCCTTTGTTGCTCTTGTCTGGAAGGAAAGACACGACTAAAAGGAAAATTGTTCTTTTAACTCTGACTTTTGAACTCTCTGTGCTCTCTGAGGACAGTGATTTTTAAAAGGTTAGACTTTTGCCTGTGTGTGCCAATTTGCAGAGGAAAATGTCTCTAATGCACAGGAATACTGAGAACCACAGACTTTCCTGGAGACTACATGTGCCAGTTTGAAATTGATTAGAAAGGATTTGATGATTGAATAAATGGAGTTGTGGGTGTAATTGAGTGAGAGCTAGACCTGGAGTCAGACCTTAGATCTTAAACCCAACACAACACTGACTTGCTGTATCACCGTGCCTCAGTTTCCTCCTCTTTGCAACAGAGTTAGTATGAAGGTGAAGTGAACAGAGTGTCTGCAATATATTGAGTAACAGTTAAATATTCATTAAGTCCAAAGAGTAACTTTGCGAGGGAAAGCTTGCATTGGTCAGCATAGGCAAGATTTCTCAACGGTAACATACAATCCCTGAATGTCAGGGGCTTAAATGGCAACGGTTTCCTTTATTTGTGTAGCTCCCACTTTGGGGTCCAGGTCCACTTGAAGCCACCATCTGAAAATCATGGCAGCAGAAAGGAAAGCTCTGTAGGGATTTGTAGCTGCAATTATATAATCATTTCCGAAATGACACACATCCTTTCTGCTTAGAATTCACTGACCAGAATTAGTCAAGTGGTTCCTCCAAGTCACTAACAATTCAATGTATAAATCCTGCTTTTGTTGCCAAATGCAAGAACCCAGAGTATTTGGCATGTATCACTAATGATTTTTGCAGTGTCTACCGATCAGGCTATGTTAAGGTATATCTACTCTTACTTATCAAAGTGCTTCTGTGCATGTTCTTACCTCTGCACTATAATATACAATCATTTTTTCTCTGTTGTTGAATTTTTAATATTGATTACTTGTTTTGTCCTTTTTTTCAGATGGAATACAAGAAAAAAAATTTACTTTCATAGGCTAGAATAATAGGGCTTCATTTTTAATTCACCCTGGGCAATGACAAGGCAGGCAAAGATGCCTACTGTCACCTTTCTTTGTGGTCCTAGGAAGTTGTACAGGAGGATGGAGCATGAGAAGAAGATGGGGGTTGGGGAGGGGAAGATCTCTGAGATTGTCATGGAAGATCATTGATTTTATTGGAGTTGATTACTCTGAAATAATTGCACAACATTGGCCAGTTCCAAAGTTGTGGTAAAAGAGGGAGATCCTAGTTTTGACCTTTCTTTTGTATACTTGAGAAAATATACTCCATAAAAACCGGAAAGTTAATTGAATTTGTATACTTGATATTTTTTTCAAATAATTCCGTTTGGGATCTTTATTTCTTTTGGCTGTTGACCATATGTTCATGTATATATGTGCCCTTAGGAATCTGAAGAAGGAACGAAAGGAATCTGAGTTCTTATTTATGTAGCAGAAACTGTTAATTACCTCCCAATGTCCATGTTTCCTTTTAATGTTGATGATAGAATTCCCACAACCCTGTCCTGGCTTAACTAGAGACCAAAACCTAGTCTATTCTGACTGAGGTGCATGCTCCCTTTCAAAGTTGCTTTCTGGATATTAATAACACCTACTGACTACCAATGACTGCCAGTCTCTCAGTCAGCTAGGTATGACGGCCACGCCTCAAGCTATAACTGAAGGGATTGAGCACAAGCCATGGGTACAACTTCTACATCACATTGTTAACAAGAAAGCTACTTTCCATCTACTTTCCTTTTTCTGCCTTGCTGACTTGGAAAAGGTGACAACTTTCTGAAGAAGATAAAATCCACATGTTGAGGATGACTCAGTTCCTTTCTTGAAAGGACTACATGAGAAAGAAATAAGCCAATTGCATTCATTAAGCCATTCCATTTTGAGATTTCTTTATTATGGTAGCTTAGCCTGTACCTACTCACCCTCAGTGTTAGATGTCCTTTTTCTAGGCTTAGTTTTATTTTTAGCACTATGCTTTAATTGATCTTTTCTTTTCTTAGAGTGGAGGACATGTGGGAAGCTTATCCTTTGCTAATTGTGAGGTTTGGGGCTGGCATTGTTTATACCTTCTTGCATTTCTATTCTCCTAAATTCATCAGGCAACACTGGACACATCCAGGGGCTTTGAATTCCAGACAGTACCTAGAATTTGTTCCTCCAAACCAACAGTCTACCATAGACATGTGTTATGAGGCCTATTTTATGCATCTAGGGAAATTTATTTTACCTTATATAAAACCAAACCCTGTATGATTAACATTGCAAAATATAGTAAAAAGACTCCCAGAACTTAAAGGCTTTGTGTGTTTTGAGAAGAATTCCGGAGACATATTTAGGTCCCATTGATCTTTGCACAGTCTTATTTTCTTCATTTTGTCCCACTTCATAGTTGAATGTAAGCCCCGAGTTAAGGTCTACATTTTTAGAAAATGTGTCTTTGTATATTCTCAAGGCAGATGGACCTTTTCTAAAAGATGTTGCCCTGCTGGGTAGGTAGGTTTTGGATAGTGGAGAGGGAAAATGGTCTGCAGCTAGAAAAAGGTAAAGATACAGTAGGCATTCTTCGGGGGAAGACTGGGAATTTTACTTTCCTCTTGGTTATAGGATGGTTCATTTAGTGTCTTGAAATGGAGTGGAGATCAGCGGGCTATTTTTCTACCTTTCTTTTCCAAACTCATTTTCTAATGGGCAAAACAGACCCAATCAGGATTTCACTCCCATCACTACACACAGCATCCATTTCCTTAGTAAAACGATAGAAAGTTCAGTTAGTTCCCTATTCTTTCCACAGGTCAAGCCAGGAGCTGTTGACAGCTGTTTGGATAAAATCAACTAAATCAGGGAACTGAATACCGTAGTTGTTTTGGCATCTTGGACACGAAATGCGTGTTATTGGTAGAATGTTTTGTTCAGTATTTTGGCAAGCAACTAAAAGAATTAGTGATAATAATAAGTGGTTAATCTAAATGATTGAGTGAAAACCGGCAAGCTGGGTTTTTAATTGTTTCTTAAGCAAAAGGAAGGCTTTTCAGAGGATTACTATCTTAAAATCATTTCCCACAGAATTTTGTCCTCCTCTTTTTTATTCTTTTTATTTTTCTACCCAGGCAAGTTATTAGTTTTATTAAAAAAATCCACTTCATAGAATTTGTGTCAGAGGATTCCCATCCAAGAATTTTTTTCTGTTAAGTGGTTTAAAAAAAAAAAATTAGAGCTGAGCCTAAAACCTAGGGATTCTAAGAATACATATTATTAATTTATTTATAACTATAGGGTACATGTGAAATTTACTAGGTATAGAATATAAACATCTTAACACAATAACTAAGAAAATGCTGTGAAGGCTATGTTGACCAATTGATGAAAGCATTTCAGATTGTGTGTAAAACTAGCACATTGTACCTCATGATTGCATTAATGTACACAGCTATGATTTAATAAAAAAAAATAAAAGAAGATCCCAGGTTTGAGCTTTTATTATTTATAACATCATAAAGTCCCAATGCCCAATTGTTAAGATTTTTCAATTACTCAAATAATTAACAACGTAAATAAACCTTGCTCATAACTTGCTGCTTCATCAATGGCAAATTTGCATTGAGTTTTTGTTCATCTGTGTACAGTCTGTTTCAAATGCTGAAATAATGATTGAAATAACTCATTTGAATCACCAGGATCACATAAAGGAAGAACATCTTCACTCTGGCAGCTCTGAGTGACTCTGAAAATCATCACACACCATCTTAAATTATTGAATTGGAAAAATAGAGTAATGAGCTGGGAATAGAGGAATGAGTTGTATTGTAATAATCAATGTAAAGAATAAATCTTGTCAGATTAATGTAATTTTTTGCTCCGATCTAGTAGAAAACCCTGTGACTTAAAAGGATAAAGGGGGAATGAGGTTGGTATAATTTAATATAACTTTATTAAAACTTTCAATTTTTAACTCATATCGTTCAGCCATCAGTAAATCTTGGCTAGTGTATATATCTATAGGAAATAGAGTTTCTCGAAATATCAAACTTCAATTTTGTCTGTGCTATAGCAAGCTATCTGAATTAGGAGTTTCATTCTCCCATGCCTGCTGAGTACAGGTGGATAATTAAATAGCTAAACCAGAACATATAAACTATAGGGAATGGTAGTGACTGTGTGAACCAGAGAATTCATGCAGCTGTTCCACTCCAGCTGCTGGCTGCCATGTGGTAATGTGGATTGTGGGAATGGGTTTTACAGTTTTCAAGAGAAAATGGAAACCAGTGGCTCATGCCTGTAATTCTAGCACTCTGAGAGGCCAAGGCAGGTGGACTGCCTGAACTCATGGGTTCGAGACCAGCCTGAGCCAGAGTGAGACTCTGTCTCTAAAACTAGCCAGGTGTTGTGGCAGGTGCCTGTAGTCCCAGCTACTTGGAAGGCTGAGGCAAAAGAATCTCTTGAGCCCAAGAGTTTGAGGTTGCTGTGAGCTGTGATACTATAGCACTTTACTGGGGGGGGCGACAAAATGAGATTCTGTCTCAAAAAAACAAAAACAAACAAAAAACAAGAAAAAGAAAATGTTCCTCACCCAAGAAGTCTGAAACACTGTGCACTAGTTAGGTGTCTGTACTGATTTTAACCCAAGGGCCACAAGCTTGAAATCTCTGAACTAGGTATTTATGATGAAACAATTCATCTAAATTCATTTAATCATGTTGATGTTTTCTTTGTATATTTTTCTTTCATTGGTGTGAAAATATCTTCATAAGTGTCTCATTACAGCTTCAGTTCCAGTAGGGGTGTGTGTGTGTGTGTGTGTGTGAAGATAGACTTACATACTGTGTGTGGGAATGAAATACTGTCTCAGAATGAGTGAAATTGATACAGTTATTTGTAATTCTCATAGGTACTATTTTTGGATATTTGGGAATAGCTGGGTGCACTGTAAATTCCTTTTTAACCTTGACTTAGGTGGGGGTTGTAAGCAACCCGGAGTTTGGCATAATAATAAATGTGAAAAGTTAGCTAAAATAAACAAGTTAAAGGTCTAGGGCTAGAAGTAGAACTGCTCACTTAGGAATAGAAAAAGAAACATACAACTATAATACAGACATAAACATAAAATAGCTGATGTATGTAAAAACAATGGCCAGAAATAGCCTTGAAATCATAATGACTTGGAAGTTAAATGTCATCTTTTCTAAATTGTACAACCCAGGGAAGGTTAGGATATCAGAAGAGGTCAGAAAATGTCTTTATCTTTACTATATAGACTGCAATACTTGGAAGTTTATGAAGCACTTTTATCATATAACTACTCCTTTTGATATAGCCAGTACATTTTTCCTAATAGGCTCAGCTAAGGTACAATACCACTTCAAGGAGGTATAAAAAATAGAAAGAGGGTCCTACACAAGCAAGAGAGAAATCAAAGAAATAAAGAAAGACTCATCGAAAAACATGGATTCTGCAGCCAGAATGCCTATGCTCGAATTCTGGTTCTACCCTTTACCAGCTCTGTGTAGCCCGGGCAAGTTACTCATCCTCTCTGAGCCCCAATTTATTCAACTGAGGTAATAAGAGGATTCTCAAAAGCACTTTCAGAGTAATTATTATTACTACTGTCAATATTATAGTTAGAAAAATTCAGTGGAGGAAAATGAAAGAAGAAAAATGTGTAATGTTACTAAGTATTACGGGCTTGGCCCTCATTTTAAACATTCTCTATATTGATTTACTGATTTCTCATAATCAGCCTGTGGGTTCGACATTATTATCTTCATTTTACAGATTTAGGACCAACCAAGCCTTAGTCAATAGATACTGTTTTAATCAGCTTCTACTTTACCACCTTCCTGGATTACTTTGTATACTCCATTGAGCCTGTAGTGTGCACACACTGGTGCCCATGGCTTCTGAACTTCTGTGGCTAGAAGGAGGCTCTTGTGTATGTTTGGTCACCACTGCTGCTACCAGGTGAATTATGGACCTGCCAAGGGCCAGCTCTGTGTGTTCTCAAATGACATATACCTCTTTCTGTCACCAGGCCTAACCCTACCATTAATGAGACCATGGACAAGAGTACAAATGGAAGTCCGGAACACTTGCATTTAAATATTTAAAGATATAATTCAAAATAACAAACTCTTAATGTGTGTTCTATACTCCTTACTTGATAAATAAAATTTCATAATGATTGGGAAGGCCAAGTTGAAATTTCAAGTTTTAAAAATCTTTGATGTTCCATGTAAAACATAGTGTGGCACAGAAAGAAGCTCATGTCCTCCAGCATGCAGTCTTTGCTCTGGGGCCTTCCTCTCTTTCATTCAACCTTATGCTGTCTGGCACCACGTGGAGTATTTGAACACCATAACCCAAGCTTCTAAGCTTTGCTGACATCTGCTGCTATATGACCAGGGAATTTGAGAGACCTTATACCTGGAACATGGTTCAGAAATGGGCAAGTAGGCTTGGGTGGGTGTGTTACTGTTCCATTGAGAGGAACAAGCAAGAGCAGACCAGAATTTGGACTGACAAACCATGGGCCTAGAAAAGGGTCCCTTGCTTTTGTATTTGGAGGAGGTATTGATAGTTATTACCATTCACTTAAATATTATGCAGAATAATGAAAGTGCTAGGATGCAAAGACATGGTTATTATTTCTATGAAAATTATGTTGGAAACTTTGGAGACTCTACATACAAGTAGCTCAAATATTGTTATTATATTAGATATAATATATAGTCAAAGAATGTTAAAATTTTTGAAGAGATAAAAAAATAGAAATCTCTGTCATTCAGCTTGATTGCCAATTGTTCTTTATTAAACTCAGGAATTAAAAACCATAGAGGATGCATAATGGATAAGATTTATGCAAGAAAATAAATGAAAAACTCCAATTAGTGGATTTTTATTCCAAGAAAATACTATATACTCTATAAGAAAGAATGGAAAATAAGTTAATATTATTTAAGATAAAATGGCAAAAAAAATTTCATATGCAATATAAAAATATACTTTTTGCTTTAAGCAAAATTTTATTTGACTGGTCAATTCCCAGGCTCGGTCTCAATAGCTAGACAGATTTTCCTATAACTGGCCCAGAGTCAGGAAGGTAATATTTTGATAAAGCTGGGGCGAAAAGGTAGGTCTATCTCACAGGAACTATTGTCCTATTAATCTTATGGTTTATTAATAAGAACAAAATAAGTATTAGGCCACTCATCTGTATAACACTTAGTAAAACTTTTTGGAAGAAATTGAATGTTGACTATGCTAGGGTTATGTCTTAATTGTGGATCAGTTTTCAAGAGAAGTTATGGAAATCCTGATTAATTAGTATGTTTATCTAATATATTTTCTGAAAGAAAGTATTCACTGTCCTTGCCTCAGTTTAAAGATATGAAGACTTTATAACTTTCTTTAATAATAACTTTATTTTTCCCTGCATGTTATCTTTGAGAGGGCTTTCTTAGATGACAGGAATAGCGAAGTGAGAAACCTGGGAGAGGTGTATTATTGCAAAGTAACTTTAAGAGAGATGGTCAAATTATAATAAAAATGAAGACCTAATAGAAACATAAAATAATGCCAAGAGAAATCTAAGCAGCTACACATGCAGCCTTATCAAGAGAGAAAATGTGCACATACATAGTAGTGTCTCTTAGTGAAACGGTAGGTCTCCCAGAAACTCTTAAAAACCTCAAAAGTAGTTGGTTGCAGTTGATTGTAGAGTTGGAGGGCATGGCCTGTCTCTTCATGAGAATGGAGGTAAGGGAGAAAATCAGAGTCATCTTGCTTCTTTAAATTATCATCTCCATCAGGTATTAAAAATGGGGTGGGGTGGCACCTGTGGCTCAGTAGATAGGGCGCCAGCCCCATATATCGAGGGTGGTAGGTTCAAACCTGGCTGGGGCCAGCTAAAACAGCAATTGGGTGGCACCTGTGGTTTAAAGGAGTATGGCACGAGCCCCATATGCCTCAGGTGGTGGGTTCAAACCCAGCCCTGGCCAAAAAATGTGGCCTTCAGATTAGCAGCAATGGCATTGCCTGGGAGCAATGAGAATTACAACAAAAAATAGCTAGGCGTTGTGGCGGGCACCTGTAGTCCCAGCTACTTGTGAGGCTGAGGCAAGACAATTGCATAAGCCCAAGAGTTGGAGGTTGCTGTGAGCTGTGACACCATAGCACTCTACCAACAGTGGCAAACTGAGACTCTGTCTCAGAAAAAGAACAAAACCTTTGTAAAGTATGAGTTGATATCCTTAGAAGAGTGGGTGAACAATATAGAACTCACTTTCCTTTTTATAGAAGACCTCTTGAAATGGAGCTAACATTTTGGAAAGTGGTCTGCTCTTTCCGCACTGCCTACAATGCTACAAACTTGGCTATTTCTGAGTCAATACTCAGCTGCACAACAGGACAAGCGTTGCTGCTTCTCCAAAGCACAGGCTTGCTCAGGCTCTTATTAGGAACTTAAAATTTCCTATCACTTCCGAGTTTACTTCCAAATTTCCTGGAGATCTTGTTAAAATGGATATTCTGATTAAGTAGGTATAATCTAATTTGAAGCCTTAGGTTATACATTTCTAAGCTCCCAGGCGATGCCATTGCTGCTAATCTGAAGGCCACATTTTTAGTAGCAAGAACCTAGATCATGGCTCTCACCTTGTGATTCTCAAATTAAAAAGGGATAGGAAAAGTGGGTCTTAGAAATAGTGCCTTTGTTTATGAGTTAGTGAAGATAGAGTTAATGAGAAAAAGGAAAACAGCAACAATAGACATAAAACTCCTTTTTACTTCTAGCTTTGTCTCTAGTGACTAAAGCCACAGTGGGTAAGAATCGTTATCTGTAAAATTTTGAGCTGGTGTTCAGAGAGGGAGGCTGTCTGACTGCACAGAAAACGCTTTATGCCTGGGATAGTTACAAGTCGATCCCAGGCTGAGGTTCCTAGCAACTAAATGGATTCCACTAAATGGATCCCGCTTTCTCCCCTGACCCCATTCTCCCATAGCTGATAATGAAAGCCTGGCATTTAATATAAACCAGAATGAGATACACAGATGATCTCACCCATGAAAGGTGAAGGCGAATTTATTATATCCCTTGGAGGAAAGCACACTGAGGTCTATGTCCATTCTAGTCTAGTTAAGAAGGTAAAACTCTGTAGTCAGAGTGTCACCAGCAGATCTTCCTTTCTGGAAGCACAGTGACCTGAGTCGAGATGTCAGAACAGGGGATGTAGTCGCCCCCCAGGACTGGGTTGCTGGATTTTTTCCGACCCTGTCTTTTTCCTCAGGAAAGTCATCCAGTGCAACTGGGCAACTGTTGAGTTATTATAATACGAGTTACCTCACACTGTTAGGTCCCAGGTGATGGAGCCAAGCAAGCAATTGTAGGAGGAAAAAGGCAAGTGAGGAAACTTGGTGGGGAAACCAAGACAGGCAAGAATTCCGTTTCCAATCAAAGAGCATTCCAGAAGGAGGAGGTACAGAGGGAAACAATGATGGCAATTTTATAGCCAGATAAAGTGGAACCAGGGGGATCAAAATTAGGTATGATGGCATGTGCTTTGGTAGGGTGAATGCTAAAATTAACTTGGTTCCATATTCCATTCATAGTGATGACCAAATCTCTTAGACATTGCTAGAATAAATCAGTTCTTAGAAACCCTACAAGGTCAGTATGCTTACATTTTTCACACCTTTGTTATTGGAGGCTGGTGGTTAGACACATTAATTTGAGGGCCAGGCTTTCTGGATTCCAATCCTATTTCTGCCACTTACAAGCTGGGGAATGTTTCCTAACCTTTTGTGCTTCAGTTTCTTTATGGAGGTAATAATAGCCCCTTCCTAAACAGGGTTATTGTAAAGAACTACTGAGACAGTATTGCATAAGCTGCCTAAAACAATGCCAGATGTGGGATAGGTGCTATTGGAGTTAGTTTTTTTGTTGATATTATTTTCATTATCTATAAAAAAACATGCCAACCCTCACACTTACATAAATAATCTGGCAAGCAAGGCCAGACAAAATAAAGATCAACTTGAAAATGATTTCTGATAGTCCTGTTAATTATTACATGGAGGAAATCATTTCCCAGAGAAACATTATTATTTTGACTGGTTCTTACATGAAAATATTGTTTGTTGTTTCAATTCAACAATGGAATAACCACAGGGAGAAAGAATAAGTTAGACGTGCCTAAAATAGGAAAGTAGCTCCTAAAAAGCTTTTATTCTAGAGCCAGTAAGGTGATTACTACAGTCTCCAAAGTTTTCTGCATCATTCACCATGGTGTCATGGCTTCAGCAATGACACTTCTCTTTGCTGATTTCTGTTAGCTAGATTTTTCTGTTTGTTTTAACATTTCCTTTAATAGAAGTGCCTAGATCAAGGCCCTAAATAAAATGGCTGTCATTAAATTTGGAGAGACGGGCTTGGAGGGCAAAGATCCAAATGCATTCAAGAGAGGGAATAACCATTCTTTCTTGCTATCCTCTTTCTGTCCCCAAACTGTCTTGTTCTGATTGTGAGTAGACCTGCCCCGAGACTGAAGAATGCTTTACTTGTATGCTGGGTGAAAAAGAAAAATCTGAGGTGAGAGATGTCACTGCTTTGGGGTTTATTTATTGGGGACTATATACTTTTAATTCTGGCTTTAAATTCTGCAGCTGGAAATGCAGCTTGTGGGCAAGGGGACAGGTGAATTTCCAAAAGAGATCTCAGAAGGTTGACTTTTAGAATCCCTGAAGATGGGGATAAAAGCGGGCCCTTTTAAATAAACCAAGTGCCCACAATGGCTTTATTACCACACTGCTCCTTCACACTGTAGATTACACGAAGGCCTGGAGACTAATTTCAGCAACAGCCACAATTTACTAGCTATAGTGGGCCTCAGATGAATAGTTTCTTGTAAAATCAGTGGCAGCTTTATCCTAGCAGAGCACAAATAAATCAGCTCTTATTATTCCACATTCATTTAATCCGGGGACATTAGTCAGTGAGACCTTTCTGCAGCCTAATAAACAGCAGCAGCAGCAGTTTTTCTTTATGAGAGTAGTTGTTCATCCTAAATTAGAGCCAGCATTAGGCGGAGGCAGAAACTTTTGCTGGATGATTTAAAGATGTATAATATGCGACCATAATAGTGTATGAAAACTGTACCCATGTGTGTAAATATAGCAGGCCCATAATTTTTCTGTATGTGGATCACTTTAGAACATGTGGCTTATTTTAGTTTTCTTGAGGGTTTTCTTTGTTGCAGGTGTGTGTTGTTATCTTGTCTCTCTTGACTGGAGTGTCCTTTTATTTTACTTGGGAGTTGAGTAGGCACTGACCTTGTATCTTCCTATTTCTACTTATCTGGAAGGAAGTATCCAAGGTTTCTAACCTGGTAGAAAAGGATGTGCAGGAGGCGTGTCTTAAACGTACATCTGGTTATTTCAGTCTGCTGAACTATCGATCAATTCAAAATCCTAACCCAAACCCCAATGGAACTTTATATACTGACTGGTTAAGCCCAGGCAGTAAATTTTCTGTTGTAAAGTCACTATATATGTGATGAAGACGACTTAGCTTACTTTGTTACTGGTGATGTGGCTTACAGAGATACATTAAAATAAAGCTTCTACATACCCATTGGCCTCCCTTCATAAGTATGCACAGTTTCTAAATTGAGATAACCATGTTTTTGTTCTTCTACAGCATAAATACATCAGCAAACTGTGGGATAATTCTATTCAGGATGTTCTTTCATATTTCCACCAGGAAAAAGAATACACCAGGGAGATGATCAGCTTGACAAAAAATACATATGGAAACGCTTGCTCCCCTCAAGCAAATGGATAACCCAAAGTAAATTTATTTGACTCCTACATGGAGTGGGCACATCCCCCGTTCTGTACTGACTGAGTTTGTGTATTAGTACAGCTCTTCAGAGTTCAGCAAGCATCATTTGAATACGCACTATGTGCACTACACGGTGAAATCTTACGTTGCTCTGATTATTTGAAATGTATTTCTTGTGGTAGAAGGAAAAGGAAAAATAGTCAGTGCTGGCTGTAATATCTCAGGATTGCAATATAAAATTAATGAGATACATTTTCTAAATATAAGTGTAAAATGCAGTAACCGTAACTAGGTGTCATTGTATCTGACCAGTGAATTCAAGCATATTCATTTAATGAAAATCGAAGTATCCTGATACAAGTTTTGATTATTTGGTGATAATAAAGATAGAAGGCACAAATTAAAATAAACTGCATATTGGCATCAAAGAATTATATATATGTTATAAATATATGTTATATGTTATAAATATGTTATGTGTTATAAACATATAAATGTTATATATATGTATATATACATATTCTAAAACAGATTCTGTATACGCACAAAACTATACATGATCCTTCCTTCTCAGGGAGAAATAAATTGTTTTAAGGAAAGTACCAGATAATTTAAGCAAAATCCTTATAGAAATCAGAGCATTTTTTGTACCACTTTTGTACCACTTTTATATACTTTACTTAACTTAACTTATTATACCTACTTTTTGTAATAAAATTTCCCTAAAACTAAAAAACTAAAATAACAAAATCTGTAGTTTACATTTTTACTGGTAAAGTAGGGAGAAATTGAGACAATAATTTTTGATAATTCAGGCCAAAAGACTTAAGCTATGCAGATAGCCAATGGCACCGATAGGTTGGACAAACTGGATTCTTGGTGTATAACCAAGAGACAACTTAATTTTGACTTTCACTGATCTTTGAGAATATATTCACCTTGGCAAGTTCTTTCCCTGCATAGGATGAAAACTCAGAAGGCTTATGACTTCTCATTACTCTTAGGTTATTGGAAATTTAGTCTACAGAATAATTAAAAGTCAAAGCTTAATTAAAAAATTGCTCTCTCCTGAACCTCACATGGAGTTTCTTCTTTTCTTTTTGCTCTTCTGTCCTCAGTTTGTTTCCATGATTTCCGACACTTCTAGGTTTTGAACATTGGAAAGGAAGAGATTTTTGAACGTCCGAATGTTCTTAACATGACTGATATTCTTGGAATATGGCTTTACAGTCTCAGGCAGTTATGAAAAGCTTTTTCTCATAGATGCTCTCATAAGTACTTTGGGAAACACACCCCTTCCAGTTGCTGGGGGCTATGGGTATTTCATTGATCTGTCTATATTTTCTCTGGTAGCTTGCTCCTTCAAGAGCCCTTAGAAATTTTTGACTTCCATCTCCTGAGATTACCCTTTAGCGGTTTTCTCTGTATGGGATCTAGACCATCCCAACACAACGTTATTTCAAGCATGACCCACATCTGGTTCATGAAAAAGTCTCTTTTTTTTTTTTCCTGCTACCATTAAATTCAAAGGAGGCTGCTTCTTAATTCAAAGTTCGTTCCTTGAGTTTACCTGTCATAGCACCAGCCAACCTCACTGCATGAGCCTGATGATTTTTATGCCCTTACTATGGGTGAGAGGTTAAAGAAGCAGGCAATTGGTCCCCAGTCTCTAGTGTATGCAAGCCCCCTATACCCTTCTGTGGGCATCTGCTATTATTTTCATACCTTAGATGAAACTGAGGCAGGAACATGCCTTGATGTCCTGTTATATTGAGTCACAAGAATGTCATTTATTCAAATGCTCAAGCTCTTTCTTCAGTGTTCTTAAAGCCCTCCTGACTTTAGTGTCCATTGGATATTTTATAGTTAATTTTGAATTTGCCTATATGCCAGGTTTTGCTGAAAGGAACGAGATGCAGGACTGACAGTTTTTCTTGCATGTATAAAATTTCTTTGAAGTGGGCATTATCCAGCATTGGCATATTTTCATTTCACTGACATATAACTGGAAACTAGAAGCAAATTTTATATGAGCTCTATTTTGGGGGTTGTCTATTTGCACTTTAATTTTGGAATCTGCATAATATCTATGAATCTGCATGAGTCTTTTAAGTAAAAATTATAGCTTTCATGTGTATCTGTGGTTGTGTGGTGAGAGAGAGAGTAAAAGAGAGTAATTTGTAAGAGGGGAGAAAAAAACCCTTTTGGTTTAAGTATCTAACTATAATCCTCTGTGTCTTATGTCTAGAGACTAGAACCTATATTCTTTGCAAAGGCAAAAGTTTTCTTACTGAATTTTAAAACCTTGGAGAGGTTTAGTGATGACTTTGCACCCTTCCTTTATTTTATAGTTTACATTTTACAATAGGGTGGAAAAGTTCATCTCTTTTAGTTGCAAGATTCTCAGTTCTATAAAGTTAAATCTTAAATTTTAAGCTTTTATTTCCAAGTCACAAAGCTAAATAGTGGCAGAGGTGGAGCCAGAACTCAACTCCACGGGTCAAGCTTTCTCTTTTGCTAGAGCTCAAACTGGAAAGAGATTTTCCAGTATTTATTCCAAAATCTTACATTTCCATTGGACCTTGACAAAAGTGCATACACTATTGGGCATTTCCACACCACTAAACGTCATTCATTCATTCATGCTTGTTACAGCTTCCCATGATGAGAGAGTGTGTGAAGGTTTGGTTATGGTGAAAAGTACAAAGGTAGCACAGGTAACTGACAATGGCAATTTCATGAACTTTCTCTAAAATATTGTACTGATTTCTCCTAAGAATCTTCTCAAGGGATTACTTTCAAATCTCAAATAAAATTTAAGTAGCAAATGCAATTTGTGAAGAGTTTGATGAGGAACTATTTGCATATACCACTTAATTGTATATACCAAATCTGACAATTAAGTTTGCAAGCTTGCCACTGTGCGCTTACATTTGGCAGCACTGTACGAACTACCCTGTAAGGTTTCATAACCTTGGTATATCAGTGTCTCACAACTGTGTTTGTGTCAATGTGTGGTAGTGTCTTGATGACTGGGATTCATTATTGTTGGTGCATGCATGTTTTTGTGTGCCATTGTGAGAATGTTGGAGCTTGAATTAGCACAATGAAAAAACATGAAATTTCTTGTTAAAACTAGCAGGACTGGAAGTGAAATCATGGTGTCCAAGTTTATGGAGATAGTGCTATAAAGAAGACAGTATTGTGCAAATGTATTAAACATTTTTCTGAGGGAAGAGGAAGCATGACTGATGAAGAGAGGTCAGGGTGGCCAGTAATGAGCAGAATGAACAAAAATCATTATAAAAATTTATCAAATTATGTGTAAAAATTGTCAACTGACTGTGAAAAACATAGTAGACCAAGAACACATTGATAGAGAAAGAGGAAGATCTTAGCTGAAAATCTTGGCCTGAGGAAGATGTGTGAAAAAATGGCCCTGAAGGAGCTCACTGATGAACAAAAGCCCAGCTCACACACCACTGTCTGTTAGGGAGATTTAAGTCAGTAAACAGATAATTGTATTGGAATACAATACAATTGCTACTCTCTACTCACCTGTTAGATTCCCCCAAAGACTTTTTTTCTTTATCCAAAGATAAAGGAAATATTGAAAGGAAGACATTCTGAAGACAATCAGGACATCAATCTCTCGAGGCCATTTTAGAAAGGGTTCCAAAATTTCTTTGAAGGGTCATTTAGGCACTGGTGTCGGTGCATAGCTTTCCAAAAGGAGTACTTTGAAGGTGACTGTGATGACATTCAGCTATGAAGTATATAGTGTTTCCCTAGGGTGAGTTCATGAACTTAATTGTCAGACCTAGTACACTTTGCTCATACTTTTAGAGGTTTATCCTGATGATGCACCCATGAATTATCATATTCTAATACAAATGAGTTATTTTACTATTCCCAAGACAGTTCTAGGACATCAGTTGACTTTATCTCTTTGTTCTGGTTATGTTTGTAGTGTAACAAACTACCTTAAAATCTAGTAGCATAAAGCAATAACCTACTTGCTGTGTTCATGGATTCTGAGTCAAGAATTTTGTAAAGGCATATCTATGCTCACAACTGTGTTCATGTCGATGTGTGGTAGTATTTTGCTGACTGGAATTCATTATCATTGTTGCATGTTTGGGGGATGTTTGAGGGCTCAGCTTGACTTGAATGGGTGGGGGTGACCCAAACAGATGGCTTCTTTACTCACATGCATTGTGTCTGGCTGAAGGATGGGGTCAGCTGTGCTCGGTGGTCAGACACCCTGCATACACCTCTTCAGCATGGTGGCCTAACAGTAGTCAGAGTTTGTATATGGTAACTAAGGGCTTAAAGAACAAAAGAGCAAGGCAAAAGCTATATAGTCTTTGATGACCTATCTTGGAAAGTCACTTATTGTCATTTCTGCCACACTCTATTTATTTAAGAGACCATAATTCCACCCAGACTCAGGAAAGGGGGTAAATTCCCCTGGATGGGGGAGCATCAAAATATTTGTGGCCACGATTTTAAACAGCACATCCACCTCCTGTGTCATTGTCATTATAGTTTTAAATTTTACCTATATTTTAAATCCTTCAAGAGATTATTATCATTGACTTTTAAAATAAACATTAATTTAGATTCATCCACATACACAACCTCTGTGCTGCTCTATACTGGTGTTTCTTCCTGCCTCTATTTCTCTCTGGGATCATTTTCCTTCTATCAGAACAACCCCTTAGTTTGTGTCTTCTCTTTTTTCTTTATTAATCTTGCTAGACATTTGTTGATTTTATTGATATTTTTCAAGCTCTTGGTTTCATTACTTTTCTCTAATATCTGTTTTTAATTTTATTAATTTCTGCTCTTATCCTTATTATTTCCTTTCTTCTGCTCGTTTTGTGTTCATTTTACTCTTCTTTGTCTAGGTTATTGGAGGAAGCTTAGATTACTGATTTGAGACTTCTCTTCTTTTCTAATCTGTGCATTTATTGTTATACATTTTCCTCTCACCACTCTTTAGCTGAGGCTTCTTCTTTAACCCATGAAATATTTAAAAGGGAGTTATTTATTATCTAAGTGTTTGGAGATATTTCTGCCATGGTTTCATTCTGATCAAAGAACATACTATGTATTTATATAATTTCAATTCCTTTATATTTGTTGAGTTTGTTTTATGGCTCAGATTTTGTTCTACCTTGGTATAGGTCCCGTGGGCTGTATTTGAAAAGACTGTGTTCTGTTGTTTGAGTATACGATGTTCTATAAATATCAATTAGATCCTGTGGTTTCTGGTGTTGAGTTCTTCTATATGCCTGTTGATTTTCCATTGATTTCCTCTATTAATTATTGAGAGAGGCAAGTTAAAATCTCCAACTTTAATTGTTGTATTTGTCTATTCCTTTGGTTTTTACCTGATATATTTTGCACCTCTATTGTTTGGTGCATAAACATTTAGCATTACTATGTCTTCTTGATGGATTGATACTTTGATCATTATATAATGTCCCTTTGTGGTTCAGATAATTTTTATTCCTGAGAAGTATACTATATCTTATATTACTGTAACAACATCTGATTTTCTTTTTTTTCTTTTTTTTTCTTTTTTTATTGAATGGTAACTGTGTACATTGATGCACTTTGGGGGTACAGTGTGGTGTTTTCATACACAATCCAAGACACTTCCATCAAACTGGTTAACATAGCCTTCATGTAACTTTCTTAGTCATTATGTCAAAACATTCATATTCTACTCATAGAAAGA
>NW_003852401.1:36899547-36931731 GCF_000181295.1 Otolemur garnettii
TTTCATAGTTCTCTTTATAGAGATCTTTCACATCCTTTGTTAGGTAAACTCCTAAATATTTCATCTTCTTTGGCACTACTGTGAATGGAATAGAGACAACATCTGATTTTCTTTGGCTAATGTTTACATAGTATATTCTTTTCCAAACTTTTAGTTTCTCCTTGTATATTATTATATTAAAATTGAATTTTCAATAAACAATATAAAATTGGGCCATGTTTTTCAATCTACTTTTCAATTCTCTGCCTTTTAATTACTGTACGTAGATCTTTTACATTTAATATAATTATTATTTGTTAAGGTGTAAGTGTGTGTTTTATTTGTTTTAAGCTTGTACTTTTTTTTTCTCTTTTGCTTATTTCTCTTTTCCTTGTCCTGCTTTCTTGTGGTTTACTTACATTTTTTAGTGAATGTTCTAGATGGTACATTATACCTACATCACTTATACCATTCTACTGGTATCATGATTTTATTAGTTTGAATGCAGCACAGAAATTTTACCCCTCATTATATCCCTTTACCTTCTCATATTTATGATACAGTTATCTTACATTTAGAATTATACCAGACAATGTTATCAGTTTTTTTTTTTGCTTCCAACATCAAAGTTATTTTAGAAAATGCAAGAGGAAAAGGAAAACCTATTACGTTTACCCATGTTTTTTGCTTATTGCATTCTTTCTTCCCTCCTGACATTCCCAGGTTCCTTCTTTTATCATTTTCTTTCTGTTTAGAGAACTTCCTATTGCTAATCTTTCAGGGCTGGTCTGTCATTGACAAATTCTCTTACTTTTCCTTTACCTGAAAATATCCTGATTGTCCTTTTATTCCCAAAGAATATTTTTGTTAAGTATGCAAAAATTCTGGGTTTGCAGTTTTCTTCTGTCAGCACTGAAAAAAGCCTTATGCCACTTTCTTTTGGCCTTTGCAGTTTCTTATATGATTCAAAAATTTTCCCTTGTAAATAGGTGTTAGTTTTCTCTGGATGCTTCCAAGATATTTTCTTAGTCTTTCATTTTTAAAAGTTTAATTATTGTGTCTTGGCATGGTTTTCTCTGTATTTCTCCTACTTGGATTTGATAAGCTTATTGTATCTGTAGTTATATCTCTTGCAAAAATGTGGAAGATTGTCAGCCATTTTTTTTGAGTACTTTTTTTTTCTTTTGGCTGTGGCTGGGTTTGAACCCATTATGTCTGGCATATGGGGCCAGTGTCCTACTCCTTTGAGCCACAGGTGCCACCCTCTTTGAGTACTTATTTATCCCTATTCTTTTTCTCTTTTCCTGGGACTTGATGGCAAGAATGTTAGAGCTTTTGTTATAATCTCACAGGTCCCTGAGCCTCTGTTCACTTTTTTCTGTAGTCTTTCTTTCTTTGTTGTTCATATTGGGTAATTTCTTTTCTCTCTTCCAGTTCACTGATTCTTTCTTCTGACTCCTCTATTCTGCTCTTCAATCTATCCATTTAACTTTTTATTTTGGTTATTATATTTTTAGTAGTAAAATATCCATTGGTTCTTCTTTGAATCCTTTCCTTCTTTTGCTAATAATCAAGTTGCCCTTTGAAATTCATGGAGATTGATTCTAGGACCCCCTGCAAATACCAAAATCTGTGGATATTAAAATCTCTTATATAAAACAACATTGCATTTATATACAATTTATTTCTTGTTCTTTTAGCTAGCACCAACAGATTTATATTGTGTCTTTTTCATCTGTTATCCTTGACATTTCTGAGTTGCTGCCCTTCTTCTGCTGCAAACAAATAAACAAACAAACAACAACAACAACAACAACAACAAAAAAAACAAAGAAGAAAGAAAATCCAGGGAACTCACCATCAAGTTATTACTTAGGCACTGATGTTCTTAGACAGTTTAACTTCATTCCAACTTTCATAGTCTTCTCATGTTTGTTTTATATATAATTCCCCATGTTTTTAGTTGTGCTTTATTGGAATTATGGGGTATAGCGCACCTTTTAATAGAATTGAACATCCCAAATAATGGCAAAATTTTCTTTTAACCTTCTTATTGTTAATATAGAATCTTGGACTTAGTTTTTGGCCAATTTTTTTCCAATAAATCTTCCTCATTTTAAAATCTCAGTGTTTTCAGATGCCAGAATAAGGCTTGCTTGAATAATGTTAGAAGTCTTCTAATGTAACACCTTTAACTCATACATTCTTTGAAAAACAAACTTCTTGATTAAAACCACAGATGAAGGGAGCCATTGATATAGTTGAACCAATGTCATGGCTAGTCTAACAGGCTTGAATTAGATCTTAAAATACATTCAAAGATATATCTACCAGTATATATGTTATATTCATTTTAAAATCATGGAATTTTCAGTTTTCAAGGAACTCAGAAGTCATCTAGTTGGATTTCCCAGTTATTTCATATCCTTGGAAGGTAAACATTCTGTATTGCTTAAACACTCCAGGTGATTCCTTAGGCAGCCATATGGGGCAACCAAGGACATACAGAGAGCATGTAGGCCAAGGTAGTGAGGTGGGAATGAATGCAAACTGGACTAGGGTAAAGGTTATGCAGTAATAATTCATGCACAGATAACGACAATTTAAATCTGATAGCCATACATCTGATTTATAGTGCTTTACATACTCCTTATTATTTTATCATTAAATTATTTGCATGTTAAAAAAATTATTTGTGTGTTATAAAATGATTTGTTGGCTGGTGGACTGGAAACTCTGTTTCCCAGTGTTGCCCACCTTCTTTTTCACATTTTTTAATACCCATAGTTGAGAATGATGAAACATCAAATTTATTATACACAAACAGCTGGCATGCTATATGATTAATTACATGACTTACTAGGGTATAATTCTTGCCAACAATGAGCTAACAACAGATGAGCTGAGGATGTTAATGTAAAATGTAAAAGCAGAATAGTCTTGCTTTTTAATGTGACTTAAGGTGAACAAAAATGGCATACTAGAATTATTAGGTAGTATTACCTACATTAAAGAATCTTTGATGCCACGTATTTAAAAATACCCTTTTTCTGAATTGAGGTAAACCATCAGATCTTCTAGATGATTGTATCTTCTAGCCTAATCTTCAGTAAGACTAAATTAAAAATTGGTTACAGAAATTTAAGACATAGATACTATATGCTGTCTTCTTGATTCCATGTAATTGAGATCTGGAATTTTGCAATTAAGGTTTAGTCCCATGAGAGCTCTGCAGGGCTAACCATTACCCTTTTCTCACTTCTTCTCATAATATACTTTATGATAGATAGGCTTGGCTATCTATCATACTAACTAAAAGTTAGTTAGTACAATATGAACAATATGAACAACTAAAAGTTGTTAGTACAATATGAAATAAAATTATTGTTAGGGTGACTAGTCATATTTCTTGGTTCACTGGGGACAATTCTAGTTTACAACTATTGTCCTGGAATAATTATTCATATTGTCTCAAAACTCCTGGCTAAGGCAGGGTATGTATGCTTTGTGGGTGCATTTGTGTGTTTTTTTTTTTTGTTTTTTTTGTTTTTTTTTTGAGACAGAGCCTTAAGTTGTCACCCTGGGTAAAGTGCTGTGGCATCACAGCTCACGGTAACCTCCAACTCCTGGGCTCAAGTGATCCTCCTGCCTCCACCTCCCAAGTAGCTGGGACTACAGGCACCTGCCACAACGCCTGGTTATTTTTTTTTTGGTTGCAGCCATCATTGTTGTTTTGGCGGGCCCAGGCTGGATTTGAACCCACCAGCTCACGTGTGTGTGGATGGAGCCTTAGCCGTTTGAGCCACAGGTGCTGAGCCTGCATTTGTGTTTTGTTTTAGTTTTTGACAGCTCCGATCCCATGAAAAACAGTCAACATTTGGATAATGAGATTTTTAATGAGCTTCTGATCACTTTAGTACTGATGTGCACCATGAGATACAAAAAATTGTCTGCTTTGATTGTTTGGCTGGTATGAGAAAGCAGAGTTCATAAAGCACATTTGTATCTGAAGAGTGCCTAGAACCTATCCATTATCCTGCTTGAACATGGAAAACAGAATAATATCACAATTTATTTATAACCAGTATTCTTAACTATTTTTAGGTGTCACAAACTGCTTTAACAGTATAGAAAGTCTATGGAACCCTTTTCAAAATAGTGTCATAAGTATGTAAAATAAAATAGGATTTCAAAGGAAATCAATTATATTGAAATATATTATGACTATTCCAAATCTGTGATATAGTAATACATATCCTTTTTGATGAATACATTAAGTAATAAGATCTATAGAAGGTCAAAGAACAGTTATAATTTCAAAGATGAGATAAACTGAGATATCTGGAATAACTGTAATATGATGTGAAAACAGCTGGTAATTTCTACTGGTGACTGAAGATGCTGCCTAAGCTAGTATGCTCTTTGGTGTACATGCATAATTGAATGAAATGCTAAGTTACAGCTGGCAGGTAGTGAAAATGAAGATGTGATACTTTTCTACTTTTCTACCCAAATTCTCAACCCCTCTGAAATATAGCAAAGAACTTCCTTATGGGGGTATCTATGAGCCCCAGTTTAGAAAAAGTGTATTACTTTTCATATTTTTTAAATGCTGGTGCATTTAAAACAGAAATGCACTTTTTGGCAGAGTAAATAAAATCAGGTAATGTTACCTAAAGACACATGTCTTTTATATGCATTCAGATTTATATGCTTTTATAATGGATGTCTCCCAATTATGTAAAATGTCCTCCATTTTTATTTAGAACTCTGATGGCAACCAAAGATAAGACAGATAGAAGACCATCCTCTTTCCACAGTCCCATTTTTTCTATTTATATTTCAATGCATTCACAAGCTTAAGCAATTCTCTGTTGTCAGATGGTAGCAGATTATGTCATTCAGCCAATAATTCTGGTTATTTATTGGATCAGTGGTTCACAGATGTTTGCATGTAACATTGCATGTATTTTTCCCTTTATTGGGGTTTGGGTTATGCCCACAGTAAGTACTAGCCACATTACTCAGCACCAGGATGGGGACACATTCTCAAATTATACTAAGACCAGAAGTAGCAAGAGTAGGTATTCCATGTTATCAATAAAAGAGAGGCTATGGTCCATGTTAAATAAAGGATTAAAAGTGTCTAGAAATAAGCAATGATAGGTTGGTTCCTGAAGCCAGATGTGGGAACCAGGTGATAGGCTCCACGCCTGAGGACAAACATGGTTGGAAGAGTACCTGGCTCATCATGATCAGTTCCTGAAGACCATGGTGCAAAGGTTCACTGAGGATAAAACTTTCATTTCAAGTCAGACTCACACAAGTCTTTTTTACCACTTTTCTGAAATCCAAACACTATTAGCAAATCTATATTCTTGTCCTTCTTTGTATGCACTGATTGCACAATGAGATAGCTAATGGTGGGTGGGGGAAATCAGCAATATAAGTGAAACAACACTTGGATTCCTTCCCACCTTCCTTCCTCTTCCCTAATCTGGACTGTTTTTAGGTTGATCATAAATCTGTTCCTCCTGTAGACTGAGAATGAGACTGGGAGAAAACTGGCTGGGCATGAACTCTACAATGTGTATCATTTCAGATAGATCACCTTCCTCCCAACCCAGCATAAGGGAAGAAATTCCATCTCTTCTCTGGGCTCCCAGGCCTTCCACTTTGAGATCAGGACACACCTCCCAATTATTCTCCAGGTGGCACCTATTCCCTGTGCCAGACTAGGCTGAATCTCCATATAAAAAACAAACAAAAAAAATGTTAAATCACTGTGATGTCCCATCTCTGTCATGACACGGCTCCTGTGTAAGTTTCTCTAAAACCTTTGTATTTGGCTGTTTCTCCCTCTACCACATGCAGTAAGATAGACAGGAATGATGATCAAGAAAGTGTTAACATAAGAACATAAGGTGTCTCTGCCATAAATAAGAGGGCAGACAAATCCCCTTGCATGTTCTGTGGTTTGGGGAGACATTGCCAGGGCAGGAAACGTCCATAGAAGGGCTGCGGGCATCAGTGAAATCAAGTGTCAGGGGCAAGGGGCTGGGGGTCAGATGCTCTTTCTGTTGCTTCTGCAGAGAGAGGGAGGGTGCCCACTTTTGGCTTCCTTAGGCTTGGGGACAATGTGGGAAGGCAAAAAGAGAAGGAAGGTAGTGAACTGAGGCAACCCCAGTGGACGGTTAAGAGCAATTCCCAGTTGCTGATAGATTTCAGTTCATCATTGTTGATTTTGGACAAAAGCCTTCTTTCCAGCCAAGCAGGCAGGCAGAGGTGAATCTCTCAGATGTGATTTTTATCAGAACCTACTGTATGTGGCGGCCAGCAGTCACCACGGGACCCTGGAGCTTGTGATTGGCTCTGACACATTGGGCTGAAAGGGCTCTTATTCCAAGAATGATCTTCCTTTTTAGATGGTCTTGAGTTGGGGCTGATTTTGATAGCCAGTTTCAGTCAAGAATCATAAAGTTATTGCACATTTAAAACCGTCGGCATGAGAATCGCTCTCTCTCTTCTTTTCTCTCGCTCACCATTTCACAGGGCTGCAAGGTTACAGAAAGGTCTAATCAATTGTCAAACTCTCTTTTATCACCGAGAAGGTGGTAAGAAAAAAAAATCTAACTGCCCTACTGTAGGGGGTTCTTTGACTACACAGCACCCTTTCCCACATACAATGCTGCCGTGATTAATGTCCTCCCACCTCAGACCTTGTTAAAACCTGTTCTCTCAAGCAGCCTGGTGGAGCACAGTGAGAGCAGGCCGAGGTTGCATAAATCAACGTGTTCTCACAGCCCCCAGGATATCCATTATAGATGCCAGCTGGATGGCTGGAAGATAGAGAAAAATGAATATTGTATCCTGTGGCCTTTTGCCTCTAATGACCGCTTTTCAACATTTTTGAAGGCATGATTAAATTTTGATAACTGGGGAAGTCACTCTGAGCAGGCTGAAATAGAGATAAATTGACGGAGGGTCTGACATCTCAGTGGAGAGCAGGCAACTAATTAGTGTGTGAAGCGCACTCTGAAAGAGATGTAAAGGGAGGCAGGTTTAATCAGAGGAGCCGCTGAGGTGCGGGAACAGGCAGGGATAATTGCGGCCTAGGTAGAAATCACAGGCTCCATGAGTGACTTTTTCTGTCCGCTTGATTGGCAGCCGCTGACCTGGTGGCCGGCACCCTTGAACCCTTACAACAGGAACGGCCTTGTCAAAGCAATTTGCTTGAAGCTCTCTGTGACCAGTCATTTCAGCTGCCGAGCTGGGACACCCAATTCGGAAAGGGCGCTCTGCTCCCCTGGCTGGCGGGGAGCTGGGCGGAACAGCCTCATTATTTCTGATGACTTTACTTTTGAACTCCGCAGCCCTTTCTCGCCCCGCAACCCTCCACAGCCTGCTCACATTTAGGCGTGCCCCGGGGACAGCTTCTGCAAAGATGCAGTGTCAGGCCACCTGGCTGCTCCTGCAGGGAGCAGGGGATTCCGGGGCATGAGGTGATGTATGTGGGGGCAGTGGGTGGGAAGGGAGTGGCGGGGGTGGGGGCAGAGGCCTGAGCACAGGAGTGTCTGGGGCTCCTGGGTGCGGCTTTCCCTGTTTGCCTGCTTTTTCACGCTACAAGGTGAGCTAGGCCAAGATCTACTGGCATCATGAGTTTCCACCTTCCTCCCTGGGCCTGTGGACCATGGACCAGAACTCAGAGCAGCCCCTGTGACCCTCCCCTTCTCCCCAGTCTGTCGCTTTTCCTGACTGGCTGGACAAATGTGCCTTCTGGCCGGAGTCCAAGCCCACGCACCCCATCTCGTTCAGGTAACTGTGTAGGGTTTTGTGTATTGCTGGCAGGAAGTTTTCTGACTTATACTCATATTTTGGAAGATAAGCTTTTCTTTCCCTCAAAGGTGCATTAGCAACTAATGCATGACTTTTTTTCCTTTATTATATTGTTTTCCGGGAAAAGGAGGCTGGGTTATTAGTACCAGGATTGCAGAGAAATGAGTGGGGAGGAGGCTGGGGCTGGTGTACAGGCTGTGTTGGTCTAAAGACAGTAAAATAGCTTTTTCCTCCTCCTCCCCCCACCCTTCCTTTCCCCTTCCTTCCTCTCCACCTCCTCTTCCTCTTCCTGATTCACCTGGGGCTCACCCTCTCTTTTAGACTTAGCAGTCACCTGTGCCTGGAATGATGCCAAAAGTCAGGATACCTGATGTGATTTCTGTTTGTACAGACAGCTTATGGTTTAAGCAAAGTCTGTAGCTTTTTATTTTTAGCTAGGCAGATGCTTTGAATGTACTGGTCCTTCCATGTTTGCTGTGCAGCTCTGCCAGTGGGAGCCTCTGTGGCTTGTGCTACACCTGGCTGCCAGCTTGGTGAGGATGGGGTGGCCTCAGAGTGGACCTCACTTCCCTGGGCATATCCACTTTATGCTATAGAATGTCAGCTGTATAGAGCGCTCCATCCTAGCTTATGTCCTTCCCAGTCCCATTCTCCTCAGAAACTGGCTGCTCTAAGTCAAGACTAGGGAATATTCTCCAGTTACTGCACCAGGGGTTCTTCAGGAAGCTAAAAGGTGAGAGGTCACATGTGCCAATATCCAAAAATGGCACCTGGCTTCAGAGGATCCAGTTCCTAGGAGATGGGAACCTGTTATTTTCAACATAGTTCTCCCATTGCTTCCAATAACAAAGTGACAAGTTACTTCTTCCTTCTCCATATCTTAGTTGGAAAGTGCCACATAGAATGATTGTGAAAAACAAAAAGAGGACGGTATCTACTGGGGTGTCCAACCTTTTTTATTTCTTGCCATACATTGGAAAATTAAGAGTTTTCTTGGACTACATATTAAATACACAAACACTAAGAAAACCTGATGAGAAAAAAAAAAAAGGCCCATGCATACTTTTTTGTGATATCTGACACCACAAATAAGCAAAATAGGCCTCAAACAATGTGGCCCATGGGCTGCAGGTTGGACACCCCTCATAGGCTTTCTCCACTCCCAAACAAATAATTAAAATGCCGCATCATAAATAAAGTAGTAAGAATTCCAGAGATGCTGTGGGAGCAAAGAAGGCATCTGCTTCGGTAGTTGAGGAATGCTACCGTCTCTGTGTCCCTGAAGAATGAAGAGGTGTTTAACACATTTACTAGGTGAAGATGGAATGGAAGGGAATTGTTGGTAGAGAAAAAAGTATGTACAAAGTCATGAAAGTGAAAGGGTGCTCCTTTCTCAGTGAGCACCAGTCATGGCTAGAGCACCCCAAGGAGCATCAGTGAGGAAGGTGGCAGCCACATCCACATTCTGGGAGGTCTTGTACAAGGCCGAGGACCAACCTGCATCTATGTTACTACCAAAGCTTGTGTATCACTGTATGCAGTAGGTGCTCAATAAGTATGTATTTAATGAATGAGTGGAAGGAAAAATGAATGAGATAAGTAGACATTATTAGGAAATATTATAGTGAGAATTTTTAAAATAACAAGGACTGTAGCTGGTAGATGACATGGTTTAGAGAATGTTCTAGATACTAATGGCAAGAAGACCAGGTGAAATAGACCAGGAAGAGAGAGATGGGGTGGACTGAAGCAAAATATACCCTCTGGAATGTAAAGGAAGGCACAGACTCCAGAGACAACTCTGGGGCAAACCTATGCACTCAACTGGATGGGGGACTAAGCTGAGTGCTGTGCAGTCCAGCCACACAACCATGTGCTCGGGAGGTCCAGTGAGGTTCATCACCAGCGGCTGCCATGGGCAATGCTCACCACAGTTGGGCACCTCAACCTCCGTGTTTGGCTGTGAAATTTTGATAAATATATAAATAAATACAGTAGAACCTCCATAATTGAACTCCCCCTTCAATGATCACTTCCTTAAGTTGACCTAATTTTCATAGACTAGACATGCACCACATGTACATAACTATACAGCAGGCCTCATTCCTTATGTTGACCTCCCCTGCATGCTGACCAGTTTGTTACAGTCCTTTGGGTGGTCAACTTATAGAGATTTTACTGTATATTTCCCCCCTAATACCATTTTATGATGGTATTATGATACCATTACTATGATGTCTATTCTGTTAGGTAAAAATATTGAGTTGGATATTTATGTAGATTCTATGCAGTGATGTATTATTTGTTGAAAGTAATTGAAAGATGAATAGTATTATGTCAAGCTGATACCAAAAAAGGTGGTACATACCTTCTAGCATTGATTTATTTCTTTAAAAATTATTGTTTATTTTTTGCAGTGTACCACGTACCTGATATTCATCTAAATGCTTTATGAACATTAATTAATTAGTTATAGTTACCCCCAGAAGGAAAGGGTTGTAATTATGTGTGCTTTGCAGATGTGGAAACTGAGGAACAGAGAGGTGAGGTTACTTTCACGAGGTTACACAGCCAGTAAGTGCAGGAGCCAAGATTTGAATCCAGCATTGTCACCAAAGTTTCTGCTCCTACATCCTCCTGCAGTTTGACTTCTATTGTTAACCTGTGCCTGGGAGGCTGATGGCTAGTCTGGGAAGTAGTGGCCCAACCTGAAGGGTAGCCATGCACAAATGAATCCTCTCACATAAGTCAGCAAAATGATTGAGAACCCCTAACCAGAACCTTCTGCTGATTTTGTCCAGAGGTTAAGAGATGGATTAACCCCTTTCTGCTACCTGGGGTACAGGAGTGAGGTCCTGGCAGATGGATTCAGAGGAGGATGAGTCTCTGAAATGGAGGTGGAGCCCCACAAATAACTATTCTTCAAGTGTGTAGTGTATGTTGCCTCTGCCTAAAGACTTCAGAGAGACCTACTAGTGAAGCAGGAGAGATTTTGGAATCGGGCTGCCTGAGTTCAAACCTTGCCTGTAGCACTCACTAGTTTTGTGGCCTTGGAAAAGTTACTCATTCCTTCACCTCTCTGTGTCTCGGTTTGAACTGAGAGAAGTGAGTCTAATAATGGCTCCTGCTTTAGAGGGTGTCTGCAAGGTTTGAGTTAATTCATGCTGGCAAAATAAACACTCAATATAGAACTGCTTTTATTTGTTATTAGTCTGCAGTAGTACCCCAGAAATCAATCCACATCCTTCCTCACAAATTTGCTTTTCTTTTTGTGTCCCTGTAGTCTCTGTATGAATTGTTAATATGGCAAAATTAAGATATTTAGTAATGGGGCCCTCGGCTCATTTCTCAAATGGGACCCCACATCGCAGTAAAGTGGGGCATTCTGATGGAGACTTTCACATGAGTGCTCCCTCCTACCCGTGCTCCCTGTGTTCATTTTAACAGAAGAGCAGCAGATGGCTGGTTGGATGCGTTTGTCAAGTACCAGGGCAGCTTTTATCACCTAATCTTCAAAAAGTCTGTAAGTACTTCACTATTTTAAAAACATATAGTATATCTTCCAATGATCGTAACTCTATAAAAAGGCATTATTTTATTTATTTTATCATTAATCCGTACATGACAGACTTTTCTTTTCACTTTATGGTTTTAGTTAAAGTTACATGCCCCAGTGATGTACCAAAAACAGGGTAGTGGGAACTGTCTGCTCCCAATAGGAAGTATCTACCACTGGCATCATTTAAAATTATAAGAACATGGTGATTAAATAAAAAAGATCTGACTTTTGGTTGGTATTATTACCTGGGTCCCCTATTGCATAGGTCTGGGCCCTGCCCTTCATGTACCACTAACATGTACAAATCATAAATGTATACTCACTTAACGTTATGTATGGACACACCTTTATGACCGACATGAAAATCAAGATGTCGAACATATCTTAAACATCAGAAGGTTCTTTCATGCTTTTCTCCATCAATATTGGTGAGCCCCACACCCAGTTCAGAGGAAGCTACTATTCTGTCTACTATCAACATAGACTAGTCTTGCATGTTCTTATGACTTTGTATACATGTGCATGAAATCATCCAGTATGTGCTCTTTTGAGCCAGGTGTTTTTGGCTTATGTGCCTGAAATTCCTCCAAGTTGTTGCACACAGTAGGAGTCTACTTTATGCTGGGCGGTATTATTTACATGACTATGTAGTGATTTACTTACCCACAGGGACAGTGGTCGGCTTTGGGTTATTTCCCTTGTTTTGGCTCCTGAGAATGAAGCATCTATGAAAGTTCTTGTACATGATAAGCCCTCATTTTTTTGTTGTTGAGAATATGCACAGGAATAGATTTCCTGGGACATGGGTCTAGCTTTGACCGTCTGTCAAATTATTTCCCAAAGTGGTTGTGCCAGCATAGTCCACTTTTATTTAATTATTTTTAACAATGCAAGAAGTACCCACGAGCCCATTACTGAATGAGATAAGGTTTATCACCCTATAAACGAAGGAACTGACTCTAGAGAGGTTTAGTGCCCCTACATTTCACACAGTTGGAAAATGCCGTAAATGAGAGTGAGACCCTGGTCTTTTGAATTCAAGGACGTACTTTCTCTGTTACGGGTTCTTTATATCACAACTACTTTAAAAAATATTGAGTTATCTATAAGCAGAAAAGACACTTGTAAGGCATTCACTGGGACAGAAATAGGGAGAAAAAAAAAACACCTTAAATTCTAGCCAGAAAAATGTGCATTTCTCATTTCTGCCAAGGAACTTGCTGGCAGAGAGCAAAATGCCTGTCGGACATGGAGCCTGGCTTGATTCCCAGCACAACCAAGCCATACCTTGTTTGGCATCATTGATTCAAGATTTTATGTGCCCACAGGGCCAATGCATGGCATCCCTGAATAGATTTTCTGGTATTCATCACTAAAGATTTCCCTTCATTAAAAAAAAACAAAAAACAAAAACCTATATCCTTTCTAAGCAAAGTGCAGACTAGGGGCCAACAGCATGATATCACTGCAAAGCTTGTTAGAGAGGCAAAATCCCAGGACCCTCCCAGGTTTTCAAAATCTGCCTTTCACCAAAATCCCCAGGCAATGCCTATGCTCACCAACTTGTAAGAAGTGCAGACTTATATATTTGTAGGTCAGAAGTCACTTCCTCCCTCTCTGGGGTATTTGTGAATGTGACATTTTATCTCTGACTCTCAGTTTCCTAATTGAAAAATGAGGTCAACACTATATGCTTTGCAAGTTTATAATAAGGACTAAACGATAAAAGAGAGGTAAAACAGCTACAACAATTCGACATAAATGATTGGTGTCCGGCCAAGTGATAGTTCCTCTCCTTAGAGGTATTTTCAAGCAAAGTGGGGCAGTCTAATTTTCTCTGTGGCAAAAGGAAGCCTTAAACTATGCTACATACTTCACAAGGAGAGCCCTGACCTCCCCTTACCTGCACCAGCACTGCAAGGATATTAAGTGTTTGTAAATGTCAGGCCAGACTTGGAGATATGTCTGCAGGTTATCCAAGCATGAGGACCAAGTTGCAGGCCTGCCTCAGCTGATGTCTTTTGCTGACTTCTGTCTGCAAGCCACACAATGTAAAAAATGGAGAGCTGCAGCCATGGAATATAAAGACCAAAACACCTGCCAGGATGAGAAGCACATTTTCTAGGGCAAGTTTGTTATATAATAGGACAGAGACATCTAGGCAAGAGGAGGAAAGACCAACAGTTGGGAGATGGAAGGATGTGACATGTCAGAAAGGCTTTATGTATAAATATTGCTCATAAGCAAATTAAGGACTTTTAAAAATAAAAGGCAAGGAAAGGCCTTCCCAGCTGAGCTTTCCTGAAAAAAAAAAAAAAAAAAGAGGTGTCCCTGAAGTTCAAGTTAGTGTGCTTTTTCCACTTGAATAGGAAAAATATGTTTGATTGGACAAATGTCGTTAGCAATGATAATTATATGGGTACCTGAAACATTACCTGCCTGGTCATTTTCTGCAGGGTTAAATATTAGTGGAATAAGCGTTTTATTTAATGACCTTTTCTCTCTTTTCCTTGTACTAATTTCCACGGCGTGATTTCTGACTTGGGTGTCAGGTTGTACAGGAAAGCAGTTCAGAAGGTACAGGTGGTAAAAACAACCTGAATCAGTTTTTATGGAGCCAGTAGTGGTGATGACTTAATTGCTACCTAGCCAAAAAAGGCTGTGATTCTTATGCTGATTTATTTAAAAAATAGCTTTCAAGGTAAGTTGTCAGAATTTTGTCCAGTTTTGAAATAGTACCAAATGCAATTCTAGCCCTGCAATCCTTAAGAGTGGCAAGTTCATGGCTGATTTGAAATACAAGATTTCAACAGCTCAGTGGAGCTGGGGCCCTGGAGAGGGTGGAGCAGGCTGAGGGAAAGACAGACTACGCACATAATGAGGGCAATCAATCCAACTCGGTAGCCAGCAAGCAACTGTTGTGTTTTAAATGGAGTATTGTACCTCCTGTCCTGATGAATATTCAATTAAGCTATATCCTATTATTATTTCTCACCCTGTGTGATTTAACAAAAACATTATTGAAACTAGAGGAAATCATTCTACACACAAGCAAAAGAAAATCTTTTGATTGGAATTATAATGTTGTCTTTCACAATCTCTGACAGGTGAATTAGGAACAGTTGTAGCAAAACTTTACAATATAATATTAATTTGCAATAAGTTCAGACTACCTTTGGGGCTTTTATTTTTATAAATGAGCGTTAAACTGTTGGGAGTGAGAGAAACCACTATTTCTTTCTTTTGAAAGGTGATAACTTTAGCATTTATCTTCTACATAGTGATAAAAAATACAAAATAGCGAGGGTCAGAGGAGGACATGGAGCTTCCTGAAAGGAGCCCTTTTGGGATTGGTTTTTCTCAGGACTTTCTCTCTCCTAGAGCTTTCAAGGTGGGCTAGGTGGTTTTCACGCACTGTATCACTCTTCAAGTATGACATTTCCAGCTGATAATATTTTCTAAGCCACTAGTCAATGATTCAGCATAAACATAAAGCAGTTATATTAAATTATTGCTGCTCTAAACTTGATAGATTTTGAATGTCATTTCCTGGGGGGAGCGGGAGGGGGCTTCTCAATAATGCAATACTATAGTACGAAAACAGGCATTGAAAATATGTTGCAAGAAAAAAGATGGGCCTAACGTCAATGTCTTAGTATGTATCATTTCTGGTGCTTGATTTATAAACTCAAAAAGCTTAGACTCCTCCCAAGGATTTTGGATCTACAGGCAATGCAGGCAAAATATAACTCTAGTGTCACTGTAGCTACGAGTGGTTGAAATATGTCACTAAGCACATTTAAAAAGAGGTTCATTGGAATCTTAGAAATGTTTTAATAAATTTGGACATTGAACAGTAATGAATAAATGTGATATCCAGGAGAGCAGCGAACACATATACTGTCGTAAAACACATGGAGGACCCAGAAACTTTAAATAGAACCACAGATTAACAAAGATAAAGAAGCATTTTGTGTTATGTAATCCAGTCCTACAAATCTATACAACCATAATTATTTTATTGCTTAATCTCTTCTTGAACACATGAAATAAAAGGACACTCAGGAAGCCCATTTAATTTTAAAGATATTCTGATTTTTAGACAATTTTAAAGTTGAACCATTTCCTCCTCCTCTATTGGTTTACTTTATGGTTGTGGAACTCCCCCTAATTTTAAACATACATTAGAAAGTTCCATATCACACAAAAGTTTTTCTCTTCCTGCTTCAAGCCATCTATAGTTTTATTCACACAGTCACTCATGCATCTGGCATGTAGAAACATTTACTGAGTGCATACACATGCAGTGTATTATAAACTGTGTGAGGCATAATAAATACAATATTGAATGTACATAATAACGTTAACATGAACTCACAGTGAGTTAGGCTTTCCTGTATGTCAGGCATTATTATATGCATTGTGCCATATGTCTCACGATAATCTTTTGAGTGGAGTACAATTATTCTACCCATTTTACAGATGGAAAAACTGAGGATAGGAGAAATTAAGTATTTTGTCTCTAAGTTTGCACCCTGTTAAGTGGTGAAGCAGGAATGTGAGCTTTTATAGTCTAAATTTTATAGTCTACAGTTTTAACCATTCAATTCTATGATGGTGTCCATAGTCTAAGTTGGGAGACAGACATATAAAACATTATAATACCATTTAGTTTGCATTGTATAAGGGAAGTAATATAGGAAACATAGAAAACAATAGTTTTAATTCTAACTATGCATTTTAAGAGCAGATAATTCTCTGAAGGATGTACTCTTAAAAAAAGAGTAGGATAGCCAGCAGGTGCAAATAATGTACTATGCAGATGAGCATGAAAACTTAAGGTAAGGACACTAGAGCTAAAGGTATAGGGAGAAATGGCTGGAGATGACAGGCAGTCATTAGGAAATCAGGGAGCAGAATTTGGAAAGCTGCAAACAACAAGGGGGGTTAAACAGCAACTTTTAGAAACTGATAGGAAAGCATTAGGAAGTTATTAATTACATCTGCATTTTAGGAAATTCTTACTAGTAGCATTTTTAAAGTCGAATGGGAGGGGCTAGACTAGAAACTTGGAAAACGATCTTAGGGGATACCATACAAAGGAATGCTCTTGAGTCCATTTATAGATACTACATACCTATAGGAGGGAACATTGCCTTCTAGATATGTTCACAGCAGGGGGACAGGATATCACAGGTGTCTGCTTTGCATCCCAGACTGTTGACTTTGCAGCCTATTTGTGCTTATCCTTCAGACCGTACTTTCTAATTTCATAGGGCAAGGACATTGGTATTCTAAATGAATAGCCTGCCTTTGTTTGCTGGCCGCTATGGCTGGCCAAGTTCACTACTCAGCAGCTATTAATGGATATTTTCTGTTTCATCAGAGTCTTGCTGTGCTGACTATCCCTTGTGTATTATCAACAGCCTTTTTTCCCCTACCAATTAAGCCCCAAAGATAACAGGAGCAAACTAATATGTGATTCAATAGAATCTTTGCAATATTTAAAAGGTCTAATATTAAGGGCTGTATTGGGTTATTGAGCATTCAATTAAAGAGCCTCGAGTGTTTAATTTAGGATTTTCCATAGGACAGGTATTGTTTGTTAATTAGTTAATTAAATAACAAATGATTATTGAAAACATGCATTAGGATTAAGCAAGCTGCAAGAGAGATAAAGATATCTCCAAGGCAATTAGCTCACTGTAATTTTAATGATAAATGTGTAATTAGACTCTTATTCTAAAGAGATTGTTTGGAATGGTTTTTGCAAGCATTAAACATGCATGTAACAAGATATTTACTTATATAACAAGCAAAATATAATTCTAATTCTTATTAAGCATCAGCCAGTGTATTCAAATGATACCTAATTTGCTAAAAGCAAAAATTTTACAAGTATTAGTACTTATAAAAATATAATCCATTAAAATCCATTAAAAAAGCTTATATAACTAAATTATATTACAACTAGATTTATCCCCAAGCCTGTTTATTTCATCTCATAGACACTTATCTGAGGCTTTTAAATATATTATAACTTAATAGCCAACCTGTACATATTTATATATCCAACATTTGAGGGGATTCCTATTGCATTACCAAATGACTTCCTCCCACCAGGGTCTACTTGCAGAGAGTAAAATAGATTTTTTTCTTAGATGTCTAGATCCTACTATGGTTCTTGGCACATGAAACTCTCTATGTTTCTATGAAATTGATTTGATTGAGCAGAATCGGAAAGTCTGAATGTGTCTTAATTCTGTTTATCCCCATTTTACTGTGATCTCCTGGCTTCCTTTCTGCATATGTTTCCCTTCTGTATTTTTTTTCTCAGCAGCCAGCAGCCTGATTGAGTAGGGCTGGAGAAATTATCTCCAGAGGACCAGCCTAGGTGGTGGGTGCTGCGGGAATTATAATAATGATGATAATCATAATTAATGCCAGCAAACACTATTAAGGGTTGCTATTTGCCAGGCACTGAAAGGAGCTCTTTCCATTTGATTACTATGGTTTAGATTTTCAGTAATCCTATAAGGTAGATTTTTGTATTTCAAACAGGGAAACTAAGGCTTAGAGCAGGTGAATAATTTTCCCATGGTTCTGTAGTTGATAAGTATCCATGGAACCAGGATATAATCCTATATATCCTGAGGCACAGCCCATTCTTATTTTGGAAAACATTTCCCTGAAGCAGATATGGATACAGAGTTACTTATGCAACTGGTTCAGGAAGGCAGGTTCTCAGCAGAATACCTATAAGTGAATGAACCAAGCAAGGAAGGAGCTAGACAAAGTAGAATTCAGTTGAAGTAGAGGAAGAAGCTAGACAAAGATGTGAATTCAGTTGAAGTCTAGCCTGAGCTTGATCTCACAGGGGACTGTGGAGTGTAAGAGCACAAAGTAATCCCATTATAACACCTGGGGGTGGGAATCTGCACCCTCAATCTGTCTATTATGGGCTGTCAGCTGCCCTGGAATAGAAGCAATAATGTCACGGGTATGATTTGGTCAGCGATAGTTCACTTTGGTGGAGACCTGTTCCCTGAATAAGTTTGTGTGTAAGCTGTTGTAGCCAACTCTCAACAAAAGCAAGAAGAATGGGGAGACCAGCCAGATACTCCAGATTGGGATAGAGCATCAGTAGCATCTCCTATTGAAACTCTAAGCTACCATGAAGAACACAGGATTTTTGTCAGGCACCAGAGATCTTTATCCTTTTCTACTTTTTCCCAACTGAGCGGCTTTGGGAACATTGCTTAAATATTCTCAGTCTCAATATCATCATCTATAAAACTGAAGTCTTAATACGGCTCATCTCACAGGATTGTTATGATAACCAAATGAGAATGTCCATGAATGCATTTTGCAAACTAAAACAGAACATGAACATTGTTTGTGATATTGTTACTGCCATGGCTAACTTCTTAGGCTCTGGGGCGGCCAGTGGGTGGTGGTCCATAAAGCCATGGAGGCCCTGGACCTGATGATCAGTTTGATTAGCATAGGCACAAGATCAATGATCTAGAAATAGGGAGAAAAGAAATAGGGATGAAACTGAACTTGAAAGGAGGATAATTGACCATCTAGACACTCTCAAGATTCCCAATGAATGTTGATAAACCAAATTAATATTTTCAAAAAATAGAGGATCAGAAAAATTAATCTACCTAAGTTCCACAGCCAATAAATGGCATAACTGGGACTCTGCCTCAGGTCATTTGAAGCTTCATTTCACAGTATTTTTCAGTAATATCAGATAGCTTTTCTGGTGCCGACATGGGTAAACTCAAGAGATTTTTCTAAAGGATCTCCTGTTCATTTGACCCCAGGAATACTGTTCCCTTTTCTATCCTGACCATCTTGTATCTTAACTTTTTCTCCTGAATCACAGACTCTGAATGAAACAGAAAAGAGACATTTCCCCTTCTGATTTCTGTTCAGCTCACAACCAGCGCTTTGCCCCAAGAGGCCTTTGGAGGCTTGTGTGAAGCTTAAAAGGCAACAAGTTCACCTTAATAACATACACAGTGGAAGTCAGCATGGAAAACTGGCTTTGGTTTCTTCAGTACTTGCACAGCACAGACTCTTTAATGAAGTACTTATAAAACCAATTGATGTGGACAGTGTTAATAGAAATCCCATCATTTGCAGAGGGAAGGGATTGATTTTTCAGGGGAGTCTAATTTTCCTCCAAACAACATTATGTATGTAGTAGCCATTAATTCATAGTAACTGTCTTTGGGGGGAAAAAGCACACCTACTGATTAAATCTTACACAAATAATCTTGTCTCATCACATAAGTATCCTTACCTAAAAAGTATTGAGTGCACTCAACGTTTGTTTTTATTTCATAATGAGGTATGCAGCAGGGCCGGGGCAGGGGTTGTCTGTGCTTTTCTCATTTTCCTGCCTTTGCTCATAAAGAAAAAAAATATTTCCTTGAATATGAAAGTCTCCCTGGTCTTAGCTGTGAGATCTAAACATTGCTTAATCCATCATTGCCAAGGAGTGGAATAGTTCTTACACCAGTTAGACCCCTCCTTGAATGAGGTGAGTCACTTCTCCATCTGAGGCAGCAGAGAGGAGATACAGATAACGGAACAATACTGGAGTTCTGTTAGGAAGAATGACGAGGGGAATAGATGGGGATAGGCACCCGGTAAAGACACGGCAAGATAACAAAGATGATAGTATATTTTAAGCCTCTTACTGATTGGTCAGAAGATTTAGAGGAGAAAGAATGTCAGTTTTGGAGGTTCGCTCTCAAATCCACCACACCAAACTATGGAGCCTTTTTCTTCCTAATGAGACTGAATGTGCCCTAAAGTTTGAGGAATTACCTTTCTGGGAAATTTCCAGATGGCATGAGATCCTCCATGAGTAATTTTGACAGTGTTAAAAACAGAGCAGACATTAAACTTCTTCCCATAGCCTAAGAAGGAGCACAGATTTAATAGTTAGGTAAATCAATATCTGAATTCTGGCCCACTAACTTTTATCACACTAGACTGTTCTATGCTTTGCCTCAGTTCACCTAGAAGATGGGAGGTCACAGTTTCTACCCCACAGGGTTGTTTTGGAGACTCAGTGTGGGTAAAATATGGAAAAATCCTCAATGCACAATAGCATGTAATACAATCAGTTCTCTTTCACTGCAGGCATGAGCATGGGGCAAAGATTGTGGGCTTTCCTGGGCAGTATGCAGAGGAAATGCTATCTGCCACTTAAATAACATACGGTTGGATTACAGGCTCTTGATGGTAGTGGAACAATTGGCAGAGGAAACTTGAGGTTTGAGGCAGACTCAGTTTTGTCATGCTTTTGGGGTAAGATCTGGAAACCATCAATTAACCTCAAGATTTCCTCATCTCAGCCATGCTATTTGCTTTCTGGGTTTTTGAAAAAACATGTGAAGATAAAGAATGAGGAAATTGCTAAGTGCTTGGAGTTTTCATATAGACTTTACACCAAAACAGACTTTGTATATACAAATACCTGCGAGGAATGAAGAAATATTTACAAGCATATACTTGTGCTTTGAAAAGAAGCAATCTAGGAGAATTATATTGTGAAATGTTTCCCAACGTATTCAAATATTAGGATAGGTTCTTAGAAGGGAGAAGAAGACAAATATGCAGGGATTAATGACTAATGACTCCCCTGAAGAGGGAGCATCGTCTTTCCTCTACATGATCCTGTGAAAATCTCATGGTATCTGCCCATTACAAGGCCATTTGTTTTAACAAAACACTGAATCTCACATATCTCAGAACTTGGAATCCTTTCTGCCAAAGAAATACCCTTTGCATAAGGATTATATTAAAATTAAGGTTTAGGCTTGGAGTTATTTAACTCATGACATATCATTTTGTAAAAAAAGATTATATTTTGACCCAGAGCAAATTTTCTTTATTTCCATTACACAACTGGCTTAATTATTTTAAAATTCATCGTATTAAGGGATTTTCATTCAGATACTACTGCCACGCTTGGACTCATGGCAATACTTATTTTAATTTCTTCAAGGCATACTTAACTGACTCTCACGTCAAACTTTTGGTTTGGCGGTTCCAAATAAACTCTCCTTACAAAGCATTTTTAATAGCATTTGTGAAAATCTCTTCTCTCTGAATGTTAAAATGTTCTGCATAAACAGTAAAACAAAATGGTAGCATGGTCTATTAAACAAACAACAGCGATAGACTCCAATATTTCACAATATCACTACTTGCTTAATAAGGTGCAAGCAATTCTTAAAAAAAAAAAATCTGAAGTCATTCCCTAATTATTTCCATTAACTGTTCAAATCGGAGTGTTTTCACGATGTTAGTTATGAACAGTGAAAGTAAATCAAGTGATACTAATAATCCTTTTCAATTAAAAAACACAAGCTAGAAAATGAACTGTGGGCTCAGTTCAGTTATCTGAGGATATATACACCCTTTCCATTAGCAAGACCAAGTCAAATAAATGGATGTAATTTTATTATTGAAAATGAAGTGTTTCCCAAGACTCAAAAAATTCCAGGCTAGAATTTCTGAGTACCGGTCACCTGCCTCAGCGTCTTTACTCCTTTATCCCTCTTTCCTGTTCTCTCATTGTTTATTACTTCTCTGTGGTTTGGGGGCTTTGAAAGCAGATTAGAAAGAGGGAGGAAATCAGGATCAATAGAGCAGGTATTTCAGAACTTGCGTATTCAGAATTCAGTAATGGACAAACCCCTCAGAAAGGAAAATTGAGTATTCCTGATCCACTATTATTCTTCTACAGGCAGGGAAAACAGAAGGAAATCCTATCTAGCATCTCCGTATTTGTTAGGCTGTGTTTTTAGAGCTTCTTTCTACAGCTGTCTACCTGCTTGAATTTCAAATGGGGGTAGGGCCCATGGAGATATTTTGTACCAAAGCATGACAGCTAATGACTATGAGCTTATTAAAGAAAAAGGGTTCAAGTAGATTGTAATATCAAACCTACAAAATTTAGGGAGCACTGGTGTAATTTTAATATTAAACTTCCATATTATTGCATAGTCTAGAAATGTCCTTAAATATATTTCTGAATGTTAAACAATATTTTATATAATTTATATGATTACTATAATATAAAATTAGGTATGCATATAAAAGAGAGATGGAAAGGCAGGCATCAAAATAATAAACGTTTTGTTTGTTGAAAATAGAGAAAAAGGGCAGGGCCTGTGGCTCAAAGGCCCTGTGGTTCCATATGCTGGAGGTGGTGGATTCAAACCCAGCCCCGGCCAAAAACTGTAAAAAAGAAAGAAAAAAGAGAATAAAATGTTTCTTTTCTTCTTCCTCTGGTTACTCAACTTTTAACAATCCCATTTCATATCTTGTCTATTAAAAAGAACTAGTGAGTGTGGTGGCTCATGCCTGTAATACCATCATCACTTTGGGAGGCCAAGGTGGGAAAGATAGTTAGAGAACAGTCTGAGCAACATGGCCAGACCCTGTCTCTACAAAAACCAGAAAAAACTAGCTGGGTGTGGTGGTACACACCTGTAGTCTCAGCTTCTCAGGAAGCTGAGGCAGGAGGATTGCTTGAGCCCAGGCTGTAGTGAGCTAGGATGATGCCACTGCACTCTAGTCTAGGCCACAGACCAAAGCCTTGTCTCAAAAAAAGTCTAAAGTTAAGATGAACCCTATTTTAGCTGGGTAGGGATTAGCTCACAACAAAGGAGAGTCAACATTTTTCAGAACGTTCAGGGGACATAAAAACTGTAGCAGGAACACAGTAAATGTTAAAATGGTCCTAGGTGGTGTTAGACACCTCTATCATTTCTTCCTCCTTGGATCAGTAGGGGGGCCAAAATGTATAATAATATATTGCACATTTCAAAATAGCTAAAAAGGCATGAATGTTTCTAGCATAAAGAAAAGACAAATAATAAAGGTAGTAAATATCCCAATTACTCTGATTTGATCTTTATACCTTATGTGAATGTATCAAATGATCAGGTATATCCTGAATATATAGTTTATTATGCATCAATAAAAAAATAAATTAATAAAGAGAAACTAACGTTATACAGAGCAAGACCATTGAGAATCTAGATATTTTTTCCCCTCTTTTGTCCTGTGTTCTAATGAAGATTCTCAGCCTGGCTCAGTGTTGGTTCTTTCAAGTGTTGAAATTACAAACAGACAAAATCCCGTACCTTAACAGTCTTATTCCACTTACTCAGAATAACTCATGTTTTTCAGAGGATCCTGATCTGAAAAATGTCGGGTTCTAGCATAATGACTTAATTCAAATTTTGTATCTTTTTTAATTTTAATTTTTTTAAATTTAATCATAGCTGTGTACATTAATGCAGTCATGGGGTACAATGTGCTGGTTATATATACAGTTCGAAATATTTTCATCAAACTGGTTAATATAGCCTTCATGCATTTTCTTAGTTATGGGGTTAAGACATTTATATTCTACATTTAGTAAGTTTCACATGTACCCTTAAGATGCACCATAGGTGTGGTCCCACCATTATCATTTTTATTTTTGTATAGACTACTCAAGATTATAAATCTCATGAAACATGTTAACTAGTGCTTTATAGAGCTTCATTGTACTCAGGGAGGGCAAACATGTGGCATTATTTCCCCTTACCTTAACCATGGCATCATGATGTATTTATTTCAGCATATTTTCCAAGTATACCTGTATTCTCCCCCAAATCTTTTTTAACTGCAAAAATATTGGAAAAGACAACCAATTCCACTCCAGCCCTCCAAATCCTTTCTGTAATGCGTTTCTTATACAAGCCATTCTATTTTGATAAAAAGGAGGCATGCAGTCACTAACATGATTGTGTATGTTTAACAGCAATCTAGGGCTGGTGTTGTTTTCTATCCAGGCATGTGCTCTGATCTTCATGGTTTAGCATGTCATTTATCTTACACATTTAGAGATCATTCATATTGATGAATAAATGCCAAGTGGTCTTTTGAACTTATTTAGGTGAAGAAAAAAAATTTGCATTCCATATTTCAAAAGCACAACCAATTATTTGGTCTGTAGGAGAATGCAGACCACTAAGTACGTGCATGGTTTAAAAAATTCCAGCCTCTGAGATCTTAGCTGAAAATATTGGAGCAGAGCTGCAAGGAACCTCATCTGAACACGAGAAAGCCCCCAACTTCACTAATAAAACTTTCAGATTCTTTTGATTGAATGCCATTTGAAATTACCTTCATCGCGTTAACGTGCACTAGGTGGCATGCAGTAGGGTTGCCTCTCGACATGACCCTATTAGAGATTGCCACTTGTAAGGAAATCTATTCAAAAGCAGAGGCTGTATTAAGCCGGATACCAGGTCAAATGACACTATTTGGGGAAAAATGGAGAGGCACTTCAGCCTAATGATTTGTGAAAAGTTAAGTAACAACAAATTCCATGAATATGAAATCGTGGAAAGAATGCTCTCATCACGGCTTTTATCCCTCTGCACTCTACACAGACGGCAGCTGGGAGGGATTAGAAACGGCACCTGCTGGTCCGCCCGTCTCTCTCTGAAATGATGCCTTATAAGACGGTGATTTTAGAGCATGTGAGATGGTGGGGGAGAGTTTCAGTTTGGGGTTCTCAAAGTTCTTTTTAGTCAGTAAAAGGGGAGGGTGGAAAGCAATATGAATGAGCAGTCTGACATTGCCTACCTATTTTTGCTTCTCAGAACCTTTGTATATTGATGGGGCTGGCTGCAGAGAACTTTGACAGTTTTAGTTGGAAGCTGTGGAAATCTCACGGAAAAGCAAACTTGGTTTCTACATTAGTAAATGATGGAACTAGATCTGAGATCTGTCACTAATTTATATTTGCTTTGTGGAATTTTAAGTTTTAGAAACCTTTCACTGGAATACGTATTCATATCATAAAATATGCAATATAATGTAAAACTTTACATAATATATAAATGGAAAAGTGCATCATATGAATGTACAGCTCCCGGAATCTTAGCAAACTTAGCAAACTGAACGTGAACTAGTGTAAAAGTCCTAAGATCAAAAAATAACATATACCTCCCTCACGTCTTCTTCCAGCCCCTCATCACTCTCCTGTCTTCCAGATTCATTTTACCTTTTGTGCACTTTGAGAATATGAAATTATGTGGTATGTACTCTTTTGAGTCTAGCATCCTACACTCAGTGTCATAAAGCTTACCCATAATGATTTTATTTCATTGTAAGTCATTCATCCTCTCTATCATATATTTTTCTATTATGTGATCATGCAGTTTATCCTTTTGTGATGGGATTTTAGACTGCTGACTACCGTCTGCAGTGCAGTTTTGAACATTCTTATGTGCATTGTGTGAAAAAACATGTATGTATATTTCTGGTGGAAATATACCTAGCAGTGGAATTGCTTGGTCATAGAGTATAGATAAGCTCCTCCTGGGTAAATCTTGCAAAATGGATACCCATAGGGTCTATTCCTCCTGCCCCAGCGGTAATGGAGGTGCTAGCTGTTCACACCCTCACTATACTCAATGTGTTTTGTCTTTGCTATTGTAGTTAAGCTGGAGGGTATATCTCTGCAGATGTTTGAGGTCCTTGAAGACATTGTTGTTTTCTTGTTTACCTCAGCATTTAGAGCACCGAGCATAATGATGGGCCTTGGTTAGATTTCTGGATTACTTTCCGACCCTGTAATAGAAGACTCCGTGCACAGAAGGAATTAGAAGCAAAACTGAGGTCACTATTAAGCCAGGAAATCAGATCCCTAGAGAAAGGAACGTGATAGCTCCCTGTTAGATTCCTTCCAGTGGCCTTTGGTGAGCAGACATCAACTCCAGAAGGCCATCTATTAGGATATGTCTCGTAAAAATTGCTTTAGACCAGTGGTTTTCAAACGCTGTGCTGCAGCACACTGGTGTGCCGTGAAAAATTTTTCAAGATTATTATGTAAATTATTTTTGAAAGAAGTTCAAAACACAACAGGAATATTCTTCTTTTTACCCTTATTTTTGGATCAACATAATTTAAGTGCACCATGGAAGTTTAACTATAGGTATAAGTTGCCATGAGATAAGAATGGTTGAAAAACACTGCTTCAGACCATAAAAGCTTCCTCTCACTGCCCATATGTGCACAGATATTTATATTATAGTTGATTAAATTTTATAGTACCAATCCAGATGTGCAAAAAGTAAATTTTCTTTACTATTCAAGCAAATATATACACCATTCTCTTTGACTATTCAGTTTTGATTTAAAATCCTATCTCTCTTATATAGATATTCTCTCAAGTTGAAAATCCACCCCTTTATTTCAGCTTCTTTTCTCTCAGATGTGATCAGTTTCCCTAGGGGCACTGAAGGCATAGTGTCTGCTTGCTTCTCAGGCAGCCTCTGACCCCAGGGGCTTCCAAGGCAGGATGACTTGATCTACCAGGACTGTGGCTGTGGTTCCTGTCGGGGCCTTTGGCTATAGTGCCAGGCACTCTGCATCTTGTTCCAGGACTTCTCTAGTTTGTGCTCCTCAGAGCCCTTATCAGCCTTTTGGAGGTTGGTATTTTCAGCTACTCTTCTGCATGTCTCTGGGCTGTGAGGGACTTGAGGAGTTTCCCTTTCCTCAATTATAACCAAATTTCTCCCTGGGCATTTAGTTGCCTTCAGCCCCATGCACATCTCAGAAATATTCTCCAAGATTTAAAATGTGCCTGGGATAAGTTTAGAGAAATTCCAGTTCTGGGATCCCTCCAATCCCACTCTGACCACCTTTTCTTTATGCATCTAAGAGGAGTTTGAGTATGGAGTTGGTGGGTAGCTCATAAGACAAGCACTGGCCACTTTGCTACAGACTCCCCACCTTGGTCTTCCCACCTGGGGCTTCTTGACTTTTGGTTGAGCATTTACTTCCTTTTGGAGCTAGGGGAGTAGATTACGCCTATTCACTGTGCGTTCTCTACCTGATGGTTTTTAGGGTCCACTCTCTGCTTGGTTTTCTAAGATTGGTTATTGACATTCAAAAGTATCTTTCAAAATTTGGAGAATACACCAGTCAGTCCTCTCTTGCTTTCAAGCCCAGCGCTCATCCATCTGAAGTGTGTGCCCTTCAAGTTTTATCTGCTGTGGGTTTACGAAATAAATCCAGGAATTGAACTCACTTTAGGTCCTGAGTTGTTCTTCCCTCCCTCTGAGGGCAATACCAATATAAAGGTACTACTGCTGCTCGAATAGGAGGAAAAAAGGAGGCAAGATAATGAAAATACCATTTTCTATCACAGAATTATCCATATTACCATATGTAGCTGCCTTCAAAGTGTGTATAGGAGGTGGTGAAACTTGAGGAAATTGGAGGATTTGTTTACCCAAGAGGCCTTTTAACATCACCATGTAATAATCTCTCTGTTCATTTTTCTTAAGAATATAAAAATAACAAGCTGAGTATTAAGCAAGTTCACTAAAGTATGTGAGCCTCTTTCCAAGAAGATAAATTATACATAATGTAACAAGAGAAAAGAAATGTCATGTTTATGAAATTTCTATGAAAATTCTCATTTCCCAAAGATTTCTTTTTGCCAGATCCCCAAATGAGGTAACAATATTGTAGCTTGATGTTGCAGTTCAGGCCCCAGGGGAAGTAATAAAAGGATTTTAGAATACCTTCTTCCCTTTGAAGGCTCCTCCTTCTATGCCCAGGAGCTAATTTTAAAACTATCCCCTTCCTTGTTCACAGCCAGAGTCAGTAAGCTAAGTCAGCCTTAGTTTCCTGGTTTGCTTGAATATTATAAGAAGTTCACCTTCAGCAGACAGCTGCAATGAAAGGCTAATAAAAACCATTTTGACTGGTCACTTTTTCTTGATGTCTTAAAATTTCCATTGGATTATAATAAAAGAATGAAACTATGTTTGGGTATACTATGAACCTGGCCCAAGGTATGGCATTCCTAGTTTTGATATTTCCTTTATCCTAGCTATGAATTGAACCCACTTGTTAACATAGCTTTTCTTGCACTTCATAAGTGTGAAGACCCTTGTGATTTGGGTCACAATAATTTTCTGTAAATATTTACTACAGATAGTTTTATCCCTCATGTAACACAAAACTATATATCCATTTGTTAATGGATTCTTTAATGCATTCCATTTATCTTCAACACATTAAGTGAACACATGAGATTGTAGAGACATAAGCAGAACAAGACCCCTGATATAAAGAGATCACTGACTAGTGGTACAGAGACTTGTGTCTCAAAAAAAAAAAAAAAGTACAATAAAGTGTCAGTGATGCTGAGGTAGGTGAAGTACAATGAGGCAAAGTATAAAACTGGTTTTCCATTTCACTAGTGGTTCAAACATTTTTCTTTTTTATTTCAAAATATTATTGGAGTACAAATATTTTTGGTTGCATAGATTACTTTAATAATGTAGATTCATGGTTGTAATTGTGTCTGTCACCTAGATAGTGTTCATTGTTCCGGTTAGTTATCTTTACCCATTCTCTCCTCCCTACTTTATTTCCACTGATTTTTACTTCCCTTTATGCACATGTGTGTTCACTGGTTAGTTCCAGTTTAATAGTGAATACATGTGTTTGTTTTTCCATTCTTTAGATACTTCATTTAGGATAACGTCCTTCAGTGCCATGCAAAGTATTGCAAAAGACAGTAAGTCATCTTTCTTTAAGGGGGAATAGTATTCCATGATGTATGTAGCCCATATACCACATTTTGTTAATCTATTCATGAATTGATGGGCACTTGGGTTGATTCTACATCTTTGCATTGTGAATTGTGCAAAAAGACAACATTCAAGTATCTTTGAGATATCGCCATACTGTTTTCAATAGAAGTTGTACTAATTTGCAATTCCACCAACAGTATATAAGCATTCTTTTCTCTCTGCATCCACACCAGCATCTATTGTTTTTGGACCTCTTAATAAAAGTCATTCTAACAGGGATAAGGTGATAACTCATGGTGGTTTCAATTTGCATTTCCCTGATGACTAGTGACATTGAGCATTTTTTCATATGCTTATTGGACATTTCTTTCTCTTTTTTTGGAAAGCTTCTGTTCACATCTTTTGCCCACTTTGGGGGTTGTCTTTTTCTTGATGATTTTATTCAGTTCTTTGTAGATTCTGGTTATTATTAGCTCTTTATCAGATACAGCTTGCCAATATTTTCTCTCATCCTGTAGGTTGTCTATTTTCTCTTTTATTATTTCCTTGGATGAGCCAAAGCTTTTAAGGTTGAGTTGATCAAGTACCAATTGTTTCTTTTATTGTTGTTGTGATTGCCACTGGGGTCTTCTTCATAAATTCTTTGCATAGGCTAATAACTAAAAGAGTTTTTCCAAAATTTCCTTCTAGAATTCTTATGGTTTCAAGCCTTAAATTTGAGTCTTTTGTCCATCTTGAATTAATTTTTGTGAGTAGTGAGAGATATGAATCTTGTTTCACTCTTCTGTATGTGGCTATCCAATTTTCCCAGCACCATTTATTAAATAGGGATTCTTTCCACAGTGTATATTGTTGTCTGGTTTGTCAAAGATGACTTGGCTACATGTGGATGTTTTATAACTGAGTTTTCTGTTCTGTTCCATAGGTACCATGTATATGTCTTTGGTTCAAAACTTTTTATTAAAAAATTTTATGAGCGGCTCTTAGAAATAGGAGTAGATATCTACAAGGTGAACAATATGGAGAAGATATTTCCAGTGGGAAGCAAAACAGAAGTTGTACTGTGGGGAGTCACAGAAGCAGATATTTCAGAGATCTATGAGTAGGGTGAGAGTGTGGTGTGGTATACAGGGACTCATACTGTGAGAAGAGAGGTGGAGATCCCCAAGGCCCAGTGGTGGAATTGCTGGCGTACCAAGCTGAGGAGGGATTGCAGCCTCTATGATGGATTTTGCAGTGGAGGCATGCATGCAACCACATTCTTCACCCACATCTGTGACCCACATGTTGGTCATGATGGCATTCTTTGCTCCCAAGTCCAATTGTGGTCTCTGGATCCTTTGAACATGAGTATTTTGGCACCACTAGTCATCTGCTGATGTTAGCATACACCATGAGACTTATTTGACATCTTTGTTCTAAAAACTGAGGAGTCTTTGAAGAGTTATAAGCTTGGGTATAGAGCTATGAGGTGTGATATTTATACAGAAACAAAACAAAACATTATTGATAATGGTGTGGAAGGCAAAGGAGGCAAGATAGAGCCAAAGAGAATGGTGAGGATATACATTGATTTGCTAGGGATGCCACAACAAAATACTACAAACTGGATGGCTTAAACAAAAATTTATTTCTCATAGCTCTAGAGGTTGGAAGTTCAAGGTCAAGGTGTTAGCAGACTTGGTTTCTTCTAAGGCCTTTTACCTCCAATTGCAAATGGCACCCGTCTGCTGTGCACTCACGTATTTTTTTGTGTGTACTAACCTCCTCCTCTTATAAGGAAACAAGTCATAGTAGATTAGGGCCCTCCTTAAAAGCCTCATTTTTAATTTAATTACCCTTTAAAGGCCTTTTTTTCAAATAAAGTCACACTGGCAGGTATTGAGGTTTAGGGCTTCAATGTATGCATTGGAGGAGGGGGCAGCACAATCCAGCCCATAACAGGACTATAAAGTTTTTTAATATTACAGAAACTAAATATGGTACCTGACCTATGATGTCACAGCAGTGAGACAGAGAGACTACAACAGATGTGTGAGATATGTTGAATCTACATAATTCTAAAGTATCCAGCTGGCTAAGAAGAAGTAAGGGGTGCATTCTCTGAGACAGGTAACTCAGAAAGTTTTTAGGGGACAGATAATTAGTTTAGCTTTGGAAGATTGAGTTTTAGACACTGAAAGATTTTTAAAAAATTTTTAAATATATTTTTTGGAAACAGGGTCTCACTCTGTCTCTTGGGCTAGAATGTGTAGCATCATTAGTCTAAGATGTTTGACAGTGTGTATGTAGTCACTTGCTGACTATGTGAATATAAAGCTACATATTACTTTAATGCTTATGTTTAATAATTATTAACAATTCCAATGAGGCCAGGCATGGTGGCTGACATCTGTAATCCTAGCACTCTGGGAGGATAAGGTGGATAGATTGCTTAAGTTCAGGAGTTCAAGACCAGCCTGAGCAAGAGTAAGACCCTATTTCTACTAAAAATAGAAAAAAAATAACTGGGCATAGTGGCCCATGCCTGTAGTCCCAGCTACTTGGAAGAGACATCTTCTTCCAAGAGGATGGCTTGAACCCAGGAGCTTAAGGTTGCTGTGAACTATGATGACACCACAACACTCTGTTCAGGTGACAAGAGTGAGACTTGGTCTCAGAAAAAAAGAGCAATAACAACAACAACAATCCAATTCCATTGAATTTCTTCTGGTAAGTGGCCATCAGCTGATTTTTCATAGAAAAGAGAAGGTTTCCTTGGTGAAGAAATAGTCATAAATCTTTCTGATGTTTTAGAAAATGTTTGTTTCCTCTAATTCTCATTTCTTTTGAGAAGCTCTTGAAATATCTGTGCCTTAGTTTCTCATGATAGATTTCATAAAAAATACTGAAAATAAAAAATATATATATCCTATTTATTGCACATAATAAGTGTTACTTTGTTAGTAGACACTTCCCTGGAATGAGTGAAACGAACATACAATGTTGGCAAGTTTTGATATCAGGGAAGTTTTTAAGATTTGACAAGCTAAACCTTTTGAAAAAGCAAACATTAACAAAAGGTCTGGAATTCTGGGAAGATGGCCGACTGGTAGCAACCCTGGTCAGAGGCTCCTGAACAAAGGAAGAAAAACTGGTTGGAATCAGAATCTATGAAGTCAAAGA
>NW_003852401.1:36938642-37162727 GCF_000181295.1 Otolemur garnettii
GTTACAGATGGATGCCTTTCCAAATGTGACTTTGGTAAACAAAGCTGAATTTGAACTACAAGAGAGACAATGGGTCAAAGAAACATTACTTCCAAGAGATGGGGTGGGATGGGCAGAAAAGTCTTAGTTTTTTCAAAGGTAAAAATAATCTTATATGATGAGTAATAATTGTAGGTAAGTGTGCAAAATATTGCAGAATGGTCATCATGGAATTTTTCTGTAAGTACTTCAATGCCTTATTTATAATTTTTCTCCAGCTTAGCTCATATACTCTCAGATTAGATCAGCTATTTGCAACAGGGGTTATTTTGCTCCTGATGGGACTCTTGGCAATGGCATAAGCCTTTTTTTGGTTATCATAATGGGAGTTTGAGGTAATTATTACTGGCATGTAGTGAATAGAGACCGAGGATGCTGTTAAACTTCTTAATGGATAGGCAGCCTCCTGTAACAAAGTATTATCCAGCCAAAATGTCAATAGTGTAGAGGCTGAGAAATCTTGGGATCATAACAAAATAAAGACCATGTGCTTTACAGTGTAGAGAACAAATCATTTCGATCAAATTCCTCCCTAAGCAATTACTTGATGAGGGTAGTTATCATGGTGTCATGCTAGTGAGGTGTGTGTGTGTTGTTTTTACTTGGGGTGGATATTTAAAAGCAATTCCATTTCATACCTTATATTTCTGCATTTAGATGGAATCAAGCTATATCAATATTTGATCTTTAATCTTGTTTTTTCACATATATAAATCCAACTCATTAGAGATTTATATAAATTCTAGAAGTTGCTGTGCTTCATCGAATGGAAACTCAGAGTCTATATAAATCATTGAACTTTGAATGACTATGTAGTCCTGGGTACATAAACTCAGTGTCTGTCCCTTTTCTTAGCAGTTGGATACATTTATATATTGTATTATCGTTTACAAACTATTTTCCTACATGTTTTCTCACTTAATACTTATAGCCCCTAGCACCAGTTAGTTTTTATAATAACCTTTTAAAAAAGGAAAAGATGTGAAAATAGACAAGAAGAACTACCCCAGCTACTCAGAGCACATTAACATTAAAATAAAACCAATGATTCATTTGTTAATTTAAATTCAACAAATATTTGTTAGGCTCCTGCCATGTGCCAGGTACTGTGACAAAGCACTGTGATAAGTTGTGAAATTAGAGGTAGAATCTCTCTTGAATTCCATGAGAAAGCTTTAGCCTTTTAAAATTATAATGTTTGGGTTTTTTTTTTTTTTTGAGAAATACTAGAACCAGAAAAAGAATTGTATTTGATATTTTAATAGCATAAATGTTATTCACTTTTATAGATTTTTAGGGGTGAAGGTAGCCCTGGGTTGAAAAGGTGATTAATTTATTAATTAATATTTTTAAAGTGTCAGCAGTGGCAAAATTCTCAATTTGAATGTTATATTTTTCTCTACAAGTAGAAATTTCCTAGTTCATATCCCCCAAGCCAGAGAGGTTGAGCCGCCCCTTAAATCAGAGGTACTTCCTACGAGAATCAAAGAGAGATAAAAAAGAAAGAAAGAAAATAAGAAAGAGGACAGAAAGACAGAGGTAAGGGGGAAGGGAGGAAGGAAGGAAACCCCTAAATTTCACATGTCCTGACCCCCGTATCATAGACTTTTCTACCAAATTTCTTAACTCACAGAGCTCCATGTTTGACAGGAAGTCCCCAGTTTGTCTGAGACTGTCTTGGTTTTAGTAATATAAATCCTCTACTGTGGAAAACTCCTTAGTCCCAGGTATATTGGGACATTTGATAACCCTAAATTGACAAGACATGTAAAAATGTTTTTGTGGATATATATGCTTATAATAAGACTATTAAGTCATAAAATTTTCTCCCAGGCCAATTTCTTCCAGTGTTTTCCCTATACTTTCTTCTAGTATTTTTACAGTTTCATGTCTTAAATTTATTTTTATTTTTTTAATTAATTTTTTTATTAAATCATAGCAGTGTACATTAATACTATCATGGGGTACAGTGTACTGTTTCTGTATACAATTTGAAATACTTTCATCCAACTGGTTAACATAGCCTTCATGTCTTTTTCTTAGTTATTATGTTAAGACATTTATATTCTACATTTAGATAGATTCACATGTATGCTTATAGGATAAACCATAGGCATAATCTCACTAATAACGCTCCCTCCACCCACCCTACCACCTCCCCTCCCCTCCTTCTCCCCTCTCCCATATTCCTGGGCTAAAATTGAGTTATAGTTTTCCTATGAAAGCTATAAATTAGTTTCATAGTAAGGGTGAGTACATTGGATACTTTTTCTTCCACTCTTGAGATACTTTGCTAAGAAGTATATTTTCCAGCTCCATCCATGTAAACATGAAGAAGGTAAAGTCTCCATCTTTCTTAATGGCTGCATAGTATTCCATGGTGTACATATACCACAATTTATTGATCCATTCATGAGTTGATGGGCACTTGGGCTTCTTCCATGACCTAGCTATTATGAATTGGGCTGCAGTGAACATTCTGATACAGATGTCTTTATTGTAGTGTGATTTTTGGTCTTCTGGATATATACCTAAAAGAGGAATTATAGGATCAAATGGCAGGTCTATTTTTGGTTCTCTAAGTGTTCTCCAGATGTCTTTCCAAAGGGAACATATTACTTTGCAATCCCACCAGCAGTGTAGAAGTGTTCCCTTTTCTCCACAACCCCACCAGCATCTGTGATTTTGGGATTTGGGGATATGGGCTAATCTTACTGATATTAGATGATATCTCAAAGTAGTTTTGATTTGCGTTTCTCTGATGATTAAGGATGGTGAGCATTTTTTCATATGTTTGTAGGCTGTGTGCCTGTCTTCTTCAGAGAAGTTTCTCTTCAAGTCCTTTGCCCACCCTGAGAGGGGATCACTTATTCTCTTGCTAATACGTTTAAGTTCTCTATGGATTCTGGTTATTGAACCTTTATCAGAGGCATAACCAGCAAATATCTTCTCCCATTCTGAGGGCTGTCTTCTTGTTTTACTTACTGTGCTTTTGGCTGGGCAGAAGCTTTTTAATTTGATGAGGTCTGAGTAGTGTATTTTTGATGTTGCTTCAATTGCCCGGGGGGTCCTCTTCATAAAATTTTTGCCCAGGCTGATTTCTTCAAGTGTTTTCCCTACACTTTCTTCTAGTATTTTTATAGTTTCATGTCTTAAGTTTAAATCTTTAATCCAGTGATAGTCTATCTTAGTTAGTGGTGAAAGGTGTGGATCCAGTTTCAGTCTTCTGCAGGTTGCCAGCCAGTTCACCCAGCACCATTTGTTAAAAAGGGAATCTTTTCCCCACTCAATGTTTTTAATTGGCTTGTCAAAGATCATATAATGGTAAGTATCTGGGTTCATCTCTTGGAGACTTCATTCCATAGGCAGACCCCAGCATAGTAGAAGATAGCAGTCCCAGCCCACCTGTCACAGGTAGAATGCAGCCAGAGGAGGAAGGAGATTTACACTAGACTACTGAAAGGGCAAGAAAGAGGCCAATCAGTTTAAATTCTTTCCCCGAGATTTCTTAAGGTGCTTGTCTGCGTATTGCTTTTCATTTGAAGTTCAGAGACCAATCTGGCTCCCAAGCAGGCTTTTCCTCCTCTCCCCTTACTACTGTGGCTTCCTGCTTGCACATCAGCCCATATTCTCTAACAGTACCTGGAAGTCAGCCCTTTGTACAAGTGAGGGACCAAATTAAAGCCGGCAAATGGAATGTGTAGGTTATTTACGGATTGTTGCTGAGCAAATTTAATCACTGGCCTGCTGTAACTCTATCATCATTTCCCTTGACGAGAACATCACAGACAAATTTTGCAAAGGAGGATGAAGTAGCCATAATCCAACTATAACTGTAACAGCCAATTTTGCTGTGATGGGAAGAGGCACTGTATTAGTGCCAATACATTAACCAACTTTCCAATTGCAGCAGGGAAACTGATTGCCATTACAATTCCCATGGCACTCCTCTATGGAAGCAACAGAACTGCTTGAATGAGCATTCATTTCCAGCTCTGCTGGGATGTGTGTGTGTGTGTATGTGTGTGTGTGTGTGTGAGAGAGAGAAAGAGAATTCATATGCTAACAAGCATCTACTAAGGTGAGCAAATGATCACCTAAGCCTTGAGAGTAGCAGGCATGTAGGCTAGAAATTTCTGAACCATTCTTCTACCACTAATTGTATGATCTTGGGTAAGTCACTCTTCTACTATGAATCTTGGATTATATTTGCAAAATGAGAATAACAACAACAACAATAATACCTACTTGTGGGTTAAATGGAAACAGAAATTCAACACTTGAATCTAAGTAGGCTCTGTGATTGCTTTCACAGATATGGCAGAGGTGACATTGCATGAATTTCTGGACACAGGCCCTAAGGGACTTGCAGCTTCCCCTTACTTACTATCTTGCTAGAAGTCTTGAGTAGTCATTTCAGAAATCTAACTATACTAAAATTACCAAGTTAGAGAGGCAGCATCAGTGTGTTAACTGATTGTCCCAGCATGGCACATCCTTCCTGCCATCTCTGAAATTGCATCAAGTATGTGAATAAAGCCACCGTGAATCCTCCAAATAAGCCTACCCTTCAGTCAAATACCCTATGTGACCTCAGCTGATGCCATGTGGAGCAGAAGAGCTGCCCTGCTGGGCCCTGTTCAAATTCCTTACCCGTGAATTCATGAGGTATATTCAATTAGTTATTGTTTTGAGCTGCTAAGCTTTGAAGTAATCTCAACAAATAAAAAAAAAACCTACCACAAATATAAAGATTAAGTAGAATAATAAAATGCTCATTAAATAGTAATTTTTAACGCTGGGCCCTTTTTGTGGCAAACACCATCACACATTTTCTCATAGCAACTTTCTGAAGTGAGCACTCAAGGTCTATGTCTGATAACAGGGTCAGAGAGGTTGAGTAACTTGCCCAAAGTTTTACACCCAGAAAGTGATGAAGCCAAAATATGAGCGTGTGGCTGCCTGCCTCCAAGACAGAGAAGAGACTTGAGTTGAGTTGGGTCTTGAAGGATATGTAGATGTTGAAAGACAGAGGAAGAAAGGCCTGGAGAAAAGTTAGGGATGGTGAGGAGATGATTTGTGGTCCTCTGAAGAACAGGGAAAAATGAGTTCTGATGAGAATCTTATTCCCAGGGCTGAAAGCAATCTCCAGCTCCCTTTTTTCATCCACAGGTTGGACTTAATGAAGAAGGATCTGGTAATGGTCCTGGAAAACCAGGCTCCATGCTAGAAATCAGGATGACAATGATTGAATGTTCAAATGTTGCTTCAGAACTCAGTATTTCTGTTTTATTTTTTTGAGACAGAGTCTCACTATGTCACCCTCAGTAGGGTGCTGTGGTATCACAGCTCATGGAAATCTTAAACTCTTGGGTTTAAGCAATTCTCTTGCCTCACCCTCCCAAGTAGCTGGGACTACAGGCACTCACCTCAATGCCCAGCTATTTTTGTTGTTGTTGTTGTCATTGTTGTTTGGCAGACCTGGCCCCGATTCAAACTTACCAGCCTGGGTGTATGTGGCCAGCACCCTAGTCCCTGAGCTACAGGCACTGAGCCAGGACTCAGTATTTCTGACAAAACCTGACTTTTGTTTGTTCTCTCAGCTTCCAGCAAAGCAAACACTAGCAGAGAACAAAGATGGTTTCTCTGTAGAGACTGAATAAACCAATGTCAAAGTTGATGAAGAAACAGATTGAGCTTGTTAGGGTACCTTACAAATTTCTTGCTGAATCATGCTTCATCATCACACATAACCCCAACATGGAAATTTCCAGCAATCTTTGCCTTAAATCTTCTATGAAAAATAAGACCCCCTGTAGCCTCTTGCAGCTTCTGATTGAGCACATGGGGTGGGAGAAACATGGCTGATGAGACTGGAACTGCAGGATCAGTAGTATACCCCCACTTAACCTCCTGGGATACAGAGCCTCTGCACCCCTTGAACCATCAGAGTATTCACCTTCTTTGTTTCTTTCCTTTTCGTTTTTTTTTCTTATTTCAGGTTAATATGAGGGTGCATGCAATTAGGTTATATTGTTTGCATTTATAAGGTAAAATCCAAAGTCTGAGTTATAGTTGATTTCTTCACCCAGAAAATGTGTCATATATCCCTAAGGTGTACCCGATAGAGGGGAATTTACTGAGTCCCCTACTCATCCCCCTCTTGAATTTGTGTTTTTCTCTCATGTGGGTCTGTAGTTGTTGATCTACTATTTTTGAATTAGTACTGAGTACATGGGATCGTTGCTTTCAATGAGTCCATTCTGGAGATACTTTACTGAGGAGAATGTTCTCCAAATACATCCAAGTAAATATAAAAGATGCAAAGTCTCCATTTTTAATGGCTGAATAATATTCCATACCACATACCACAATTTATTAAAACACTCATGGGTTGATGGTTGTTCACTGTATTTTCTGATTTTCTACCTTCCCTAAGTGCTTTGATCTTAAAAATAATCTAGTAATATTAGGAAACTTACTTCTGTACACTAACTGACACAGATTACAAACACTATGAAGTGCTCATGCTAGCTCCTCCCTAGACCTCACCTTTGGGGTGGTAGTAACTAGTAACAGAGACTAAAATGAAAGCAAAAACCATCCAGAGCAATTATGTTAACAACACCAACCAAGGTCTACCAAGTACTCTTAAAGTTGAAGCAACTTTCTTTTCCCTTAGAAGCTTTCCTTTCAGTTATCATGAGGACAAATACAGAGATGGGCTCTGCAAAGCTATGCATGTCATACATTGGTTAGGGAAATAAATTCATAACACAAAACATTGTTGTTAGTTAAATATAAATATAACAAAGTAAAAATTAAATATGATCATAAAACCTACTTAACAGGATGATCTTTTGTTAGCTCTTGAAAGAAAATTACTAGTTACTTTGTCTACAGCATAGGAGGAGAATTCATTTGAGGGAAGAGAAGATTGTGCTAGAACATCTGGGCTCTCCTCTATCTAATGAAGTTTTATTGGAGGTTTCATGCTATCTAGTCAAGGGATTGCATTCTGTCTCCATACAAGGAAAATCTTGCACTAAGATCCTTTCTCTAATTTTGTGAGGTTGGAGTATTCATGCTAACCTCCCAAATCTAACTCCCAAATCAAGAGTTAGTCTGTTTGTTCATTTCTTCCATTTTAGTAGTTTTTGGCTAGGATTTATTTCAATATCTCCAGGATTAGGTGGTGAAAAGATAGTGATGTTCTTAAATTCACTTTTAACCTAATTTGAGATTTCTTGGGCCATTTTCTTTTTATTTTTTGCTGAATGGTGTGAGGGAGATGGGGGATATTATCAGACATTCCATGATGTTCTAGAATCTCTTGTTTCTTTCTTAAAATTTAGGGAATTAAGGGTGGCATTTTTGTAGTTGCTACTAATAAGATTTTGTTTGGGTCATGGTCAATGTACTTAGATGTTTGGGGAGAAAGAGTCTGCAACCCATATTCACCCTGTCTTCCTTACCTAAAGTATCTGATCCATACATTTTTAGAAATTTCTCTCTAAGTCACCAATCCTCAATATTACCTAACAATTATATAAATTTCTACTATTAACTACATGCTTATTTAAATAAATTCTAGCTACTCTAAGGGCTTTTCATGTAATGGTAACTTCAGTCCTTGCAACAACCCTCCAAGAAAGCTACTATTTTTTTCATACCATTTTTCACATGAGAAACTGAGAAACAGATCAATGTGCACTAAATAGCCTGCATCTTTAAAGAAAGCAAACATTAAGATTATTATATTAGACAAAAGTAATATTTCTCAAGTGCTTGTGACCAAGGGGCATATAGTAGATTTTAAAATACTTTATTTAAGCTTATAGGCAAATAAACGTGTCTTGAGTAATAAAACTAAATGGTTTTTAATCTTTTAACACTGACGCACAATGAATGAAACATGATTCTACCACTAATGCTAAACTTTCTTTTCTTCTCCAGGATTGCAGTTAACAGGTGAAAATAATGTACTATTTGGGAAATACAGTGGAAAACTTCTTTAATAATCTCTCAATATTTTGGAGAATATTTTTCTCAAAATTTGTGTTCTTTTGGAGAATATTTTTCTCAAAATTTGTGTTCTTTTTCTTGTAACTGGGGGATGTTGTTATAGTTATAATAGAGATTACATGGAAGTATAAAACAAATAGAGGCTGGAATCAGATAACTAATGAAAGGTCGGAACAAGTGTAGCTCCTAGACAGTCTGGAATCTGAGTGTCTAACCTTAACCACTGTATTGTTTTCCTTCAAGAAATCAAGAGGGGGAACCCTCTGCGTTCCATCAAATACTGCCACTGCCATGCATCCATCTTTGTGTTGGTGCCTAGCGTTATCCAAATTTGGTACGTATAGTGCCTATTATTCACTTTAAGTGCTTATAAGTTGCATCAGGGCTAGATTTACACATGTAGTAGCAGCATCATTCCAGAGACTTTCAATATCTTGTGTCATGATTGTAATGAGCCATATTTTTGGGTCTTAGGAGGCCCACATTGATAGCAGGCCTTTGTCTTTTGTTTTTTAAAAATTATAATCCACTACTGTCATCTACCATATGAAAGTAGCCATTATTTATTTGAACTTGCAACACTTTATATCCCCAGTTGCTTTGGAGAATAAGCATTTCTTTGTCCTGAGTTCATTGCTTTTCACATTCTATTTTCCCACGTACAACACCTATTCCTCATTCTGCTGAATTCCTCCTGATGGACTGGGGATGAGTTATTCTTTGAGGAATAAATGAAGGAAGAAAGATCCATCTGACAGCAAAAAGCAGAGATAACTGGTGTCTGTTTGCCCCTGTAGTCTTCCTAGGACATCATTTTGGGCCTTGTGCTAGAGCAGAGGAAAAAAATAAATGAAAACATGAGTGAAAGTGTGAGTCATCCTTCTAAATAAATAATTGTTCCCATTCCTTCTCCCAACCTATATGTCAGCAGAAAGTCTCCCTTGACCCAGGAATGAAGAATTATATTAGTGATCAGTAAATGCCTCACCATTTAGAGGGGAAAAAATGACATAATGTGCCAGAGAGAAGAAAAGTCAGCTGAGAATTGAGGAGGGTCAAGGGGCTGACTGATTTCATTGCACCAAACGCTCTTCCCATGGTTTGATTCATGCTGTCTACTGGGGATCACGGTGCTAGAAAGACAAGCTTTTATTAGTAAGAAGTATTTCAGGGTTCAGCAAAGAAAGAAACAGAAAATTTTCCTACTTTGTGAGTCCTGTCTGATTCTGAATGGTTGTTAACTGTAATTTAAGAAAGAGTGAAATCAGAGAAAAAAATAGGGGTTGCTCTTCTCTTCCTTGAAAAGTGAAACTGAATCATTTACTCTCAACGGTTCTAGAGGTAAGGAGCCTGCTAACTCTGAATAAGAGAACAAAACTTAAAGAGTAGCTGGGTTCTGGCCGGGTGCAGTGGCTCACACCTATAATCCTGGCACTCAGGGAGGCTGAGGCAGCTGGATTGCTTGAACTCAGGAGTTTGAGACCAGCCTGAGCTAGAGTGAGACCCTGTTTCTAAAAACAGCCAGGCATTGTGGCAGGCACCTATAGTCCCAGCTTCTCATTCAGGAGACTGAGGCAAGAATATCACTTGACCTCATGATTTTGAAGTTGCTGTGAGCTATGATGCTACAGTACTCTACAGAGAGTAACAAAGTGACACTCTGTCTCAAGGGGGGAAAAAACAAACCAGTAGCTGGGTTCTTGAGTGGTTAGGTTATAGAAAACAATGATTTATATTGCCTGGATTTGAATAGGTACTTCTCCATGCAAGAAAACATGTATGTAGAGTTTATAAGTGGTATTGCTTAGTTTGTGGAAGCAAAGGCATGCAGTATTTAAAGATACATATGGGTGTCAGTGCTCAGCTGAAATCACTGAGCCCCTTCCTTGGTAATCCTAGGTTGTTTGCTTAAGTGGTCTGAGTTTTTATTTTATTTCATTTTTTGCCATTAAAATGAGTATATTAACTAATGCTCAAAGAGTGTTTAGAAAGTTTAAATAGTATCTGGAATAGAAATGGCATGTTTGGCACCCAGCAAGCATCACTAACTGATCATCGTCATTGTTACTGTTTCTTACATGGGAGGCTCCCAGACACAGATGTCATTCCTATAGAAAGCAGACAGTATGGAGCTACTGCCAGTACCATGGTGTGTGTTTGTATGACTTCGTTCTTTTCCAAGTACTTGTCTCCTCCATTTTAGTACTTCCTCCTCCTCCCCATGTTTGCATGTGGTGCTGTAGTAACCCCAGCTTTGAAATCTTTAGCCTCAGTTTGGTTATCTGCGAAATTTACCCAATATTTATTCTGGCTTTAGAAACTTAAAACCAAACTCACATCTACCTTGTCCTTGAGTCTAACTTAATTTTGTTTTCGAAGAAAATAATAAATTAACAATCTCTAATGTCAAAGAATACCCTCAAAGAGTCACCACTCCAGTGCTCAAGAACCGCCTCTCGGCATGAAGGGAGGAGGGAAAAGGGTTACCAGGACAGTCCTATACGGAGGCAGTTTCAATAAATTTCATGGCACAATGAGGTATGCAGTGCACACCTGCCTCTTAGGATTAATTCTCAGGTTACAGTGAAGCTCAGAAAATTGCTATTTCTCGACCCAAAAGGAGGTTAAAACACTTTCAGTGAAAATCGATTCACTTTAAGGTATTTAGCACTGTTCATATTTTGTAAAAGTCTCTATGACAGGGCTGGTTTCAATTGACACTTTATATAGTTGTAGGAAGCTCATCACATAGAGAGTAGAATCTGAATGGGTGTTTTACAGGATGGGCTATTTCCCTTGTTTCAGTTTCAGGATAAAAGGGGAATGTGCCCCACACCTCCAGACAGGCTGGGGATATCAGAATTCTTACACATGTCTTCAGTATACGAAGTTGCAAAGTGATTGCTGAAAAGATAAAATTAATTTGTCCTGATGCTTCTGTTTTTCCTTTGCAATGGGAATTTATGGTACACATGGTCAAATAACACTATAGACAATGAAGGAAATGAGGTGTGAGGGAATCATTCAATACAAAAGGATAAATCATAAAAGATAATTTAGGGAAAAATACTGTTAGCAAGAGTTTGAGAAGAATGAAGATCTTTTTTTTCACAGGTTCTTAGGAAATGCTATCACAACGAATTGTACCATTTGTACAGTTGTTCTTCTCCTTCTTCAAAAAACAGTCATAAATTTCAAATGGAATTAAATAAGAAATAATGCAGGCTGTCAGTCACAACCTGGAAATGGTTGAGGACAATTGCTTTCTGAAGGGACAAAGTATAATGATAGTCATCACCAAGGAATGGTGAGAAAGAAAACAAACCCATATTATGTGAATAATTTCAGTGACTATTAATAATACATGGCCAGTGGGAAAAAAAGAGTGTCAGGATAACATAAGCCAAGGGGTACGGAGGATGTACTGAAAGGGCAACATCATGCAAGTCCATGGAAAGGAAAATGTTACATCTATTTTAGACAACAACTTGGCGACACTGAAAGAAATAGAATACATATATATTCTGGGACCAGGCAATTGCATTGTTAAGGGAATCATTGATACAATGTCTTGCCCAGGTATAGAAAGAAACACACATGAGAAGGTTAAGGATACCATTGTTTTGAGTAGCAAAGAGTTTAAAAACAAACTAGAAATAAATAAATGGGAAAACAAATGAGGTGTAAAATTCTTTAGGAGTTCCTACCACACAAGACGCTAAACGAACGAACCAGTTGTACCTATAATAATATAAATAGATCAGAATGTTGTTAACAATAAGCTGAACAGTTATATAGCTTACTGCTATTTATGGAAAGAAATAAAACATATACAAATGTTGCTAGATATTATATTGATACATTGGCATGCAAATACATAAAAAAGCAAAGTTATGTGGGATGGTGCACAGGCAGGCACAAAGGCTAACTTTGAGGGGTAAGCATCAGATAAAATGAAATGTACAAAAAGAATATATATTGAATCAATGACAGTATAGTTATGACACAATGTTGCAAATAAAGACCATAAATCCAGTGCTGTGCACCAGAAATTATAAATTATGTCTATATCTGTATAGAGAGGGTTTCTCAAGCTATCAATAAAAAGCTCACTCTCCCTTTCCCTCTCTGTCTCTTTCTCTTCCCCTCTCCCATATATATGATCTCCTGGCATATATTAGTATATCTAACATATTAATTAGGAAACTTTGAAGCAAATTGACCAAAATGGTACTCACTCTAACTTAAACAAATAGGAAGATAAACTAGTTTACATAAGTGAAAAGCTAAGAACACAAACCTAACTTCAGGTAGAATTACAAATGTTGCTAATCAGGGAATTGCTTTATTCAAAATCTCTCTCTCTCTCTCTCTCTCTCTCTCTCTGTTTTTGGTAGTACTGGCTTCATTGTCAAGCAGACTCCCAGGCTTCTTATTAACCAGCTTAAAAAGAATTCTAGGAAAATTCTCAAGTTCTCTTCTGTTTTGACCACTACATGCCCTTCTTGATCTAGTTGGTGGGGCAGGCTAACCTGAACAGTATTTAGTTATATCTGTGATTGTATTAGCACTCCAAAGGAAATTCAGAGAAAATTAAGATAGTTACTTTCCAAATTATGGAAAAAATTCCAGGGAAATAGACACCAACTCCACTTACACCCTGAAGAAATACTAATAAAAGTAAAATCGTGAGATAAGCTGCAATGATTTCAGAGAAGCTGAAATCTGGGGGAAAGTTTTTCACAAGGGACTTTTTATTTAGTGAGAAAATTAAACTGATGATGAATCTACCACCTGTATCTCATGAGGAGTTAAAGCAGTGATTTTCAAACATTATGCCATGGCACAGAGATAGGCCATGAAAGAATCTTGAGTGTGCCATGAAAAATTTTAAAGATCATTAATTGTATTATTTTTGAAAGAAGCTCAAAGCATAGTAAGTATATAAACTTTTCATTCTTTTTTTGAACAACATAATTTAAGTGTGCTGCAGTAATTTTCCTATAGGTTCAAATATGTCATGAAATAAAAAAAAGAAATTGAAAAGTACTGAGTTAAAGAAATAGAATATTTGTTTTGAAGAAGGTATAACTTAGGGGAGATACTACACTAGTCATATAATGAGGACTTGAATTACTTTTCGTTGCTTCATAAACACCTGGGACAGTTAATAGATGATAGAAGGGATTCAATAATGGATAACCATTTGCCCTTTCTAACACGGGAAATAATAGATAATAGAAGGGATTAGATAATAGATAACCGTTTGCCCTTTCTAACACAACAGACTGGGGCCTTCAGACTATGATCTCTATATTCCTCACAACTTGCCAGGGATGTTGTTGAAAGTCTTCTGAATATGAGACAAAGGATGGCCAGGATGATCCAACCAAATTTTCCATCTTTAGTAAAGAGATAACATCAGAAATAACATCCTGCTTTTTAAATATGAATTAAAAGATTAGAGAATACTCTCAAATTTGGAAATATGTCACGTTAGAAGACATTCTTTCTCAACAACAAATAAAAAATATAAGTTTTAAAAATGCTTTGAGGTCCAAAGTTCAAAGAATATTGAGACATCAATGATTGAATCCTGAGTACAGTTCTCCCATTTACTGTTAAAACCTTTGAGAGTATTAAATGATGACTCACCAGTGATTTCAAGTGCTCAAAACCACTTAGGGAAAAAAAAAGACTGAAAGTGTAGGTCTCCCATAGAGTCCTATTGGGCCCAAGGTATTCACCAGTATGTCTCCAAGAAAGGGGGTGAGAAGGTGAAGAAATATATCAAATCATGAAGTCTCTAGGAAACAAAAATCTGTGGGTATGGCTTTGGGCCCATTATAATCCATTTGACTATCACCAAATAGGTAAGAATTCTACTAAACTTTTAAGACTATTGTACCATCAAAGAAACCATGAGCCTAGGCTAAAATGACTCAGACCAATGGAGACCGGGAATGAACCATGAATCTCCAATATTCTACAGGCAACAAACAAGTTTTAAAAAAATCTGCTTAACTCCCAAAGATACCAATGTTTGTTTCAAATATGGCAAAGTAGAAAATTGGAAAACGTAGCTCCTTCCAGAGAGGATAGCCATGAGCCACACAGGGTTATTTTGAGTTTTCAGTTCCAAACATCTAGAATAGTACTTGACCTAGTAATTTCCTCCTGCTATCATTAATGTTATTTCCTCCTTTCCTCTCTATTCCTTCTCCTGCTCTTTATTTCTCTTCCTCTTCTTTCTCCATTTTCCTTCTTTTTCTCCTCCTTTTCCCTCTTTTATGTGTTTTTTAACTGACATATTAAAAACGGTATATTTTGTGAAGGACATGTTGTCTTGCAATATGTATATATTATGAAATGGCCAAATCAAGTTTAGTAACACATGTATTGCTTCATGTACTTACAATATTTTTGTGGTGAGAACACTTTAAATCTTAGAAATCTACATTGTTATGAACTAGAATCAGCATGTTGTACAACCCCCTTCTCCTTCATGCCCTTTGCCCAGAGCCTGGCTGTGTGATCAAATGTGGTGACTGGAGCTGATATGGGGAAGTTATTTGCTGCTGGTTCCTTTCCCTCAAGTTAGGTTCCAGAGAATGGCTGAGGATGTAGTTGTCATGTTCCATTATCAGCTAATGGGAAGGTCTGTCTTACCTTTAATCCAGTGTTTCTTAGACATTAGCTATATGTTAGAATTGCGTGAAGGTGTGAAAACAAATACAGATGCTAGAGCTTCACATGCTTTTGAATTCTGACTTCAGAACTTCAAGTTTTTGACATTATCAACTCTTTGATCCCTCTTGTTTTGCTATCCTACTGTTATATTAACAAATAAGAAATCCCCACCCAGGTCCCTTATTGGGCCCCAACAAGACAGGGGCGAGGATGGATGACTGAGATGTGCAATCAGTAAAAGTCTTTGTCAGCTGCCTTATCTCAAATTTGTGATAAATTTCGTTCTAGAGAAACAGAGCAAAAATGAAATGAAATGAGCTAAATGTGACTCATTGCAGTGGAATTAATTTTAAAGCTTTTATTTTTTTCATCAAACCAGTACACGTTACACCTAAGCAACCAAATCCCCTTAGCCCTTGTTGTACGTGTTTTCACATCTGCTTTGGCTAACATCTGTTCACATTCTCATGAGCCTGAATATGGACTAAGTTGTAATTAGATAGCAAGGTTGCTGCCCGCTCTCTTCTCAATTTCACATTATTAATAATTACCACATTTCTCCAAACTTATTTGTTCTGCATCAGAAGAGCATGAACTGTCCTTTTCCAGTAGGCTGCTGCTGCCACTTGCCTCTGTGACTTGATTCTATGTGCACAACCCCCTCATAGCTATAACCCCACTGAATTATTGACAGTTCCTAGATTCTCTGTTTTACTTCCAAAGTCCTACAAAGGATAGAATGACTTACACATACATGTTTTCTCACCATTGCTCACTTTGCTTCTCAGTTGCTCCTCAGTTCAACCACCATTTACTGAGGAATGTGTACTAGAAACTGGAGTCACACAGAGGTGAGAAAGATATGACCAAGATTTGAAGGCAGCTTTCAACCTGGGAAGACAAAAGTGAATGCTTGGATAGCACAAAACAGATTTTTGTTAAATGCTTTGATTGTAATGCAGACAGAATGGACCAAGTTGAGAATAGCTAGCTCAGTGTTGGCACGCTGTCATTTGATATATACTAAATCTCCAGTCTGTGGGAGTTGACGCACTAATTAGAATTTATAGGTTCTCTTTCACTTGCTTACTGATAAACTTCATATATTCAGGAGTGATTGAATCTGGCTACTCCAGGATAAGTCTATAAAATAAAAAGACCTCTGAGACATCCCATTTTGGTTGGCCTATGTTCCTATCCTTCTAATGAGTATATAGCCTAAACTCTATAGTAGATTCTAGCAATTCTGAACATTCAGGCATGATTATTTACTGTAATGACTTTAGTCCAATCCAGGCCTTCCAACAGTGTGTATGTAAGAAAGACATTATTATTTCAGTGGAAAAACTAGGTAAAAGGATCAGAGAGTTTAAATACATTTTATAATATCTAGCCCTGGATCAAACTATGTCTTGAACACACATGTTTTACTACATGCCCAATGAGTATATCATAGATGCCCTCTGAATAGACAAGGCATCATGACAGCAATAAGGGGAAAAAGTTCTCTTTTCCTGGCCCATCTTCCCACTTTGCTCAGTGCTGCCCCTGAGCTCAACACCAATGTGTTACACAACTCTGAGAAACCCATTTACCAAGAATACACTGAGAATGATGTCCTTGTGCCTAGGTGCTTCCTGACTTGTCTACACCACAGAATAAAGGGAGTGGTGAAGAGTAACTTTATCAACTCTAGACTATTTATTGGCATATACTGTAACTCTAATCTAAAGAATGTGTTCATATAAATTAAGATATATTTTGGTAACATTCAGATCATAAATCATATGTATTCAAGATGCCCATTCACATTTTTCATAAAGAGGTATCATGAATGGATATGGGTGCACTTATAATTAGAAGGAATATATATGTGTGTGTGTATACATGAGTATGTATGCATGTGTGTATGTGTATATATATATGTATAGGAAGAATCTACTTCCCAAGGTTAAGCTGTAAATTTGAAGGTAAAGAGTATATTTAACTCATTTTATATCATGATATAGTTAGTGAAAGGTTTTTTTACTACATATTTGAATAAATTTTGAAGCTGCCTGTGATGTCTGAAATGGAGGTAAAAAATGGCTTGTCCCTTCTGTATGTTTTCAGGAAGTTTGACTTCCACTCAGATTGAGGAAATCTATGTGCTCCCACAGAAGTGCTCAATTCATTTTCTGTGCTGACATTTTTGTGGTGGCTGCATTCTTGAAAAAATATGAAAATATGAGAGGCTAGATTTGTGCTCCCAAACTAGGCAACACCTATCATACATCAAAGCTGGAATAATTGTAGGCAATGAGGTTCTACTTTTCTGCATGTAGACATAGAACAACGATTATAGAAACCTCTCTGTTTTTTATATAACTGCTCTGCTGTCTTTTGTACTAATAAGTTCAGTTTGTAGAAGATTTGGGTTTCTTCTGCAGAATTAAGATAATGTCAGATGGACAAAGGCTTTGAATATGGCTACTCCTTCATTTATATGTTAGAAATCTGGATTCCTCTCCATAGAGCAAAATGGTCAGATTTTTGTGTACTCTATAAATAGGGAAATCAGGCCCCTGATACTAAAATTCAGATAACACAGTCTCTGCTATGACTTCATGATGAATTTGGCACCAGAAAATCATAAATGGTGAAAAAGATTGGGAGGATTTGAGGATGAAATTAAGTAAAATTTAGATGGGGAATATATTTTACAATCTCCCTTGTTCACTAGGCAAACCTGATCTATAGATGGGGAATATGTATTCTGATCTCCCTCATTCTCTAGGAAAATCTGATCTTTTGTTATTGGACTGACAATCCCACATCTTATCTTAATTTCATTCATTTCACACTTCTCACCACATGATGGTCCACAATCCATTAACTAATTGTTTCCCAAAGTGGTTGAATAATTTTAATTATTAATAATATATGAGTTTTAAGAAATAATTTAGAGAGAAAGAGAGAGGGAGATGAATGGCAATTATAAAAAAAAAAAAAACCTAGCTAAACATACTAGGGTTAAACTTATTCTGCCTAAGACTGATCTCCTGTAGGTCAGCCTTCTAGAAAGGAAGTTAGTTTCCTGAAAAGTCTGTGAGAACAGGTCACAGCCAAGTGCATAAGGCAATTAATCCTGGTCAACCTGAACATTTGAACCCAGCCTTTTCAGTCAAGCCAGAGGATGGACTAATTCACTGCTCTCTTCCCCATTGTTATGTAGAAGGAAGGGGTCTTGCCACTAGAGACAAAATTACAAAGCTTGGCTTCCAGTTCTCTCATCACACTAGGAATAAAGTTAGTGGTTTTTAAAGCTAATGTAGAGTTAAAAGGAAATAAGCTAGAGTCAACCTTCCACCACATCATACTACTAACATGTCCAGCTACCAATATGTAAGGATGCAATAAACATTGCATGTAATATGCAATTACATGCAATAAACATTGCATGTAATATGTAAGGATGCAATAAACATTCAAAGATGTTTATTGCAATATCATTTGTCTTGGCACAAAATGGAATATAAGGGTATAGGTGAAACACCTATATGCCTCTGGCCAAAAAAGCCATTTGAGAGAGAGTAGTGAAAAGACTTTGTGCAGGCATACTTGTGAGAAACTGAGGTGAATCCCATGTGGCTGGGTAGGTTGTGGGCCTAATATGACCAAGGCTTTGGCTGGAATAGCATTTACTGTGTTAAGGAATTAAGGTTGACTTTATAAGGCCAATAAAAAAGCCCTTTGGAAAACTGGCCAGATATCCATCAGTAACCTTTCCTGATCTGTGGTAACAAAGGTCACTTGCTGATGGGTCTGGGAATGGAAATGTGCTTGGGGAACCTCAGGAGAAGAGGAATTTACCCAATGAATACAGGTATCTAATGGCACAGATGAAACTTGGACTCCTAAAAGGCCTTTGAGAAGTCCAGCCTGAAAATTCCTTATAAAAGTTTCAGCAAAAACCCTGTGACTTAAGGCCTACATGGGATCAGAGATTTGCACACAAATTTCTGTATGCCCAAGAAGTTTCTTTATGCTTTGCTTAAAGATTTGAAGTAACAGTCTCCCAACAGCAAGGCCAGCAAGGGCAGGTATTCAATCTACCTTGTTCCTCCATACCCTCAGGTTTCATCAGATAAGAGCAAAGAAAGTAATGACTGACAACATGTTCTTCATTAAGTTATGTTAAACTGGGCTACATTGAAAGGGTTACACTTAAAGGTGTATGTTGGGTGGATTATTAGATTACTAGGGAGGAGCTACTTACAGGGCGGGTGGTCACAAAATGTTCAAAAGGATTAATGAAGTCATTGATGTATAGTGCACATGTGCAGAGGGATTGTAATGAATATTAATGTGGTCATTGCTGTATAGTGTGCATTCACAAGACTGACTATATAAACCACCAGTAAATAAAGAAAGCTTACCATTTTGCCTGAGCGAGCAGATGGTCACCTTTATTTAAAACACAATTTCAATAAGCGTGCTTATTCTCCATGACATGGCTTTTCCACGAGATCCTTACAGCAACACAAGGGAAATGCTCAACTAAGGAAATGGGTCATTACCTTATTGTTCTTTTCCCTATAGAAGAGAATTCTGATATCAAAAAAATGAAATGAGAAAGATCATCTGATTTTTCAGGATTATTACAAGATAGGGATTGGGGGAAAAACTCAAGATAGAGAATGCATGATTTTGTTTTAAAATACAGTGAATAGAATTACATGTGACATATATATGTACATATATATTATATTTTAGATGTTTCCTTTAAAAAATGAGGAGAAAGAAGAAAGAAAAATATTGCCCCAGAATTCAAGGTTTTATTATATGCTATTCTTTCAGCCTAAACTTTACTTCTGGATACTCTCACTCATTCATTGACTTCTATTCTCATATATACAATGATGACTTCCAAATCACCATCTCTTGCCAAGACATTTCCTTTCTTTCTTTTTCTAGTGCTTACCTAACATCTCACTTTAGAGATTTATAGGTAATAGAAAATACCTGTCCCAGGCATTTCTTTCCTTCACTTTTATTCTTCCCTCTTTTCTCTTATCTCAGAGAATGACAATACCAATCCCTGGTTGCTTAAGCCAGAACCCCAGGGTCATCCTTCATTATCCCCAGTTCTTCATCAGCCACTTTTAATCAATCACCAATCCTGCTGACTTTACTTTTGAAAATGTTCTGGAGGACTAGAGCCAAGGAGAAATCTACACTGCCCACTAGTCACTCAATTTGATCCCAATTCCTTTTACTAGGTATATACCTAGAAGAACAAAAATCATTTTACCACAAAGAAACTTATATCAGAATTTTATTATACTTCAATTCATAATCGCCAAGTCATAGAAGCAACTCAAATGCCCATCAACCCTTGAATGGCTCAACAAATTGTGGTATATGTATATCATGATTATTTGGCCATAAAAAAAAAAGATGGAGACTTTACACATTTTAAGTTTACCTGGAGTTGAAACACATTCTTCTTAGTAAAGTATCTCAAGAATGGAAAAAAAATCCAATGTACTTAATACTAATATGAAAACAATATATAAACAATTACATGCTCATATGAATGATAGAACACAAATACAGTCTAGTATGGGGGCAGGGGGTTGAGGGAGGGGGAGAAGGAGGGTGAAGGATGATTGACAAAAGAAGGGAGGGCAATTGGCTGGATCTCACCTAATGGGCACACCTAATGTGTGGGTGTGCCCATTAGGTGAGATCTCAACTAATGTGTGGGTGTATACCCCCCCCCAGGTGAGGGGTTCTTTGACAACTGGAACTTTACCCTGAAAGTGAGAACAATGTAATCTAAATATTTGTACCCTTAATTTGAAATTTTAAAAAAGGATGAGAACATTCACATATCATGAGAATAAGGAGACTATTCATATTCTTAACAAGAAGCATTTTGGTTAAGTGGTTTGAATAGAACGGTAGACTAGAGTGGATTCAAGAAATAATAGGAGAGGAATTAAAAATAGTGAGCACATAAAAAAATTCTTGAGTTTTTATAAAAGGAAACAGAAAAATGGGAGATGAGTTGAAAAAGATTGAAGTTGAGCTTTTTACACTTTTTAAAGGTAGAAGATATAACAGCATTGTTGTATATACATGCAAATAATGTAGGAAAAAGTGGAAAATTGATGATATATAAGAGAACAGTATGGTTGCTGTAACTAAGTGTTAAAATGAGCAAAAAGTTAGGGAATCTACTTAGCGTGTAAGTGGAATAATTTGTATTGGGAGTGGGGACACTCCACCACAGTAGAGAAAACAGAGCACAAGGCTACAGATCAAAGTTTGTAGTAAATGTTGGAATGTATAGTTTTTTTATCTTCTGTTCTGATTATAGTTTTGTCTTTTTGATGCTCCCCTTATTTGATAATAAATCCTAAAAGCTTCATAATATAAATGGGGGGCTATCTATGTTCTAAAAATTTTAAATAACTTTTGAAGAGTTTCTTCTGTAAAAACCATAGTATATTTCATTGTGAAATGGGTTTCCCCCAGGTATACAGTTTTGAACATTTTTGTACTATGCTTGTTTTCACTTTAATGTCTTTGTATTCACTCTTTTGTCTGCTTGCTCATCTTTCTTTTATATATATATATATATACATATATATTCTATTCTTGTTACTATTTATATTTTTTCCTTTAATTTTACTTCATCTGATACAACTTAACTCTTTTCCCCCAAAGAGTTCATATCTCTAACCATGTTCATTTCTGTTCTTTGTTTTTTCTTCATGGAAGGTATCTGTCCCTGCAAAGATCTTATATACAGTTTTGTTATATGTTTATTTTCTGTCACTCCCCACTACAGTGAAGGTTCCATGAGGTTAGCATTATTGCTTTTCTCTTTTACCTCTGTGTATCCAGCATATTAGCATTTCTTGTGTCCCAGCAATTAATATTTGTTGAATGAATAAATATGTGAATGATCAGAGAATGGTGCAGTAAAGATGGGACAGTGAATAAAATGTTAACTCACATCACAATATTTCATCATTTTAAGTAATCTTTGATATATGAAAAATACTGCTTTAATCATCCTAGAAGAATTATAGAAACATTTTGGTTAAAATCAATTGAATGATTTACACATTAATTGATAAATTAATGAAGTATGCTAAAATGGAAATATATTTAGTTTTTGACTTTGTTTTTCCAAGACAGTATTTTGATGTGAATCTTACAAATAAATTCACACATGTGACTGAATATACCTGATTTTTTAAAGGCGACTTGAAGACTTTAGCATCCCTCCTAGGTCCTAACTAGACAATTAAGGAGCATATATAATTAGCTTTGTAAGAAGTTGATTATGAAGTAATGTCAGTATGGAGCAACAAATCATATTATTGTCTGATATACTGCATGAAACTCAGTATTTATTACATTGAATAATTACATTGCCCACTTAGTACAGGAGCACTGTATAAAACTGGTGATGTTACAAAAAAAATGCTTAGACATTATTGTCATTTCCATGTGAATTTTGCTTATGTAACAGTATCCTACTGAAGCTGAGAGTGGAAAGCAGTTATGATTACTAGCAGGTGTTTATGGGCATATTTTATGAATAGTATAGGGAAAATCTAAAGAGTGCCTCACTACACAAAATTCTGTATAGAAAGCTATTCAGGAGGTCTTAGAGTAGTCAAGGCAGCTGAGTCTAGTTGCAAGATAGTGGTTGATTGTGGCATTTGGGTGGGTAGTTTTTTTAATTTCTTAATAGACCAATGTTGAGTATCAATGTTCATGTATTGGCTTTAAATAAATGTGGAGCTCACTTTCTAGTTTCTTCATAAATTTATTAACTCATTTAACACCATAAAATAAATACTATGAGTTGGCCAGGAGCATTAAAGATAAATGAACCTGACCTCCCTGAACATGCAGTGGGCAAACAATCCTGAGTGAATATAGAAAAGGAGAAAGCTAAGCTATAATAAGAGTTTTAACGGGCATATTAATTGCTTTAGTGGCAGGTGTTTTTAAAATAATTATTGATTAAATAGAACTGAGGTAGAGACTGAGATTCTGAATTTTTAACAAGCTCTGGGTGGATACTACTGATGTTTGGACAAGACCATAAGTGATGAGGTGATATGAAACAGAAAAAGAGAAGTCTGCTGTTTTTTGAACTTCTCAGTTCAAATATATGAATATATGCTGAATGAACCTCATTTGCACATGTGAGGACACTAGGATACCCTAACCTTCACCAGCAGATACAGTTTCTACCAAATGAAAATACATCTTTACCACCCTTCACACCTGCAACCATGCCCACTCCTGGGAGTACTGACCTGGGAACAAGACTTGCTCAGGCCCTTGTTGACATGCTTGAGAACATTTGGCAAAACAAATCTAGGTCCTTTTGGATATAAGTTGACACCAGTGAGTGGGAGCATGAATTAACATAGATCCAAATAAAATACTCTGTAGAAACAGAGCTGGATTTGAAATGTGAATGAGACCCAATTCTCATGTATACACGCTTGAGAGGAATAAAGGAGTTGGGTGCAAGATCCCCTGAATAAGGACAGAGTGAGAAGGGTAGAGAGTAGGCTATTTGTTATATATTCTCAACTCATTGGTATATCTAGTTTCCATGGATTCTCTGGTATGACAAAATGAGGGTGATAACACAAAATAAGGGATAGAATATTAGTTAATCTGAAATTCCTAAGGTTTAACTTTATAATTATTGCTCTCATCATTTTTCCTCACTCTTTTGTCAATGACTACCCATTTCAATAGAAGAAAAGTACCTGCACTGAATAATCCACTAAAGGTCTACTGGAGTCCATGGAGTAATTGTCATTCATTTTTTTACTTCTTGCTCTTATTTCCCCTGCTCGCCTCAAAAAAAAAAAAAAAAAAAAAAGTAAAGTAAAGCAAAGATACAAATTAAATTGTAAATTAAATCATATACAATAATATATCTCCAACCTACAACCTCTGTAGCAACCATCCCATGAAACCAAACCATAACCTATGTAGAAGTCAGCCCAGAATGTTCAGAACTTGGTGAATGACTACTTCTGTTACTTGTGTCTCACTCTTCCACTCTGAGCCAATCAAAAAAAGCCAGGAAGTTCCTCAAAGGAATTCTACTTTGGGTTATTCCACCTCCAGCTTCCCCATCCATCTAATCAGAGTATACTTGAATCTTTCTTTTTGGTTTTTGATTTTTTCTTTTCCTTTTTTTTTTTTTTTTTTTTTTTACTATAAAGCTTTCCCACTCTTTGAGTTTCTGCCAAATAATGGTAACTTACTCCCTTGCTATAGAAAGCTCTGTTGTTTTCATTTGGGTGGTCTTCTTTTATTTTCACAGTTTTCCTGGCCGTTCCACTAAGATAAAACCTAAATTTCTCATTGCCATAGATCCCCATCTTTAACCCTTTAAGAGAATCTTGAGTCTTGCTGGTTGCAAGGAGTGGGGTTTGTGTTGACTTGGTAAATCAGCATCAGGTGAAGAATTCTACAGCCATTTATTTCTACTTTGGCACTTAGTTTCTTGGTTTCTTTCTTTCTTTTTTTTTTTTAAATTGCTTCCCATTTGGGGGTTATGCTTGGTGGAATCAGGCTATTCTTTTCATCCTGTTCCACTCCTTTTTGTGCCCTGGTTTTGTGTTATGCTACCTAAAATTGTTGTTTGTCATAATAAGAATGATAGACTAGAATGTAGGCGTGCTTTATGATCATGTCATAATTCAGGCGCATAAAAAGGTGAGCTTATGGTTCATACCTGACTGCTGGGGGATCATCAATAAAACTGGATATACTCTCTTCCCACCTAGATTTATTGTCCTAATACCTTGGCTTTTACATAGAGAGAACAATCTCTCTGGTTTTCTGCCTGCTATGTAGTAAAGATTGTTTAGTCTGTGTTTAGATTTGGCCAACTATTAGGCTGGGTATGTGAGACATGAAGTGGACAAGCATCACTTCTGACTAGCTGTTGCAACTCTCATGAGATTATCTACATCTAAATTCTCTCATGGTCTAGCAGAAATACCTGCTTCTATTATACGTGCCCATTGAAATTTGTACCTTATTCTCGGAAGGGCATAACTTCCCTGAAGTTATAATTTGGGGCTTCTGTGTCCCCTCGGGGGAATATTTGACTAGAACAAAATTGCTCATCTGAGAGGCACCTAAGAAAAGAAAGGGCATATGAACAGCATTTTACATTGGCATCTGGAGATCACCAAATGAAGTTCTGATTCAAAATTGCTTCTGAAAGTTTCTTTGGCTAAATCTGATGAACAGTTTGACAAAAGGAGGTATTACACACAATGGTTCAACTTAAGATTTTTTGACTTAACAATGATGTAAAATCGACACATATTCAGTAGAAACTGAATTTTGGATTTTGATTTTTTTCCCAGGCTAGTAATAAGTAGTATGATCTTACATAATATGTCCAATACTTTATTATAAAATAGGCTTTATGATAGATTATTTTGCCCAAATGTAGGCTAACATAAGTGTTCTAAGCATGGTAGAACCTTTGATGTAGTCTAACCCAAGGTAAGATGTTCAGTAGGTGTAGTGTATTAAGTGCTTTTTGACTTACAATATTTTTAACTTGGGATGGGTTTTTCAGGATGCAACCCCATTGTAACAAAGGAGCATATCTGTAGATTCATTTCTCTAGTAAATCTTTGCATTCCTTTTCTTTCATTGGATTCCCTGTTTCTGGTTCTCCTCCTCCCCTTTTTCCTCTAATGTATCTCTTCTTCCTCCACTGACTCATCCTCCCTCTTGTCCAGACACATTACCTTTTCCCAATGACTCTAAGACCATAGAATACCAGTTTCCTGTAAAGATCCTTGTCTCCCATGAACTACTATGTTTTGCTGTGTATAATGCACACATTTTTGCCCAAATTTTTGAACAAAAAATAAGGATGCCTATTATACATGGGTAGTACAGCTGGGGAGTGGGGGAGCCCAACAGGCCTCCTGGAGCTGCCATACCCTCCCACCTGGGCCTGCCAGGTACATGAGGTTTCAGTCCAGGAGGATCCTGGATCTGGTGGGAGTAGGATGGAGCAGCTGCCACCAATTGCCATGGTCAGAGGAAGGGGAGGTAATGGGGCTAGTGAGGTGGGTTACCACCATGGGGCATGGGCTGAGGCCCAAAGCCCAGCCATGCAGAGGAGACCAGAAACCCTATGAAGGGTTCCTGATTGCCCATGTGTTGAGCAGCCTCAGAAGCTCCTGCCTTGCTAGCCAGGTCTGGGGACATCTCAGTTGCACCCCTGGAATGAAGGGAAAGTAAGGGGTCCTGGGAGAGAGAGAAGGGGCAACCTTCACAGAGAGGCCAGCTGCACTGAGGATGGTGCAATCTTCACATTTACCAGGGAGCATTAGCCCTCCACAAATGTGCCTCTCCCAGCCAAGAGCTGGCCACTTTCTCAAGTAGCACTTTCCTGAAATTCTGGTCCAAAAATTTAGGTGTGTATTATATACATACATGGGAGCACAGAAAAATACAGTAGATCTATGGCAACTGTAGAATTTAAACCATAAGCCCATGTTAACTTAAAATCTATAATTAAACATTTCCCTAAGCTCGGAGGAGACCAAAAACTATTTTCAGAATTATTGAGAATTTCTTTGAATGCATATATCCAGAATTGCCTGACCTACATCATCTTGCAACATATATTGATCAGGATCTCAAATGCTAAATCTTGGAGGACAAAAGATGACTGAATGGAAATATTTTCTGAAAGCCATAATTGAAACATTTATAATAAAAATTAATTGGGTCATAATTCAATCATATACTTAGAGAAAAGATGAAATAAGAATGGGAGGTATCTGAACTATAGTTGTTTTAACATCTGGTAGAGCATTTTGAAATTGTTCTTAAACGATAATGAGACAGGAGTCAAAATAAACTTACGACCTTGCAGATCAAACAGCTGGTGGCACATTTGCTAATAGAACACCTATTGACAAAGACATCTGTAGATATATTAAACAGAAGGGATATTATAAACAAAAGACTATTCTGTCTTATAAAAGATAAACCAAAACAACAAGTCTCTCAACTCAGATCAAAGGGACAACTCCAAGGAAAGAAAAAGCATTCAGTATCCTGCCTTACCCTTAACACACACCAGGTGAAGTAACTATAAATATGGGTGGTCAGCCTCATGGATTTTTGGAAGATAAGGGCACTGCTCATTTTATATTGACCTTCCTCACTTTTGCCTACCATCTTCCTTGGAGTAAACATAGAACACAGGTGCTAGGCATTTATAATAACTCACAAATTTTCCCTATCTCCTAGCCCTTAAGTGTAATCCTTGCACCGTTGATTGAACAACACTACCTCCTGTTCTGTCATACCACTCTGAAAATTTAATGGGGAAATATTTACTTTGCAAATGGAATTGTAATATTAAAGGTACACCAGAAAAGGAAAAGAAAAAAAAAAACTACTTCTTGAGATTCCTGAGGACTCCAGAATTCAGAATTCTATTGTGTCTCCTCTGGATATATTATACATTTGCCATTATTTTTGATCTATACCCCTGTAAAAGATCTTGACACCAACTTGAGACTTTATGGACTAAAATTTCTACAAATATAAACAAAAATAATTAAACCAAACCTATTAAGGTTTACATAGATTTCACCAAACTGTTACAAACTTCCCCATTATCCTATGAAGCCAGATACAAAGACTCAAACCTATAATTGAAGACCTTATATCCAAAGTTATACTCTGCACTAGCCCTTACAAAACTTGTCATTAAAGAAATCAAATGAATGAGGATGACAATTTGTTCAAGATCTTGAGATATTTAACAAAATTCTCTCTTTCTTCCTATTGGTACCTAACCCAAATATCATGCCACCTGTTTCACCATAGTGGATTTTTCATCTTCTTTTTCAGTGTGTCATCCTGACAGTCAATACCTTTTGCTTTAACCTAAGAAAGACGATGATATTTGCAGAAAGTAATGCTTCAGGTGTTCACTGAATCTCATTCCTATTTTTCCCAGGTCTTCATTCAAGACTTAAAAGATTTAAATTTCCTGTGTGATTCAGTTCTGAATAAATATGTAGATGATTTGTTCAAAGAACAAATACTTTGTTCAGAGGACAAGGAAGCCTATAAAAAAGATTCCATTTACTTGTTCTCCACCTTAGCAGAAAAGGAACATAAAGTTTCAAAAGATAAATTACCACTTTACCAAAGCACAATCCATTATTTATTATATGAAATATCAAAGATGAAAAAAAGTGTCTTCAAATGGACTGAGTATCTAAAATCATAGACTCTTCCTAAAATGACAGTTTGATTTCTAAGCTTATTTGGATACTGCAGGCAATCAGTATCTTTTTTTTTTATTTTTGAGATTGCAACATCTCATTACGAGTTGATTAAGTTGTCACTAAGAGATTTCCTCCTCTGAAGCCCAAACATGCCCTCTTGTCTGTTTTTACACTTGCGATCCCCTGAGATCTAAACCCAACCTGGTAGTATTAAAAACTCATCAATAATGATATCTTTGCCCTTGACCTGGTTGCAGACTTGTCCCCCTTGTCTTGAAGCAAAAATTGCCACTTCAAAACTTTTTGGTGTTTCTGCTAAACTAGTTCTGGGCAACCCATTTGACCTCTTAGTTCCTTATATGATAAGGCATCAGTATTGATTGAGAACACACACCATTCAGCCATTTGATTAACCACTCCATATTCTATTCCTCTCTACCTCTCATGTTAATATTCACTGACTCAACAGCTTGAATCCTGCTCCACCAGAAAGAAGGAAATCTTGTGATTGTATTACCTTAGGTAGGAAATGTCTGTACTTTGCTCAGATTTATTAGAGACTCTCATGGAGAACTGTGATCTATATTGTTTGTTGATGGATTATACCTCAAAACTGAAGCTAGAGGTTATCAAGCAAGACATGATCTTACTAAATTAATCTCTCCTTACAAATATAGTTCTTTACCTGGGGTAAAAGGAGCCCAGATTGCTGAATGTACTGCATTTACTAAAGCTTATAAACTGCCAAAGTACATAGAATAAACATTCATAGAGGGAACAATATGCTTTTGGAGTAATGCATGATGTTGGGATGTTTTAGAAACAAAGAAAGTTCCTCTTCATCCCCATTGAAATACCCACTAAAATGAACAAGTCGAGGAATATTTAAATGTATTCTTTCTAAAAAGCTGCCATTATAAAAGAGAAAAATATGGAAGGTAAAGGATAGTCTCTAACAGATAATTATGTCAAACAACATCCTTGAGTAAGGATGATCCTAAGGATAAACATCTGGAGAGATTCGAAGAGTCTTCATCAGTATATAGTTCCTTATTTTGGAAAGCAAGAATGGAAAACACTTGATTGTACCCTTTACTCAGAGATGATCACAATGTGGTTGCTTGGTGGCACTAAAAGACTGTTTAATTTCACATTTCCAATCTGGGTTTATAAACTTTCATAGTAAATTACTGAAGCACAAATTTATAGGAAATATTAAAGGACAGTGTAAGGTGTTACTCCTTACTGAAAAAGTACACAGCCCTTACTACTTACAATCTCTGGGAAGCTGGAAAGAAAAAGTATACCTCACAAAACTTTCAGTTTTGCTTTGACTTTTTTGGCCAAATATACCCCCATTACCCCTCATGGCCATATCGTCCACACCCTCTGGGACTCATCAGTTACTTACCTACTAATGTGTAGCTAAAAGGCCCATCCAGTTAGCCATTTCACTTCTGATAGTAGACTCAGCTGCACATAGTCATGGTGAAATATTCCTAGGGATTCAGGTATTATACCCAATCTTATTATGAACAGGTTACTGTGAACAAGTTGCCTTCCCACAACATTTTTTATGGTTTATAGCCTCTTCATGATTTTCACCAGTACATTTTGTCTATTGGAGGAGGTATCAGGGGAAAATTGCCATTAAAAATCATAGGAAATAGCCTTATCAGGTGCTATTAATAACAAATACAGCAGCAAAATTCTAGAAAGTTAATCCCTCATTTGATGTTTTACAACTAGAAGCAATCCAGAATTCCACACAGTCAGAAGACTAATATTCTAATATGAGAACTCAAGTTGAGGATTCTCAGTTATCTTGTAGAAGCATCTGATGTTCAAAAGGAAAGCTTACTTGAAACTTTTGGAATAAGCAGATGACCTTGGAAAGTAGACAGCTTCTGTCCCAGACATCAGACCAAGTCTCTTGCCTAATTCCTGTTTTTGCTTTTAACTTTTTTTCCTTTTCTGTGATTTTTATTTACTCTAACAGCCTTTTCCTTTTTTCTTTTCTTTTTATTAAAATTGGTAGTTCAGAAAATATACTTTCTACTGCCATTCTTATATTTCTAGAACTATCATCACTGCTTGCAGTCTTACCAACTTTTATCATGGATTCCCATAATAAAAAAAAGTGCTGGGGAATTCTGATGTCAACATATGAAGCCATAGAAAATAACAACTGATGGTGTTTTCACTTGAATCTACTTGGAAATGACCTTAGGCAAAGTGACCTTCAGGTAAATGAATTTAGGCAAATCAAATTATAACTTTTCCAATGTGCCTCTCTCTCAAAAAACAAACAAAAATTATTAAAATCTATTGACTAGACCTCAGGTAAGTCTAAGCATTCAACAACCTTTCCAAGACAATTGTTTAATATTTGTTATCTGAAAAAGATTAATAGAGATCAAAATATGTAATCTGGATAAGTAGGACCTGGATTCTTTGTGTCATGAACAAGTCCTTTAACTTCCTGGATCTCCCAGTACTTACACTGGATACTGCTTTCATTGGAGCTTGGTCCTCTTTGTCTCATACCAACATTTCATGCACCTTAGGAGTTGTATTCTATGTTTGTTTATAGAGAGTCTAATTTTATAAATCACTGAGGCTAGGGATTCTGATTCATGTGTGAACTTCAAAAGGAGATTGCCTTTGACTAGTGACACAGTCTACCTGGGAGGACGATGGAGTCACAGTTATACAAGCGATCCGAGTAGTAATGCCAATGGCAGCAATTAAGAAAGACAGTAAGAAACGTATTAATCTTGGCAGAAGTCATTCATCATACCACCTGTGGCCTAGGTGAAATACAGGTCAGTTTTGTAGGCATGAGTAGTGATGAACAATTGCATGTCTCTCGCTTTGTTGTTGGCTTACCATTTTTGTGTCTGTGCCATCGTTAAATTTCTTGCTGTACATGTAACTATTAAACAGGTAAGATAGAAAATCTATTTATACATTGTCTTATGAATAAATCTACTTGGCTCTCAAAAGTTGATCTTCATGACTTAAAAGGTTAGTTCTCTTGGCCTGAGTTAGGCAATTGGGTTTCATTGCTCCAAAGATCTTACAGAAAACTTTTAATTATTGTGGTTTTGTCATAGTGATTGCGCTGCTGGTTTGTTACATTCTATCCAGAGTTTTAAGTGATTCTGAACAGCACATTTCTTGACAGATGCTTGCCATGATAATACAACAACAAAAAGCCAAGAACACCTTCTGATACAGTGGACTATGGAGACAACTGGACAATGCTTGGGCAAAGATCTGGATCTTTAGCATTTCCTGAATTGTTGAACCTCTCTTCAGTGACAGAATGACCAACAGAGGTCTATTAGACTGAGTATCTCAACAGACAACACCCTCAGATCATCTACAGAGGGTGTCAAAGACATATGTACATATTTTAAGAAAGGGAAACCCTGTATTAAATTGTAATACTCAAGTCACATTTGACTTCTGCAATTACAAGATGTGCTCAGGTGACTTGTATATATCTTTCATTAGTGGCATATATCAAGTATTACATTTTTAACACAGTTTTTCCTTTCTTAAATTGTGTTTACATTTTTTGGCACCCTTGGTGTGTGTAAAAATAGGACTTTGACCCACAAACCTCTGTAGCATACAACCCAATAAGCCCAAACCATACCTCTGCAGCAGTTGGCTCAGAATGATCAGAACTTGGCCAATGATTTCCAGTTTCTCTAATTTAGACTCTGCTTCTAACACAGAATCAAGCAGGGAAAACTACATATGTTCCTAAAATCCATTGCATAAGATGTTCCCCTACTTGTTAGCTCACTTCCAACTTCCCCACACCAACAACCTCCAGTCGTATCATATCTGGAAGTCTTTCCCTTGCCTCCCCCCTTTTTTAAAGCTAAAAAGTATTCCCACTCCCTTGCCTGTCTTGAGTTTCTGTCAAACACAATTGATGGTGATGACTCCCTTGCCCTAGAAAGCTCTGAATAAATATCATCTGTTTTCATTTGAGTGGTCTTTGTTAATTCTACAGGTATTAACCATGATCCATGTTACTGGAGTCAAATATTTTAAATGTTACTTCTTAAGACAGTGGTTGTCCTTTGATACTGTACATCATAACCACCTGGAAGACTTGCTGAAGCAGATCACTGGGCCTCAGCTCCAGCATTTATAATTCAGCAGGTCTTGGATGGGGCCAATTATATGCATTTCTAACAAGTTTCCAGATGATGCTAATGTGCTGGTCAGGTAATAACAATTTGAGAAATGTTCCCTTCAGCCACCAACATGATTTAATGACAACAGCAATAATACTTAGATGTATGTAGTATGCTTTCTCAGGATGGGACACTTGTATAAAATCTATGAGCCCAAAATCATATTTTAAAACATGACCTTCTTTGGAAACATACACCTAGAGCTGGAGTTATAAGGTTATAAGAAAAAGAAATGAATTTGATCAGAGTTAGAGGGAAATGCTTCACTTTAATCATAACTATTATTTGTTTCATCTTTTCAGGATAATTAGCCATACTTCAGCAAAGACAACTAGGAGAACTTGTACTGACTGACTCATTCAAGATCTAGGGATGAAGAGACAACCTCTTTCTGCACAGAAAAAGGTGAGAAGAAAAATACTGGGGTTAAATTACTTATGATTGCCTTTTGTTAGAGAAAGTTTTGTAATTTACCAATAACATCTGGCTATTAACTGATCACTTCCTTAGAAGGCTCCACTGTTATTTAAGTGGAAACGGTGATGCATAAAGCTAGGATATGGGGAAGGATGTAGATTCAATTCTTGCCAAGGCAGAAAGGAAGACACGAAACTACACAGGTGACATGAAGAATTGAAGGATTGGCGGTAGAGTCCCTCTTTAGAAGCCTATGGCCTTTCTTCTGCATATGGATCTTAGCTGGCCTTACACTGTCTCCTCCCTTCTTTCCAGCACCCTGTGTTTACTGCTCCATTCTTCCCCACAAACTTCAGTTTTCTCTCCTGCTTTTCCATTCCCATGTCCCTCACAACCTATATACATCAGCTGTCCCACTAACCAGATGCTGCTCCTTGTTTTTTTTGTTTTTTTTTTTTTTTTGAAAAAGAGTCTGAATTTGTCACCCTTGGTAGAGTGCCGTGGCATCATAGCTCACAGCAACCTCAAACTGTTGAGTTCAAGCAATCCTCTTGCCTCAGTTTTTCATTTTTAGTAGACATGGGGTCATCTCACTCTTACTCAGGCTGGTCTTGAACTCCTGAACTCAAGTGATCCACCTTCCTCAGCTTCCCAGAGTGCTAGGATTATGGGCATGAGCCACCGTACCTGGCCCTGTTTATAATCTTATCTTGAATTTGTGTTTGAATTGTCTGCAGGTTTAAAATATACATGATAAATCTCAACATAGATGGAGCAATTACATGTTTCTGTGCAATCTGCCTTTCTCCATTAAGATTTCCTCACAATAACAAGAATAGTCAAGCACTCCCTTCATTGTGCATTCTATATACTAGAGGGCATTTCTTGCCAATGCACTGAGAAAACAGTTTTTACAATAGCCAGTTTTGGTCTTTACCTTTTAAATTTTGAAAAAGAAAAAAAAAAGAATAGAGTAAAATATATATACAGTAATGAAGAAAGGGTAAAAACAGATTTTAAAGGAGACTGTTTAAGGACTGGATTGCTCAGCTAAGTTACAGAGCAGATTTGAGGTTGCATAAAAGGGTCTACCTTGTGGTTGAACATGACCACATAATAATTTTTTATGAATGGCATTTGGGAGAATGAAGAATGAAACCAATTACAATTTCTAATGGAACATTTGATCTAGTCCATGGCTTGGAAGCACCAAATGCCTTCAGGAAGCTTTCTTCTCAGCTGGAACCTAATTTTCCTGGACCCATTTTACTCTGTATGATAATGCAGATGTCCTTTGTGGCTTCTTTGAGGTCAAAAAGGCATCACTGTGTGCTGTTTAGGAATAGGTTTCTTTCTAAATAAGATCTGACTGGGTCATTACCCAGAAGCAATAATTGGGTCATCAGGGACAAGATGAGCTCAGAGTGAAAGAATAATTTACCAGCTAAAGATGATAAGCCACTAAGGCAAAAATCAGCAAAAACTGCAGATCGTGTCATCAGAATTACTTAATTCTTTATCCTGCTTAAGGAAGTCAAAGGAAGAATTAACCACTTATGATTTGTTTAATAAATATTTTAAGGTAGGGCTTTTAACCAAAGGTGTTTTTTGTATTCTTTCACAAAAGTGAAGTGAGAAAACAGAATATTATTTAAAAGCACTGCCTAACCATGGCCATGAAGGCATTAGGCTACTTCCAATAAATTTTTAAAATAAAACCACTTGATATTTTTTAAGGAGTAACTTAGTTAATTATCATAAACCAGTAAAGAGTTAAGGAAAATTTTTACAGAGGAGGCCAATGTATGAAGAATATTTTGTAAATATTTTGTAAAATTTTGTAATGAATATTTTGTAAATAAAGATACATTTATCTACAATTTCCCATTTTACTCATGTATGGCAACTTTATGGGTATATTTTGGGACACCTTGTAGAACCAACAGTATTTTCACATGGATGGGAAGCAAGGTATAGCAAAAAGAGAGGGGAAAGGAGCTACACTACATTTTTGCCCTGAGTAATTGGGTAATTAGTATTGTCTTTCTTTTAGATGTTAAATGTTAAAAGGAAAATCAGTGTGTATGGCTTTGTCCATTTGGTACTGTTAGAATACCACAGATTGAGTAATTTGTAATGAACAGAAGTTTATTGGCTTACAATTCTGGAGGCTGCAAAGTCCAAGATTGAGGGGTTGACATCTGAAAAGGGCATTCTGACATGGCAGAAGGACAAAAGGAGAGAGAGAGAGAGAGACAGAGAAAGAGGGCCAACTCACCCTTTTGTAATGAACCCATTCTTTCCATAATGGCATTAATCCATTCATGAGAGTGGATCCCTCATCATCTAAACACCTTGTAATGCAGTGCCATAGCACGTGTTGGCGCTCCAATGCAGTGCCACTTGATTGTGTTGTCGTGCCTATGCAGTGCCACTAGTGTGCCTAGGCATGCCAATGCAGTGCCACTAGCGTGTTTTTCTGTGCCAATGCAGGGTCGCTAGCATGTTATTTTGAGCCAATGCAGGGGTACTAACACGTTTTTCTGCACCAATGCAGTGGCACTAGTGCATTTTTCCGTGCCAATACAGGGGCTCTGGCACATTTTTTGGCGCCGATGCAGGGTCACTAGCAAGTATTTCCACACCAATGCAGGGCCACATGTGTGTTTTTCCGCATGAATGCAGGAGCACTAACGTGTTTTTCCACTCCAATGCGGGGTCACTAGCACGTTTTTCCGTGCCAATGCAAGGCTGCTAGTGGTTTTTTCTGCACCAATGCAGGGGCACTAGTGCATCTTTCTGCACCAATGCAGGGGGACAAAAGCGTTCTTCTGCACCAATGTAGTGGCATTAGCGCATTTTTTGCACCAGTGCAGGGATACTAGCGTGATTTCCGTGCCACTGCAAGGGCACTAGTGCATTTTTCCATGTCAATGAACAGGCTCTAGTGCATTTTTCGCACCAATGCAGGACTCTAGTGCATTTTTCCATGCCAAGGCAGTGGCACTGGCATGTTATAATGCACCACTGCAGGGGCTCTAGCACATTTTTTTTGCATCCATGCAGTGAGAAACGTGTTTTTCTGCACCAATGCAGTGGCACTAGCGTGTTTTTTGGTGCCAGTGAGGGGCTCTAGCACTTTCTTTTGCACCTGTGCAGTGGCACTAGGGCATTTTTCTGCACCAGTACAGTGGCACTTGTGCATTTTTCCATGCCAATGCAGTGGCACTAGCACATTTTTCCACACCAATAAGGAGCTCTAATGCCTTTTTCTGCACCAATGCAGGGGCACTAGGTTGTTTGTGCCAAGCATTGGCACTAGCACGGTTATGCATGCCAATGCAGAGGCAATAGTACATTTTTCCACACCAATGCAGGGGCAATAGTGTGATGCTCCTGGCCAATACAGGGGTTCTCGTTTGTTTTTCCTGGCCAATGCAGGGGTTCTAGCGCGTTATTTTACATCAATGCAGGAGCACTAATGCATTTTTCTATGCCAATGCAAGGGCACTAGCACATTATTTTGCAGCAATTCAGGGGCACTAACACGTTTTTCTGAGCCAATGCTGGGGCACTAGCATGTTATTTTTGCACCAATGCATGGGCACTAACGCATTTTCCTGCACCAATGAAGGGGCACTAGAGCATTTTTCTGCATGGGGCTCTAGCATGTTATTTTGCTCAAATGCAGGGACAATAATACGTTTTATTGCGCCAAGGCAGTGACACTGCCGCGTTTTTCTGCACCAATGCAGGGACTCTAGTGCTTTTCTCAGCGCAATACAAGGGCACTAGGGTATTTTTCAGGACCAATGCAGGGTCACTAGCACAGATTTCTGAGCCATTGCAGGGCCACATGCACATATTCCCGGTACTATTCAGGTTCATTATCACTTTTTTCCACCCCAATGTGGGGTCACTAGCGCACTTTTCAGTGTGCCATTGCAGGGCCTCTAGTGCACTTTTTCGCGCCAATGCAGGGCCACTAGTGTGTTTTTCTGTGCCAATGCAGGGCACTAACGTGCTTTTCCATGCCAATGCAGGTGCTTTTGCGTGTTTTACTGTGCCAATGCAGGCCACTAGCACATTTTTTCATGCCAATGCAGGGTCACTAGTGTGTTTTTCCCCACCAATGCAGGTGCTCTAGCGCGTTTTTCCACACCAATGCAGGGGCACTAGCATGTTTTTCCGTGACAATGCAGGTGCCCTAGCATGTTTTTCAGTGCCAATGTAGGGGCACTAGCACATTTTCCCATGCCAATGCAGGCCACTAGCGCATTTATCCATGCCCATGCAGGGGCACTGTCGTGTTTTACACATGAATGCAGGGGCACTAGCGCTTTTCTCCATCCAATACAGTGGCACTAGGGCATTTTTTCTGCGTAAATGCAGTGGCACTAGAGCATTTTTCCATGCCAATGCATTGGCACTAGCATGTTATTCCCCACCAATGCAGGGGCACTAGAGCATTTTTTCCACACCAATGCAGGGACTCTATTGCGTTTTTCAGCACCAATGCAGGGGCAATAGTGCATTTTTACTGGCCTATTCAGGGGCTCTAGTGAGTTATTTTACGCCAATGCAGGGGCACTAGCGTGTTTTTCTGTGCCAATGCAGGGGCTCTAGAGCATGATTTTGCTTAAATGCAGGGGCACTAATGCATTTTTATGTGCCAAATCAGTGACACTGGTGCATTTTTCCGTGCCAGTGCAGGGATTCTAGTGCTTTTTTCAGCACCAATACAAGGGTGCTAGGGCATTTTTTGGTGCCAATGCTGGGTCACTAGTACAGATTTCTGTGCTATTGCAGGGCCACATGCACGTGTTCCTGGTACAATGCAGGTTCACTATCGCTTTTTTCTGTGCCAATGCAGGGCCACTAGTGTGTTTTTCCATGCTAAAGCAGAGGCACTCATATGTTTTTCCGCACCAATGCAGGTGCTTTAGTGCATTTTTCCACGCCAATGCAGTGGCACTAGAGTGTTTTTCTGAGCCAATGCAGGGGCTCTAGTGCATTTTTCCATGACATAATAGGGACACTAGCATGTTTTCCGCATCAATGCTGTGGCACCAGCACAGGTTTTCCACACCCTTACTATGACCCACACGTGCTACTAAGACCTGCATGTGGTACTCTCACCCGCTAGCGGTACTATGATCCGTGCGTAGTACTAAGACCCCCACGTGATACTATGAACTGCGTGTGGTACTAAGACCCACAAGTGGTACTAAGATCCCCGTGCAGTACTATGACCCGTGCATGGTACTAAAAACTGTGAGTGGTACTATGACCTACATGCATTTCTAGGAACTGCAAGCGGTACTATGACCCATGTCTGTTTTTAAGACCTGCAAGCTGTACTACAACCCGCATGCAGAACTATGACTGGCGTGTGGTACTAAGAACCAGGTACTATGACCTGTGTGCGGTATTAATACCTGCTAGCGGTACTAATGCCTATGCAAGGTACTATTACCCACGTGTGTTCTATGACCCATGAACGGTAGGAAGACCCATGTGCGGTACAATGACCCGCGTGTGGTAGGAAGACCCGCGCATGGAGCTAAGAACTGCGAGTGGTACTATGACCCATGAGCCTTACAATGACCCATGCATGGTACTAAGGTCCGCAAGTGGTACTGTCTCCTGCACATGGTACTAAGAACTGGGAGCGGTACTATGACCCACGAGCAGTACTATGACCTGTGCCCTGTATTAGGGTCCACGAGCGATACTATGACCCACGTGTGGAACTAAGAACTGCACGTGATACTATGACCTACTGTGCAGTACTAAGAACCATGAGTAGTACTATGATCTGAGACTGGTACTAAGGTCCGCGAGCGGTACTATGACCCAAGAGCCTTACTATGACCCACAAGTGATACTAAGTCTGGTGAGCAGTACTGAGATCCACGTGCCTTACTATGACCCGTTAGCGGTAGGTACTAAGACCCACGAGCAGTACTAAGAACCACGTGCCTTAGACCCACGCAGTGGCAGTAGGGCATATTTCCATGCCAATGCAGGGCAAAATATGCGTTTGTTTCTCCAATGCAGGTTCACTAGCGCTTTTGTTGTGCCAATGCAGTGGCACTAGGGCCTTGTTCCACGCCAATGCAGTGGCACTAGCATGTATTTCTGCACCAATGAGGGGCTCCAGCATGTTTTTCCATGCCAATGCAGGGGCAATAGCATGTTTTTCCGTGGCAGTATAGGGGGACTCGTGTGTTTGTCTACACGCTATTGCAGGGACTGTAGCCTGCTTTTCTGCGCCAATGCAGGGCCACTAGCACATTTTTCTGCACAAATGCAGAAAATGCATTTTCCGCACTAATGCATTTTTCCACGCCCATGCAGGGGCACTAGCGCATTTTTCTGTGCAAATGCAGGTGCTCTAGCACATTTTCTGCACCAATGTAGGGCCACCAGTGCGTTTTCTGCGCCAATGCAGGAGCACTGGCGCATTTTTACACAATGGCTCTAGCACGTTTTCCCGCACCAATGCAGGTGTTCTAGGGTGCTTTTTTGTGCCAATGCCCTGGCACTAGGGCATTTTTTTCATGCCAATGCAGTGGCACTAGTGCATATTTCTGTGCCAATGAGGGGCTCTAGTGCATTTTTCTAAGTCAATGCAGGGGCATTAGCATGTTTTTCCACACCAATGCAGGGACTCTAGCGCATCTTTCCATGCCAATGCAGTGGCACTAGTGTGTTTTTCCTCACCAGTGCAGGGGCAGTAGTGTGTTTTTTTGTGCACCATTGCACAGACTTTAGCACACTTTTCAGAGCCAATGTGGGGCCACTAACATGCTTTCCCGTGCCAATGCAGGGCCACTAGTGCATTTTTCTGTGCCAATGCAGGGGCACTAGAGCATTTTTCCTGGCCAATGTAGGGGCTCTAGCACGTTTTTCCATGCCAATGCAGAGGCTTTAGCACGTTCTTCAGTGCCGATGCAAGCACACTAGGGCGTTTTTTGGCACCAATGTAGGTTCACCAGCAAGTATTTCTACACCAATGCAGGTCCACATGTGCATTTTTTGGCTCCAAAGCAGGTTCACTAGTGCGTTTTTCTGCACCAATGCCTTGGCACTGGTACGTTTTTTTCATGAATGCAGGGGAACTAGTGCTTTTCTCCATACCAATGCAGTGGCATTAGGGTGTTTTTCCATGCCAATGCATTGGCACTGGCACGTTATTCCCCATCAATGGAGGGGAACAAGCACGTTTTCCCATGCCAATGCAGGGCCACTAGCGCGTTTTCTGCACCAATGCTGGGGCAATAGCGTGTTTTTCCTGGCCAATGCAGGGGCTCTAGCTCATTTTTCCATGCCAATACAGGGACTCTAGTGTGTTTTTCTGTGCCAATGCAGTGGCACTCGGGTGTTTTTTTGTGCCAGTGTAGGGGCACTAACACATTTTCCCTTCCATTGCAGGGACTCTAGCGTGCTTTTCCATGCCAATGCAGCACCACTAGTGCATTTTTCCGTGCCAATGCAGGGGCAATAGCACGTTTCTCCGCACTAAGCAGGGGCACTAGTGCTTTTCCCCCCGCACCGATTCTTGAGCACTAGCTCGTTTTTCTGCACCAATGCAAGGGCACTAGAACGTTTTTCTTCACTGATACAGGGGCAATAGCACGTTTTTCCATGACAATGCAGGGATACTAATGCATTTTTCTGTGCCAATGCAGTGGCACTAGCATGTTTTTCTGCTCCAATGCAGGGGCACTAGCGCGTCTTTCTGTGCCAATGCAGGTGCTCTAGTACATTTTTCCATGACATAGCAGGGGCACTATCGCATTTTCCACACCAATGCAATGCCACTAGCACGTCTTGGTGTGCCAATGCAGAGGCACTACCACCTCTTGGCGCACCAATGCAGTGCCACTCTTGCATGTTTGCATGCCAATGCAGTGCCACTCTTGCATGTTTGCATGCCAATGCAGTGCCACTCATGTATCTTGGCATGCCAATGCAGAGGTGCTAGCATGTGTTTGCGCACCAATACAGAGGCGCTCGTGTGTCTTGGCACACTAATGCAGAGGCACTAGTGAGTGTTGGTGCACCAATGCAGTGTCACTAGTACGTGTTGGTGCACAAATGCAGAGGCATTAGCACGTGTTGGCACACCAATGCAGTGCCACTAGTGCGTCTTGGCACCCTAATGCAGTTCCAGTAGCACGTCTGGAGCGCCAATGCAGAGGCACTAGGGTATCTTAGCATGCCAATGGAGTACCACTAGTGCATGTTAGTACACCAATACAGTGCCACTAGGGTGCATTGGTGTGCCAATGCAGTGCCAACAGCACATGTTGAAAAGCACAAATTGAAGCGATTTGGCGCTTCAATTCAGAGGCACTGATACGTCTGAATACGGTCACGGTGGCAATTAAATTTCAACATGAATTTCTGAAGAGGTAAACATTCAAACAATAGCAGGGGGAAATCAAGAGTTTATATTGGATATGTGAAGTTTGATATATTTATTAGAAATTCATGTAAAATTCAGATAAGCTATTACCTACATAAATTTAGAGTTTAGGGGTTAATATCTGAGCTAGAGATGCACATGTTATGGTTATTCATGTTCATATTAATAGTATTGAAAATTATAGAGTGGCACCTGTCACTCAAGAGAGTAGGGTGCCCACCCAATATACCTAAGGTGGCAAGTTCAAACCTGGCCCCAGTCAAAAACAGCAAAAACAAGAAAATTATAGGATTGACTGAGTTTATCTGATAGGGCAAGAAGAAACTGAGGATTAATCCCAAGGAACATCAACATTTAGAGATTAGCAAGAGGAGAAAGAGTTGACAAAGGAAGATGAAAAAGAAAAGTCAGAGGGGTAGAAGAAAAAACAAGGATAATTTGATATCACAAAGCCAAGAGAAAAAAAGAGTCTTAAGAAAGAAGGGGTTATTAAAGATGACAAATGCCATTAAATTTCAAGTAGATAAGGATTAGTGATTTTGATGGGGTCCCATGATATGTAGATGCTAATGATTTGCATGTAGCATTGAGAATGAAGGCACAACTGACACGAATTTGAGAGGTCACAATGATAGAACAAGTGGACTTAGAGAATGTAGTATGAGGGCTGAAGTTACTGCAATGTAAGTTCACATACTGTAGTAACATTTATTTCTTTTTAAAATCTGGGAAATATTTAAGAATATTGTGCACTTATGAGTTCAAAGCATTCTTAATAATATAATTCTAACATGTTTTTATTTTTTTCTAAAATGGCAGGGCTCAATTTTTGTGGCTGTGTTGTTCTTACAAGTGGACTGTTAGCTGCCATTATCCATCTATAGTAAGATGATACACCCATGCCTATTATAGAAATAATCTAGGTAAATTTATTCAGTGGTTTTCCTTAAAAAACTTATTCACTAGGGGAACCAGATCATTACTGTTAACAGATAATCAACCTTGGCCCTTACATATTAATATCAGATGAAACATCAACTTTTGCCCTTTTGTTCAAGATGACATCTTCACTCTAAATCATACTCATAATAATCATAGTAACAGTGATGACAGTTATGTTAGCAGCTAACATTGTACTGTATTAAACTTGAACAAGATCACAAATGACTCTGCTTTTTAAATTTTTCATTTTTTGACAGTGGATTTCAATGTTGATGATTTTAGTATTTATTGAGTACTTAGCATGCATATTGCCTGGTACCAGCTTCAAGTATAAAGAAATAAAAGGAAAATAGATCCTGAGATGACTCTAACTATAAAGACTGGTCCAGGTTTAAACCTAGGCTAGAATTTAACAAATGGATAAAATTAAAGTTATTTTTATTTTGAATTATAATCAAATTTACAAATAAGCAAAGCAAAGGGCAGATCCAGGTCATAAGTAAAGGGATACCTCTTTTCTTTTTCACAGAGGCCAAGCCCAGTCTCTGTGGTCAGCCAGCACAGAGTGAGGAATCTGCCAAGTCATGAAAGCCCAGAGATCCAGGCTTACTACCTTTTCAAATATTATACTGGGAAAACCACACATTAGCAATCAAATATTTACTACATTAAAAAGTCTTAGAGATAAAACGTGAATTAGTGTTCACAGAAAAGCAAATTGAGGGTGAGACAGAGGTGGGGGACAATCTATTGGCATCCACCATTGTCATCGCTAGATGACAATCTATCCAGGGAAGAAGAGAATAACATTGAGATCTGAATTGTGTCAAGAACTTGTACACTAAAAATCAGTGCACACCAACCACCTAAGAAAGGAGGATTCTTGTTAAAATGAAAATTATGATTCAGTATGTCTCCAGGATGAGATGAATCAGGTCTGGTCAGGACACAGACTTTGGCCAGTGGGGGTGTAATTGCTTAACATGGTGAAGTAGAGTAAGATGGTAAAAATAAGTTGAGATCAAATTGCAGAGGGTCCTGAAGATCCGGTGGAAAAGTTTGATTTTTAAGTATAGACAATGGGGCAGCTATTGATGGACTGAGGTGAACTGTGAAGAAATAAATCATGATTTTTTGAACCAGTCATAAGATAGAGTGGCAGCAACAGGATTGGGCAGGATGATTTTCTGAGAAATTTAAAAGACTTGATAGGATCTGGAGACATATATAATTTGTTTGAGGCAAAGGCAATAGTCAATAAAAAATATCAATGTTGTAAGACAAGAGGAAGAAAAAATATTTCCATTACAAAAATTGGTAAGCTGAGAGAGTTGGTTGGTGGTGAAAAAGTGATACTTGAAGGAGAATGCTGTCCTGTTACATCTAGAGATATGCTAATAGCATTAATATTATTGGCAGAAAAATAGAGGAAAATACAGCTTTTGGCTGCATGACAATAAATATGTGCATACTAAAGTAAAGTGAGAAGTTTGAGGAAAAAATTAAATGTTAAATTTTTGAAAATGTGCACTATTATGAACTGCAGAGTGAAAGAATAGAGGAAATGAAAATTTAGATTCAGAAATTGATATGGAACTTCTAAAGCAAAAAATAAACATTGCTGGGTAGAGCGTAAGCAAGCTTCAGTTGAGGTCTTATTTATAAAACATTAGCTAGAGTGTGTCATTCAAGCTACTTACATAATTATAGTCAAACACTGTGCTACATTTGCTATTCATGGGGTTCAGTTTCTTGGTGCAACCTAGGATTAGCATTCTGGTGATTCATTAATTCTTGTGTGTGTGTGTGAGAGAGAGAGAGACAGAGACAGAGACAGAGAAAAGAGAGGAAAGAGAGTTGTTTTCTTTCTAAATCAAAGATGTCCTACTACATTTAACTCTGAGAGGAATGTGAAGTGAGTAATGAGAGGTCTGATGATAGAGGCTAGATCTCTTAGGCTATTTTTGGATTCCTTGTAGTGAATTATCTGGTGGTAGTACTGTGGTAGGAACTCTTTGTTGTTTTTCAATATATATCCCTTTCTTTCTGCATAGCAATAAATTAGTATTTATGTGAATGTCCAGTTAAAGATCTGGGAAAGAGAGGAGCTATACAGAGAGGTTTAGAAGTTTTGTTCTGGTTAATTTTATATGTAAGACTATCACTATACCTAATTCTTAGAATCAAATTTCTAAGGATTTCTAGTTAAATTAACTTTGGCCACTTCAACTGACATTTGAACAAAAACATCAGGTTTATGACTATATAAACCTATATATGTCATTATATTTATGTGCTTGTTCAACTGTCATGGGGGTACCATAAGTGAGAAAGGCAACAGAGGATAAGAATGAATCAGTGAGCAACAAGAAACCAAGGTGAAGGTCTAGAAGCAAAAATGCATCAGATGAGATAGCGAAGTTGAGGTAAATCATTCAGAATTAAGTCTATAATTAGAGAGAAAGAACCAGGTTTTTCATTTCACACAATTCTGGGTGACAGTTGAGGATACAGGATTTTCATTCTTTTCCCACTTTTGCCACATACTAAAAGTCCTAATCTTTCACAAGCTCAGTTTGTTCAAATGGACCTTCCCACCTACATTAGTTTTGCTTGATATATTCAATCATGTAACAAATGTGCTTCAAAAACTATAAACTCTGTAAATCCATGGTAGGTGACATTTTTAAAAGATGGCAGCTGCATCCCTGATCCCACATCATCTTTGACAATGTGATAGGTGTCTTAGTTTGTTGAGGCTGCTATAACAAACTACCTTCGACTTGGTGGGTTATAAAACACCTGTTATTTATTTCTCACAGTTCTGGAGGCTAGGAAGTCGAAGGCCAAGCTACTTTCATATTTGCTGTCTGGTGAAGGCCCACTTCCTGGTTCACAAATGACTATCTTCTCTGTATGTCCTCATGTGATGGGAAAAGGCCAGGAGCTTTCTTAAGTTTCTTTACAAGGGCTCCAATCCCATTCATGATGGCTTCACCTTCATGACCTAATCACCTGCCAAAGGCCCTGCCTTATAACACCGTCATGTTGTGCGCTAGGATTTAACATGAGTTTGGGGGGTAACACAAATATTCAGCCTACAGCATCTTGCTACATCACCTCTTGAGTCTGGATGGGCTTGTGACTACTTCAAACAATAGAGCATGGCAGTTATTAAGTATGTGGTTTTAAGGTGAGGCCCTGAGAGGAAAGGCAGATTCTGCCTTGTTTTCTGGCGCACACTCCTGAGAGTCCTGAGTTACCATACGGGAAGTCCAACTACCCTGAGGCTGCCATGCTTTGAGGAAGCAACACACAGAAAGGCCACATGTAGGGGCTGAATAAAAATGCCTCTGGTGGGTTCCAACCCCTACCTGTATCAGCCATTCTAGTCTTCTGAGTTGAGCCTCCAGACATCATGAAGCAGAGACAAATCATGGCCACTGTGCCTGGTCCAAATTCTTAACTCATAGATTCTTCTTTCATAATGCATTGGTGGTTGTCTTATAGTCTGAAGTTTGGGATGATTTGTTATACAGCTAATATAACCAGAAAAATAACTAAGATCTGGTAATCATTTCGATGCTTATTAATTAACACACTAATATCAGTTGATTTAACCTTTGACACAAAGGAAAGATGGGTCCATTGGAATCTACAGTTAGAAAGAAAAGAGATTGGTGTGTCATTTAGTGCTTTTTTGAAACTGGGGTATCAGGATTGAGAATGTGTGGTAACAGTCTATGAACAATAAGGGACCCTTACCTACAGCATCAGCTGGAGTTCTGACCCTCACCTAAACACTCTGGCCTTGTTCTTTAGTAATAAACCCACGAGAGGTGCAGGCTGCCCCAATCCCCAGGTGCTGTTCTTGTGCCTCTGCCAAAACGACCATCTTGAGCCAGCACATACAAACTGTCGCCCTGATCCAGAGCAGCTGTCTAATTACAATTTTGTTTTTATTAATTACAGAGTAGAAAATCATTTGTAATTAGCTCAGCCTAAATCATAGTTTAAACAGCCAAAAATTACATTACAAACTAAAGTGTAATTAAAGCACTACACTAAAGTGTTTATTTAAACCCAGTTTAGTTACTTGCAAATTTTTCAATCAGCTTCTCAGGCTCATACATAGATTTAATTAGTCTCCAGTACTGACAATTTAGTGCATTTATTCATTAAGCATCAATATTGCCGAACAAATGTAAATAAAATATAGACGGAGACGCTTTAAAGGGGCAGTCACTGAAACATCTGGGCGAGATAATGAGGCTGGGAAAGATGTGAATGTTAATGAGTCTCCCAAGCTGCTGGAGGAACTCCAGCTCTGGCAAACAAGGGATCTCAGCAACCGGGTACATTTGTAGGGTAAGTTTCTGCTGCAGGTTGACTGGAATGGTCCTGTGGGGTGGGGTGGGGTGGAAGTCAATATAATTCTACCCTTTGCCCTAGGGTAGATCTTGGGTGCCACTCAACAGAATTCTGGGATAAAAGAGATAAAAGAGAACATCCCTCTTTGCCAACCTTTGGGGCTCAACGTATCTTTTTAAGAGATGGAAGAGCTTACAAGGGGGTATTCAAGGAGAAGTACCTGCTTTCTTAAAGGCTTTAGAGAAGGCAATCTCTATGGTGATGAGTATCACACGCATTCCAAGGAGTAAATTTTCTATTCAAGGACTATTGTTTGGAAAACTGCCCTTGCCACAGATGCAAAAATGCCTGAACACACTTCTAAATGAGTTCCAGATTCTTAAAAGTACTCACAGGGAGGCTCTACACTTGCGACGATGGGACTGCCATTTCTCAAAGCGTCCTTTGTAGCTCCCTTTGAAGTGCCTTCAGAATCACTCTCATCATCTCTTGCTGGATGCCTTAATAGCCTCACAACATATTCCCACTTTCTGGTCTTGTTTCTCTACCATCGTTTTCTTCGCTTTTCATCTAACTTACAGATGAACTTACTTAACTCTCTAGAATGCAAACTTCTTTGTTTCATTCCTTTGCCTGTGACTAGGTGTCATTCTAACCCTCTCCAATGTTCAAAAGTTCAGACTTCTCACGCGAGGCCCTACGTGATCTGGCCAGTCTCTTCTTCCCTCAGCACTCTCATCAACTCATCTCAGCACTCTTCCATCTCCTGCCCTAATTCTTTTGGGGGTCTCTGAAAGCTTCAAGCTGTCTTTTTGCCTCTGGGCCTCTTGGATATGTAGTGTACTGATAATTGAGCTGTCTTCCTGGCATCACTCAAAATTCAGCTCTGGCAATATCTTATATATATATCTGGTAAGTGATATATCTGGTATATCACTTACACTATGCACGGCAATCATCTAGCCCTATTGAGACCAAGAAAATATGACGTTTTTGGAAGGAGGGAGGTGATAATAGCATAATGACTCAGGAAAATCATCATTCATTATTCATATCACTCTCCCCAGGCGCTGTCATAGGGGTCATGGCATCCCAAGTGCTAAGCAAATATGAAGTGAAACATGAATGCCACCCATTAGTTAGGGTGGAATTGGCTATTGCCAATCTCATTTTTTAAAAGATAGATTAAGTTTTTGAAAATAGCCATAAATTATTTGAAAAAAATGGTAAGAAATGGCATTAGTGATAAAGTGTGTCAACTGTTTTTCAGTAAAATAAAATCATATATGACTCAAAGTCACTAGGTTTTTTACATTAACCAGCTATGGATTAATTATTTTTGAAAAGGCTCTGTCTCACTGTTACATCATGAGAATAATGATAATGCTAATTTGGTTGCGTAATTTAGAATACTTAGAAAAATCATTTTGAGTATTTTATAGTTATCTATATTTTTTCATAGTTATATGTGAGTCATGCCATTAGACAGAAATATTTTGACAAATTTTGCTTTATAAGTAACTAACAACAATAGTCATGAGCACACTATGGAATCAGACATTCCGTCATATGTACCAGTTTTGTTCTTACCAACTATGTGGCACTGGGCAATTTATTCAACTACTTAATGGTTCAGTTTCCACACGTGTAAAATGGTCAGTTTAAAATACCTGCCTTACAATGTGGTGAGGACTAAAGCAGTTACCAAATGTAAATCTTTTTTAAAAAGATCTAGCATATAGAAGGTATTACATACCAGTTTGCCAGTATTACTTTTTATATAATTAATACTACTTGCTTTCTTTACCAAGATGTCACATTTTCAGTAGAAACTCAACATAATTTAAAGATGTTAGTAGTGGAAAAGGGAACAATTTCATTGCAACAGACAAAATGAATGAGTGGATCTTCACTTAGATGATGATATTTATCTAATTATTTTGGCTCTCATTTGTGTTCATAATATTCATTTTGGAAGATGAGAAACAGATACTATATCCAGCATATACCTGACAATTCCACTGAAAAAAATAACATATTTATTTTCAGTGTGTAAGAATGACCCTCTAAAACTGAAGAGAGCCATATAAATCCACTTGAAACCAATGAAAGCACCTAAATTTCAGTTGCAATGTGTGATATTATGTCACTCTGAAAATAAACAGTCTACAAAAGCCTTGAAAGCCTTGGCATGCAATTATGAGACATTCAAAGTGTGAGGACTTACTTGAACACATTTGACAAGTGAAGAAAGAGCTCTTCTTGTCTCTAATCATTCATCTTTTCCTTTCTTACCATTTAATATTCATTTTATAAAAGAATTTCTAAGAGCATGTACTGATCTGGGTTTGGGAAAGTTTGTTCTGTTTAATTCGAGTTAAAGCTAACACGCCTAATGAGTTTAAATATCCATACAGAACTGCTCTTTTCAGAAAAAGTCTTCGATGTTATGCCACTTGCCTAGATAGAGGATGTCATTACAAACCATTCAATGGTTCTTCTTCTACTTGTTGTACGAATGATGTTTTCATTACCCAGCTCCACATCCCCCTTATGAGAGTCCATGAGAGAAATTTATTTTCATGCTTTTGCATTTTTTTAATCTATTCAGAACTGGTGTTGATTTCTTCTTTGTACAGATATCTAGAAAATCCAGAGTCAAATTCATGAGCATCCTTTAGCCAGTGAATATATAGTTCACATGTGTATTTTTATTATTTCTGTCCTCTTTTTTCTTTTCTGTTTTAATACATCATCAACTTTTTAAAACATATTAATGTTGGCATAGTATGTAATATATGGTTGGTGACATCAAGTACTTAGGAATCTATATTACACGTGTTTTAGAACAAAGACAAGCATAAAAAGAAAGCCTAGAGGGAAGAAAGAAGGAAAGGGGGAGAAAGGAAGAAAGAGCAAGACACATGAAGGAAGGAACAGGAAAAGGTTTTAAGTACCTTGAAATTAGTCCACATCTAGAGTCTAGTGTGGACAAATTTCTTAGGAGCAAAGCAAATAAATTATAGTCCTTTGTTGTGTAGGGCACTATTAACAATGAGTGACACCTTTATCTCTATGTATGGGAGTTCATCCAATCCTCCCTCCCAGCAATGTTTGCAGAACATTTTGACTGTCTTATCATTAGAAGGCATCATTCAATGTAGCGACAGGATGTGTACATGAAACATACCGAGAATCTCAGAGCTGTGTGTATCTTCCAATAACTCTTGAAAGTGCCTCCCTCATGAAATTAAGTCTGTCTGACCTATGCCTTTCTTTGTGCAGGTTTGGTGTTCATTAAAAAACAATCAGTTCTAACCTACAAGACGATTGCCTCAAACTTGGGGATACCATAAAAGATCATTAAACTTATTATTTAAATTTTTCCCCTTTCTTGGTTTTTCTCTTCCTTTCCTATTATCGGAAATGAATTCAGAGCCATTACAAAAGCCTGCAGCAGCTTTCAGTAAATCAGCCACTTCCACCAAAGTTCTTCATACCCTGACAGCAAATTGTTTGAAGTTTTCAAGGTTATATAAAAGCCAACCTTCAAGAAAAGAAATTAAGATTTTCTTTGAATTGATGTATACGTTTTTATTCATATTATAAAGTTAAAGTGGAGAATTAAAATGTAATGGGTGAATATAGTATTATTGTTACAGTGTCAGCTGAGAATGCAAAATGTCAGTAAGTGGTCTGCAGATTCCTCCTAGGAATTGTGGAAGGAGCTAGTCTTAAATGTTAAAAACCTTTATATCCAAAATTTTTCTTCCTTTGTAATCCTAAAATATCTCAGAGAATAAGGTTAAACATGCCACAACTGGCTATAAGACTAATTATATAAACATCCTAGAGAGAAAAACACATTTTCTTAAATTTATACTCATATGAACAAGATAAATATCACCCAGTTTCAAGACCAGAGCTAAGGGCTAAACTCTGAGACAATTTGCCTTCGTGTATAAATCCGAGTTCTAGTCCCAAGTGGAAGTTTGAGGTACTCTTTCTTTTTCCCTTTTTCTAAAATACCATAGCGGGTCAGATCTAGATCTACGGGAGCTCTAATGAGACAGAGAACTGGTTCCTGCTCCACGGAGCCACCCTCAGTGTGTGCGATAGCTCTGGGGCTGACTGACACTGGATCCAGTGGGATAGTTTTAGGAGCAGACTTGATATGGGGTTAAGTTTTGGGGAAAGAGGAAATTACTCCAAAGCTGGGACTTCCCACCACCACTACAATGGAGAGATCCTGGAAAGATTCCTGTTCTCTTCTCTGAGTGTCTGGAACAGGATATGGCCTCAAAAGAAGAAAGCCTGGAATTGCTGTCATTGGAACAATCCATGTCCCTCCTTCCATCGAAAGATTCTTGCCACCTAATTGATCCTTTCAAACATAGCTCTGTTCGTGTAGCTTCTCTAGTTAAAAGACTTTGGTGGATAGCTTTCCTTTAAATATACCTGGTTTTCTGAATATACTAGAGTTATGATTGGAGCCTCCAGTGGTTCTCAACCTTTCTAATGCTTCCTAATGCCATGACCCTTTAATACAGTTCCTCATGTTGTGGTGACCCCCAACCTAAAATCATTTTTGTTGTTACTACATAACTGTAGTTTTGCTACTGTTATGAATTGTAATGTAAATATCTGATATGCAGGATGTATTTTCATTGTTACAAAGGGGTCGTGACCCACAGGTTGAGAACCGCTGCCCTAGGCTATTTGGTAGGAATCTCACAGGCACTTTATGTTTTTCCCTCTCTTTTTCAATAAGGGCTAAATCTTTGCCTGTTGTCCAGAATATATCTCCCATCTCAGTGGAAAACACAACATGACAAGGCAAGCAGTGGCCTGACTTCAAGTATTCATTTGGACTTATAGCCAGGTCCTCTTAGCCATAGGCCCATCCTACCTGAGGCCTGCATTTGAATTCCCAGGGTGTGCAAATATACTTCTGTGATGTGCTGATCACCTGTGAGTCTGCTCCCAGGTCCATTCTCCACCAGCTGTGCATAAAAAATGACTGACCTGTGTGATTGCCCAGGCTCTATAATCCACTGGCCTCCACCTGAGATCAAGTAATGTGAGACAGAGATGGAACACTGGAGCAAGGGAGGAGCCTCCCATGTGGGCCTCTCTTTCTCTGCTGCAGAGGGCTACCATGTCTTTCATGATTGAAGTTCCCTCTGGGTAGCACTTGCTGTGATTCCTCTGCTCACTGAGTGGCCTTGACTCATCACTCTAGTAGCCACAATTCTACCTTTTGTCACTCTAACCCTAAGAGTGGTAGGGGGCTTCTACTGTTGTTATTTGGGGCCTCCCAGCTTTTCGGGAACTAGTTCCCAGTACCACAGTTTCTCTACTCAAATTCTAGTTGGGGATGTACTGTCCTCCTGAATGGTGTTTCATTGGTAATATAATATTGTTATCCCCACCCTTCTCCAACTGGCTGTTCAAAACCTTCTTAAGGAGCAGTTATTTAGCAAACTGAGCTTTAAGTCATTTCATAATGAAAGCAAAGTAATTCTTTAATGTATCCAGTTAAATATCTCAAAGTTTGCTTGATTTCAGCACATAGTGTGAAATGCCACATCCTAGGCCTATAGGATGGCAAACAAAAGAGGAAGGTATTTCTGGCCTTGTTGCTGATGGTGCTAGAAAATCAATCTCTTGTGAGGAAAAGCTCCCTGCAATATAGATTGTTTGAACTACTTACCATTATGTCAAATTCACTTTAGCATCTGCAAATAGACTTACTGTATGAATACTGAGAGAAGCACTGTTTTCTCTGTTTGCACTTGAAGGCCTAAAGTTGTATAGATTTTTATAATCAAGTAAGGTTTATAGTTCAATAACAAGCCCTTTATTTAACCCTTAAACACTTGATGTTTGGGGTCAATTTTCATCTCTTATTTAAAAAATTAACTCACACATGATTCACTCCATCAAAACATATTTAAGAGGAAAGTTTTATTTTGAATGTTAGTTTGCCCTCTTTCTCAATTCCCTGAAGATTTCATGCCTCATCTCTCTTCCTCTTCCAGCAATGGTGATATCACAGCCAGTCCAGTCAATGGGACTCTCAGAGTAGAACCTATTTTGGAGTCCTTAGCAAAGTGTACCAGCTGCTTCAATCCTGGCTCAAAGTAGGTACAAATCACGATTTCAAATCCTTACTGCTGAATAGTCATGAGTTCGACTAGATAGATATTTTGCATGTATTGGTGAACAGTGAAGAGATGACTGGGTGGGGGATATAGGTGTGTTCCGGTTGGCAAGATGCTAATGTAAAGAACATTGAACTAAGATGCTGGGACCCAGAGTTGTGTTCTACTCCTCTGAATATTTCACCCAGGCCCTAGACTTCTTGCCATTCTCTAAGGCAACACTTTCGCATCAAAGGCTCATGCATTCAATCATTCATTCATTCAAATGATCCCCACACCTACAAATAACCTAGAATAAGGGGCCCACACTTTTCATGTTCACATGCAATTTTCTTGTAGCTAAAACACACTTGCTACACAATACATCTTGCCCAGCTACCTTAAACTGCAGTGATGTAGTTGTGTGTTCAGGGCAGGCTTTCGGCTGTGATGTACTCAGGCACTAAAAAGGTGGTGATCACACCACACTAGCTATTTCATATTTTGAATGTCTTCTGCATGTGTTAGCACTTTAGTGAATTAGTTCCTAAAATGTGCCATGTACCTTGTGGTATTATAAGAGAAATATGGTTCTTGTCCTCATGGTGAGAAAACAGAATAGCACCAAGTAACAAAAATAAAGTATGTTGATTGTTTTGATAGGGGAATGGGCAGGTATTATGGAAATGCACTGCAGGTAGTTTAATGTAGCATAGAAAATGGAGAGGGCCTTTCCAAGTAAGCAACATTCAAGAAGAGATTGGATGAATGACTAGACGTTATCTAGAAAATGTCTGTGTTAGATGGAAAACATGTGTTGTGGTGAGGAGCAGAGACAAGGGAGACAGTGTCAGAGAGAACAGCGAGTCTAACGTGACTTGCTGAGAGTCAGAAAGAACAGTGCTGATAGAGCAGAAAGACCTCAGAAAGATGGAGAGTACCCTGAGAAAGTACATTGCCACAGGTAAGATTGAAAAGGGAGATAATGGCAGGGATCTTGAGTGCATTTGTAAAAGATGTTGTGAAGTTCAAACTTTATCCTAAATGCAAAGGGAAGTCTTTTCAGCAAAGATTGTCATTCAGAGAAGATTGTACTGCAAAGTGGAAAAAAAAAAAAAAACTGTTCAGAGGATTTGGGGGGAGAAATAAAAAGAATGGTTAGTATCGAAATCCAGGTAAAACAATTGATGATGTCCAGGGCTGCTGAATTCTGGCAGTTGGCATGGAGAGAAATGAACAGATTGAAGAGATATTTAGTAGATATGTAGGGGCATTTATCACTTAATTTACATTATACAGCTTGAAAACCTATTTTTGTGTGCATGTATATATTCTGTATATGTGGGTGTATATCTGTTATCTATAGCTATCAATCTCTATGTATGTATATGTCTATAAAATTTCCACATTGGTTATATATTCTGAACCAAAAATGAAGACACTTTTTAAAAAAAATCATTATAATGGGTAAAATGTTTGAAATGGTACCTAATTTAGAAACACATGATCATTTACACTGATCATCCCAATTTTATCATAAGTCCCTGATGGTTGTACATCTTATTGTCTCTCACAGTACTTAGCAGCACAGAACTGAGCATATATTAGGTGTTCAATAATATGGTTTGATGAGCTCAAATATGGCCATGTGAAATTCAACAACTACACAATCTAAATTAAAGGGCACAGGGTTCTGACCTATTCCTACATAAAGGGTTGCTAAATTGTTTCTTGCTGATATACTGTTTTTATTAATGACCTGGATGGAATATACTTAGTAGGAAATAATAAGCAACATGGTGTTTCAGGAATATCTTGAATCTGATGATTCTTTGACAGACACTGAGTTCATCATACTTCTAGTTCATAAGCACATCAGCCCTTAGGCTGCATTTGAGAGGCAAAGGGTTTTCATTTAATGTGAAGCTGAAATTATTGATTTTTTCCCACACATAGTGGGGGTGTAATAACCCAGACCTTATGTTTATTAGCCCAACTAATCATCAGCAGTGGTTGAACTTTAGAAAGTTCAGGGCTTTGGTTGAGTTCCAAGTACTCAAAAGTCTGGATGCTCACTTAGAGTGCTCATGTATAAGGGGAAAGAAAGCATGAGGACCTTTTCCTTATTCCTGAACTATCTTCATCATGATATTTGTTTTCCTTTCTCCTAGCCTTTCTGTTCAACTACAGTTCCATAATTAGTTCATTTATGAATTCCTTTTCCATACATTTTCTTTCATCTGTTCTATTCTGAAGTTTCAGCCTGATCAGTTCCAGAGTGCACTTAAACAGAAAGATCTTTTTCTTACGATGTGAGGATAAGAAATATTGCAAGTAGTCTCTGATGTTCAGTGTGATATACTAGAAGAACGTAGGCTTCTGTCAAATACTCAAGTTTGAAGACAGTGTTACACCATAAAGTTGGACAAATAACTCATCTTTTCAGCTTCGGTTCCCTTATTTACGAAATGGGGATAGAAATAATATGATTCAAGGGTTATCAGTATTAAATGATAAACCACAAAGTGTTTTTTTAAAAAAAATATAACCTAATATATATAAATACATGGTTAAAAAATGCCTGTTACCAATATCTATTAATCAGAGACTGAGCTGAGACTATCTGATGATCTTACCCACCACACTCAGACTTCCAGCTAAATTATAACAACCTGAAGAACCATGTCTATGAAGAATTTATTTTGTGTTTCTTATAGCATGAATCATTATCCTAACCTAGTACAAGCTCAACAAACTGATTTTTAAAAAGAAATAAGACTTCTTTATTTGAAGACAACGTGATTATTTATGTAGAAAACCCTAAAGAATATACAAAAAAAGTTTACTTAAAATAGTATGTGCATTTAGCATGGTTGCAAGATATAAGGTTAATGTACATAAATCAATAGTATTCAGCTATACTAGCAATGGACAATTAGAAAATCAAATAAAAATGGATTTCCATTTTCAATATCATTAAATTCTTGGGAACAAAGAGAGAGGTTTGTACAGGTGCAGTGGGAATATGACAGAGAAAGGGTTAATTTAACCTGGGATGAAAGTGACCCAGGAGGATTTTACACATATATTTAGCTGAGTTTATGCTGAGTCTTGAAAGACAAGACATTTCCAAACAATCAGAGGGATAATAGTTATTCCAGGTAAAAGAACATAAGCAAATGTTATAAATATAAAGATACTTGAGAAGGCACGGCACAACTGGGATCTGGTGTAGTTCTTCTGTGTGATTTGATCATGCAAAGATGAAGAGTAGTCAGAGAGGCTGGAGGTCCGTACAGCACTGGACTTAGGAACAGCCTTATGAGCCGCCTTTGAAAGAATTCACAAAATAAACTTGTTGAAGAGGTTGTGAAGTTTTCCCTGTCACTGAGAATGTCATGACCAACAAGTGTGCTTCTGGGAGCTACTTGAGCGAAGGCATGTTCCTCATTTGTTGCTCCATTCCTTATTTCTGTCTTATGCATGGACTCCACACATACTGGGCATCAAATGAGTAAACAAGCAAATGAATGAATGAAAATAACCCCCCTATTCTACAGGGGGTTGGTGATGCGAGGCCCCAAGCAGAGAAACAAGTTTATCTCTTTCCAATAGAAGAAATACTTTGGGTAGCTGCAAGAAAAGACAAAAAAGGAAGAGAAAAATCACATAGAAAATGAGTTTGGTCTGAGAAAGCTTCTTATAAGAATATTAATATTGTTCTAAATAAATTCTGGGAATCCAGGACAGGACAGGTTTTGAGTTGGGGAAAAAAAACACTATCATACTGAGTATTACTGTTGAAGATGTAAGTATATTTGTTTGTGATCTGGCATAATTTTGAGGAATATAAAATTTATCTCTGTACTTTTTTTCTCTGTTCATTAGATATATTTTTTCTTATTTTCTTTGTCTACCCAAACCTTGCCTGCTCCCTGTTAACCACACTGCATGCTGCCTGGAGATCTGATGCTTTTCTGACTGATCAACCATCATGCATTTAATAACTAACAACACTTAGGAAGTAGAGTGGGTGCCTACAGATTCCGTTACTTACACCCCATCCCTGATTGCTCTATTTATAAGTACTTTCACCTACAACCTTATTCCAATACTGTCCTAAAGCCACTGGAACAGCTTTCCTCAGACACAGTTGGAAGTGCTTGAGTGTTTAAAACCCTTCCAGGTCAGCCTGTAGCCAGTGGCTGGCTGAGGCAGCTGTGAAAGTCCATCTCCTTGCTGACATGGGACAAACTCCATGAAGTCATGTATGTTGTGATCTCCCTGTTGTATTAGGCGAGGTCTGGAAATCACCCCCAATTATGTTATTTTTTTGACTTCTGTCCTGCTACTGCATATCCTCACTAATATTTCTTTTGAGCGCTTTCTTAATAAATCACTTACACATTCATTTCAGGGTCTGCTTTTTGAAAATTTTAGTGAAGAGACTGAGACATTGCCATATGCCAGGCATTTCTCTTTCACTTTGTACCTGAAAATACTACTTACTGGACCTCTATTCAGTAAGGATGGTATGATGAGGATGCTTCAATTACTTTTGTGGTGATAACTCTAAATTATTCATAACTTGTTTCCAACCTCATTTTTCTTAAATCCAGCTTCCTTTCCAGTTTTCATCACAATTTCCCATGAACACACAACAGCCCCTATGATCTTAAGGCTTATTTTAAACTCTTTCTTAGCTCTTACCATTTGACTCAAACTCAAAGATTCCTGTTGGGATTGGCCAATAAACGCTCCCTGGTTATATCTTTCATCTGGTAATAATTGGATATTTTCTCAATTTGCTCAGGCCTAGGATTCTAGGTGCTTTCTCATGCTCTACAAGCTTGAGGATGAAAGTGAAGCTTTCAAAAGTCTACCAGACAACCAAGGTTCAAAGATGGTTAAATGTGTGTCATGCTAAATCGTGCCAAGTTAGTGCTCATTGGTGGAATGTTTCTAAAATGCTAAATGAGACACTCTTAAATGCTCAGGAAATAAAGAGCAGAAAATTTACAACACTATTCAAATTAAAAATAATGGTCAACCTACTGCAGAAAGGATGTCCACTTACAGATTAGGTCTGGAACTGAACTGACAAACACATTGGTGATTCCTGCTGCATAGTTTCTATCTCGAAAGACAACAATGGGATTGTCTATCAATTACATACTGCCTATTCCTGGAATTGAAAAGGCAAGATCTATAATTCACACCACCTAGAAAAATGAGTGGTTACCTTCTACTGCAAAGAACATATGTTCTGCAAGATCACCAGGATGGACTCTTCTCTAATAATAATGGTTATCTCGCCAACAAACCCAAGATTTTCTACCTACCCAAGTAGCTGTTCATGTGTAAGAGAGACAGATTCTTACGCATGAACAGCTACTGGGGGGGGGAGGGGATGGCAGTAGGAGAACAGATGAAGGCAGGGGGTGTCAATCCTTGAAGTACCTTCAAAAATCTCAAATAACATTTATCTAGTCCAGAGACTAATACTTATTGGTAATGAGCCCATGGAGGGAAAACACAAAACAAAACCAGGAAATCTAATCATCCAAAGAGGATCATAATCTATGCTGCTGTTTTTCCACTTGTTAGTATTTGGAGTTACTGTGGAACACTAGCTTATTGAAGCCTGGTAAAGTCCTTTTGAATGGGCAGGAGCACCATACTGACCCAAGAACAGATGGGTAAACAGCTGACTGTCCAGTAGGTTCTTACACACTGTCACAAGCCCAGCAGTGACTGAGGACAGAGTTGCTTGCCTGGTAGTAATTTCCCAAGGTTTAAAGGAAGCTGAAGTTAGTCTTCTACGTGGTTCCACTAAGCTAGAGTAGCTTTTCATGCCTTTAGTTCTGTGCTTCTACTCCTATAATTCTTTATTATATCATTTTACAATATGTAGACGTCCTTTAATTTACCAGTCCCCAAACCTGATTTTTTGTTTTTTGACTTATTTCCTGCACTGGAGTGGATGAAATTTTTGTTCAAATGGACAAGGAGAAAAGAGATACTGAATTGATTTGTTGTAATTATGAGATAGGAAGTAGTTATTTTCTTTTTTTGTTTTTGACTCTTGTAGTGGCATTATATATCATTTTTTAAAAGAAACCTTTTAAAAAGCATGCCTGACAAATTCTTTATTTGATCTCCAAATGTTGCATTGTTTTCATGCACACTGATCAATATCACAATATTTGAATTTTTCTTGGTCTTTCTGTGGCTATGTATAGTGCACACCAGATTTTCCCAGTCACAAAAGCTCTTAAAGTAGCTTCCCAGCACTTAGTGAGAGGTTGACAACACATCTTCCTCCAAATTGCGCCTATTACCCAGATCACTACTCTCATTAATGACTCCAACCTCACGGGGAAAGCAATGCTTTTCCACACACTGATCAGCTTAAAGGAAGATGTCTTCAGTTTCTGCTGTTATTATTAAACAGAAACTCTATTGTCACTCACAGGCCACTGGTAATAACAGGAGGTAGAGGTGGACTATGTATACCAGGCCTTTGCAATGAGATCTGGAGATGGACCGGGAAAGGAGACAATATTCCCTGGCTTTCCCTCTATTTCATGCTTTCATCAAAAAAGACCTTGTTGATAAATCTGAAGCATTTGAACAAACTTTGAATTTTGTCTTCGAGGACTTCTATTTTCGCCATCACAAATAGATTACTGGAGTAGTTTCCCAGCCCTGCTCTGTGTCTCAGGGCAAGGGAAAGACACTTGTTTATTTTGGTTTTGATTCGTGTTTGCCTATCTGGTTCATTTTCAGAAAATTCTAATCTGAGTATTTTTGGACTTCTTTTAATACGTGATGTGGATTGAACTTATTTTAATATGTGCCATGAACTGAACTGTGGATCCTTAAATTTTCTATGTTGCTCTAACTTCCAGTGTAACTTTATTTGGAAATAAGAGGTATGAGATGATAAAGGTTAAATGAAGTCATAGGGGTGGTCGTGGGGGGTCCTAATATGTCTAGGGCTAATTGCTTACCATGAATAAGAAAAGGAAGAGGTGAACACATGCCTTTCTTAAACTAATTGAAGCCATCTACAACAAATCATACTGAATGGAGTAAAACTGAAAGCATTTCTACTCAGAACTTGAACCAGACAAGGATGTCCACTATCACCACTCCTATCCAACATAGTGCTGGAAGTTCTACCAATGCAATCAAGCAAGAGAAGGATATTGAGGATGTTCAAATGGGAACAGAGAAGGCGAGACTCTCATAAGTTGCGAATGATGTGATCTTATACTTAGAAAACCCCAGGGACTAAACCACAAGGTTCCTGGAAGTGATCAAGAAATACAGTAATGTCTTGGGATATAAAATCAATGTCCTCAAATAAGTATACTCCAATAACAGTCAAGCTGAGAACCAAATCAAAGACACAATACCTTTCACAGTAGCTTCAAAGAAAATGAAATACCTAGGAATATACTTAACAAACGATGTGAAGGATCTCTACAGAGAGAAAAGAAATAACAGAAGACATTAACAAGTGGAATAATATATCATGCTCATGACTGGCTAGAAAGAATCAACATTATAAAAGTATCCACATTACCCAAAGCAAACTACAGATTTAATACAATCTCCATCAAAATATCAATGTCATATTTTGAAGAACTTGAAAAAATAGTACATTCGTATGTAGCCAGGAAAAAAAAAATACTGAATAGCCAACATAATTCTAAGAAATAAAAACAAATCTGGAAGCATCATATTACCAGATTTCAGGTTTTACTACAAGTCTATAGTGACCAAAACAGCATTGTACTGGCATGAAAATGGAGACATTGATCTATGGAACAGAATAGAGAACCTAGAGATGAAATCAGCCACATATCACCAACTGTTCTTCAGTAAAGCAAACAAAAGTGTACACTGGGGAAAATAATCCCTATTTAATAAATAGTTCTGAAAGAACTGGTTAGCCACATGTAGAATATTGAAACTGGACCTGTACCTCTCACCATTTACAAATATTGACTTACACTGGATAAAAGATTTAAATTAAGACATAAAGTGATAACAACTATAGAAGGAAGTGTGGGAAAAATCCTTGACAATATCAGCCTGGGAAAAGATTTTATGAAGAAGACCCCCTTGGCAAATGCAGCAACATCAAAAATAAATAAATGGAACATGATCAATCTTAAAAACTTCTGCACAACCAAGGTCACAACAACTAAAGCAAACAGGTAACCTTCAGAATAGGGGAGGATATTTGCATACTAGAAATCCAACAGAGGGCTGATAACTAGAATCTACAGAGAAACTCAAACTAATCAATAAGAAAGGAACAAACGATCTCATTTATCAATGGACAAGAGACATGAACAGAAGCTTCTCCAAAGAAAACAGACAGATGGCAAAAAGCACACGAAAAAATGTTCATCATCTCTAATCATCAGACACATGCAAATCAAGACCACCCTGAGATATCACCTTTTGGGAATAGCCTACATCACAAAGTCCCAAAGTACAGATGCTAGTGTAGATGTGGAAAGAGGGGACCACTTTTACGCTGTTGATGGGATTGCTAACTAATACAGCCTCTATGAAAAAAAGTATGGAGAATTCTCAAAGAGCTAAAAATAGACCTTCCATTTGATCCCTCTATACCATTACTAGGTATCCGTCTGGAAGTAAAAACAATCATTTTACCTAAAGGACATTTGCACTAGATCATTTATTACAGCTCAGTTCACAATTGTCAAGGTATGTAATCTACCCAAGTGCCCATGAATCCATGAATGGATCAACAAATTGTGGTATCTGTATGCCATGGAATACTATTCAGCCTTGAAAAAGATGGAGACTTTACATCTTTTGTATTAACCTGGATGGAGTTGAAGAACATTCTCTTTAGTAAAGTATCACAAGAATGGAAAAGCAAGTATCCAATGTACTCAATACTAACATGAAACCAATAGATGATCAACAAAATGCCCACATGAGAGAAAAACACAATGAAATTCAAGTAGGGGGAAGGAGAGAAGAGGAAGGGCAGAGGGGAAGAGAGAGGGTGATTGGTGTGCCTCACCTAATGGAACAATGTAAGGGTATATGGCATGCCTCCTTGGGGAAGGGGTCAACTACGACTTAAAATTTACCTAACAAATGCAAACTTAATTGTTTGGACCCTCACACTAATCTGAAGTTAAATGAAAAGAAAAGGATCAGAAACCAAAAGAGAGAGAGCACGCTCTCCCTCTCCACTCTGTAAGAGCACAGCAGGAAGGCAGCCATCTGTAAGGCAGGAAAAGAGCCCTCACCAGAAACTAACCCTGCTGGAACCTTGATCTTGGAACAGAACTGTGAGAAAACCAATGTCTTCAACTCATCCAGTCTATGGCATTCTGTTACTATAGCCCAGGTTAACTAATGTATTACAACACATAGGTAGCAACGGTCCTTTTTCCTCTGACTTTACTCACTTCTCTACAAGAATGAGTGAGGATTTGCACTGATTAAGGTTTTCAGGGGAGGAACAGAGGCTTTTTGGACATCTCATTACATGTTGTAATGATTCCCTAAACTTGACTTGATAAAAAAAATTACAGATATGTGGTAATGAAGTGAACCTCACTTTACAAACTTTAACACTAACGCTGTATTACTTCTTCATGGGCTGGCCAAAGTGGTCCAAACAAGCCAGTGTGTAGGTGAACGGCTCACTGCCCCACCCCTTCTCTCTTTGGTGTTTTTTTTCTTTTTAATCACATCTGTGCCCAATATTGTTATAGGTTTGGAACATACCAGATTTTAAACGATGCCACTAGTATGATAATTTCTTTTTAACCTTGTTATCACATTTATGATTCCTTATTGGATGGTTGTTTTCTCAGTACTGTAAGCTCTATAATAACAAGGTTGATATGTGTTTTACTCATGAATTTGCCACAGTACTTGCCAACGTGCAAAGTGAATGCATATTGAATGAGTGAAATTGAATAAATGAATTTCTGATTGGGCCTCTGACCATAATCTTTGCCATCCCATTTAAGTTGCCAACTCATATCTCTTGGTAGGAATTTAGGACATCAGACATAAAGATTTTTGGACACACGTCCTCAGTTTGGTAGGGGGGTCACTTATCAGAATCAAATCATCCATGTCTACCTCTATTTCTCTGTTTTATAAGCTATCTTTGCAGGCATCTACACAAGATTTATAAAGTCCTTTCTCCCTTTTCTCTAGTTTACGAATTCTGGTTTAAAGGCCAATTATCTCCTTAAGTTCAATACTAGAAAATGAATTTGATCAGGCAAATCTAATGATAGAATAAAACATTTAGCAGCAAATGGATCCAATCCCTGCATGGCTCTGTCTAATTTTACTTTTCTAGGAAACTAGGCCATGTAGACTCAACCAAATTCTGGAATTATTTTGGCCAGCACAGCAGCTGGTAAGAGTAACTCTTTAAAAATATTTGTGTAATTGAATTCATTGGTTTGTCACCATTTAGGGTCATACCTCAATTATCTACAAGTTTAATCATGCCTTGTAACTTGGGGAAAGTTATCCTACATTGAATTATGACAGCCTAATCTAAGAAGAGCAGATTGGTGCCTGGAGGCAGCCCAGGAGAGGTAGACAGAGATGGATACTTGGGCATCTTGAAAGATTCCCTGCTTTGAAAAATAAAAATCACCATCATTGCTATGAGGATTCCTAGTTCTTCCAGGTCATCTCTTCCCTGTATCTCTTCAATTAGCATGGACTCTCACAGAGTCACAGAAATAGAATAAAACCATCCTCAGGGAACAAGTGTCCCTGACATTGTCTCCTGACGCTCCACCGATGGGGAAGGAACTGCAATTTTTGAGGCAGCCCATTTGGTTGATAGGCAGTCTAATATTGGAAATTTCTCACTTTGAAATGAGACTTTTGCCTTTATGACTTTTATAAGGAGAGAGTATGTGTGCACGTGTGTGCGTGTATCTGTTGTGTGACACTCCACAGGTGTAACCAGCTGCTTTATTCTTCCCTCCTGTCGCTGCCCCTTCCAGCCTGTGCTGTGGAGCCAGCTCTTCCTCTGCTACTTGGATGATATTTCAAAAAGCTCCTGTACTATTTTTTTGGTGATTTTTAGGAATAAAAAACATCTCCTCTTTATTATTAGTCACCAAAAGTCTCATTTGCATAATTAAAATCTCTATTTTCAAGCAGTCCTCAGAATACTGAAACTAAGACTGCTTTAGTCCCCTAAATTCTTGGCTTCCTCCAGCTCTGAAATCCTGCAGGGCAGAGGAAAGGAATGGTTTGTTTTCTCCTTATTTCTCTCACTTTTCCTCCTCCATCCCCTATTCAAGCTGACACCTTTGGATTTGGATTGGGTGGAAGGAGAAGCATAGAGGTACAAGTCAGATCTCACCTAAATAGTGCTCTGGGGCTTGATATTGATGGTTCTGGGTTTGTGGAGTATTTTAGCTGATTCTTTCTCTTCCATTGGGCTTTCACAGACGATTGGAGACTGTTCCATTACAGGGGATTTTTAACCTGAACCTCCCTTAGCATTGGTGATCATTTTTCTGATATATAGCTCCCCAAATAGTTGATGATTCAACTAGCCCAGGTCTTCCCTTGGATTCCTGTCCCATCTCTTGGGAAAATTCCTTTAGGGATAACTCTAAGCTTTTTCTTCTGGAAGGCCTACATCTGGCCCATGGGAAATACTTATTTTCCTGCCAGTGCTGCCTTTAATCCACATAGTGCCCTTCTGCAAATTAAAAAAGATGTCTCCTCTGGGAAGATGCAGTCTTAAAGAACACATGGCCTGGTAAGTATCCAGCATCTTTGTGCAAAGAAAAATGCACCCCATTTGAGTGGGAGGATGCGGCTCCACCCTGATGGGTCAGAGGGGAAGGATGTATTTCAGCCTCTACTTGCCACCTCAGTTCAGCACCTTTATGCAGCATACATGAAAAGCCAGGTGTTAGGGTGGCGCTTGTGGCTCAAAGGAGTAGGGCGCCGGCCCCGTATACCAGAGGTGGTGGGTTCAAACCCGGCCCTGGCCAAAAACTGCAAAAAAAAAAAAAAAAAAAAAAAAAAGACAGGTGTTCCTCTCTTGCTATCTTGCCAGAGGTCAGAGTGTGAGCTAACCACACCATCCACCCTTGTGCTTTTGTTGGTGTGAGTCTGACATTAGTCTCTGTGCTCCATGTGCTCCAGAGGCACAAATCAAGCTCTGCACTTGCTTCACTGTCTCACTCTGTTTCCTGGGAAGGGTTGGCACCCCTTCTCCTTCCTGCAAGGCAAGGAAAATGCCATTGCTTTCCAACAATTCTCTCTCTCTCTCAGAAAAAAAAAAAAACTCACTCCCAGACATTACAACAGTAACCCATTAAACTGTAGTGAGCCACCCACTTTGCCAGTTGAGCTCAGATGGTCAAGCTTGGGAATAGAGACGTACTTAATGGTCTACCCCCCCCCCCCACTTTTTGCGCTCTTAGTCAAAAGGTAGATTTTAAAAATGCTTCATTTTAATATCCTCACACATTCATCTAAAACCCATACTCATGTAGCTTGTGAATGAGGCAGAATACCATCTCTCATTTGCATTCAACCAGTTGAAATATTTGAAGCCAGCTGTTATGTCCTCTGCACCACCTAGTCCTCATTCTGTTCCCTGTTCTTCAAAATGACAGTGGCTTTCAGACTTTTCCCGATCCTGTTTTTCCTCTTTGGGTCATATTCTAATTTGCCATGGTCCTTAAAATGTTGACCTGTAATTGAACATAATACTCCAGATGTGGTTTGATCAGAATAAAGAAAGACGATTACTTCCCATAAACCAGAAATTACACTTTTATTAATGCAGTTTAAGATCCTTGGCTTTTTAGCAGCCACATCACACTGAATTACAGAGTTGACTGTAATTCAAAATAATATCCAATTTAAAGTGAGTGCTATTCCCCTGCCAGCTGGATAGGGTTTCCCATTTAAATGGAGTATTTAAGCCAAAATGAGGTTAATATGTGACCAGAGGTGGCATTAGACCACCAAAGCACGTTGGACTCCCTAAATTGGTTGACTAATAAGTGTCACAAATCAGTTCAAGTGAAACTGGAAGTGTCAACTACCCTGACTCCTTGTCAACAGGAGGAGAAATTGGGGGTGGGGGTGGTAATAACTCACTTTTCAGAATTATTCATAGTATTTTTTTTCTGAAGACAGAGGCCTATTTATTATACAGCTTGCTCTCTTCAGAATTTAATGTGATATTTAAAATTCAACTTCCTTTAATTTTTAAGGACAACATGTTTCTGTTTTTAAAATACTTGTTCCTCATGAAAATCTAGAAAATATGGCAAAGTATAAAGAGGAAAAATCACCGGATAGATAACAGAGGTGACTACTGTTAACATCTTTTAGTGTCACTGCTTTTTTGTTGGAAATTGCTTTAGTAGGAGGGGACAAGTCACAGGAATTAATGCAGCTTTATAATATTCACCTTTAAAAAACAAAGATAAGTGCTAGTAAGAGTTTTCAACCTGAAATGGTTTCCCTAAACCATGCAGGTCATGATTATAACACTATCCAAAATTAGAGAAATTTGATACATAACATGTGGGGTTCTATTGGTTGAACCATAAGACACTGTGAATTGGTAGGTAAAAAGTGTTTGAGTGTTGTTACATAATACAACATATTAAATTTATTTTAATCTTGCAGAGAACTTTTTGAATTTTGTGGATATTTTAGAACAATTCTTCTATGTTTGGCTGGATGATGGCAGAGACTGGAAACAGACTAGTCGCCCAATCTACATTTATCAATGAGCAAAATGCAAAAGACTGAACTGTCAGAAAAAGTTGCGTAATGTTGCTGTATTAAGCATATTTTAATATACTTTGAGTGTGTTTAGTAATTGCTGGTATTATATTTCTAAAATATGAATTTTTGATTGACATTGATTTTCTGCTTCACACCCTGCCTGTTTTTAATATAGATGATACTCACCAAGAACTCTAAATTATTGTCCTTAAGAAGGTTGAAATAATGAGTTTCTTTAGATTCACTCTTTTACATTTTAAGAAAATTCCAGGTCTGTAGGTTCATGCAAACACATTTTCAAATAGGTTGAAAAAAATAAGCATCCATCCCTCTCTTGGTCCAAATAAAATATCTTAAGAAAAGTAGCATAAATCTAATTACTGATACCAATATTCCATGTGAGCAGCACTTTAGCGAAATATATTTTTTGTTGTGATTATTGCTTAGTGATCAACTAAGCAATTGAATTAGCCTTCATTTTCCATTTTCCTTGCCTTTCAAGGTATAATTAAAGCCTGATGTCAAATCTCACTGGACTTCTCATCAATAACTTCCACTTAACCACTTTTAAGAAGACAGCCAGCCTCTGGGCGCAGACAAGGAGGCTACAATTCACAGCTTACTGTTTAGATGACCCTTAAAAGCCAATGCTAGTCAATAACTCAAAGAAGTGTTCAACTTTCTTTACATGGAGGGAGGAATCAACTTTTCATGCTTGCATAGCAATGTTTTTGTCTAAATAGATGTAAACCATTTAGATAGAAATTAAAACACCATAAAGAAAATTTCCCTCTGTACTTAGGTGAAGTAGGCTGCCTGGAAAAGCAGTCATTTCTTTTACATTATGTTAGAAACAAAAGGAATGTCTGTGTTGCGGTTGAGCTCAGAAAACTGCCTATTAGGATAATACTGAAAAAGGAAGAAGGCAGAGACAGCAGCAAATAGCTGTAGTGCTTGCCAAGAAGCAGATTACCTGAAAAAGAAATAACATGTGAGCCACTATATATTTAACATTGTTTCACTATGTACAGTAACAAAATGCCCTCTTACTTATTACCTCCATTAATACCCTCAACAACTCTGAGTGATATTATTTTTGTTTTACACAAAAGAAACTAAAGATAGGAGAAATTAAGTCACACCAGCTGAGTAATTCAGGACAGAACCAGAATTTGAATTCAGACAAATCCATAATCTGGGTTTTTCCCCCCATTATCCTACAGCTATTGAAATGGCCTTATGTCCTCTCCTCCATTCTTATAGAAAGTCAAGTAGGAAAGACCAGGTGATGAAAGGGTTCATCTTTCCTCTGTGTATAGGATGACAGAGTTGGTAACCTCTCAGCCATAAGGGTGAAGGCAAATTCAATGTCAAATTTCAAGTCAGCATGAAACTTGAAATACACACTTATTATCAGGTAGGATAAAGTTTAGTTACAAACGATGTTCCATGTGCTGATGAGAAGAATGTATACTCAGTAGTTTGAGGATAAAAATGTTGTCTAAATGTCTGTAAAGCCCATTGGTTCGAGAGTGCCATTCTTTCTTTATTTTCATCTTGGATAATCTCCCCCACCAGTATACTTTCTGGCTGGGTGGAGTCACTTCTGCCCCTTCCAGGTATCTTTCCCCAGACACCTGGGTATGAACCTTTTGCCACTATTAAGGCAGCTACTTTTCAAGCTTTTGTGGAGCTTGAGGACAGATTCACCTAACCTGGGCCCACTCAGCCTCACTGTCCCACCTGCCTGTACTGTGCTGTAGAATAAGGACTCACCTCAAAGTTCCAGGGATGGGACCACCACCTGGAGCATTTGAGTTCTTCTTCTGAGGGGCTAGAGCCAGTCACAGGTCTCAGAAACAACACTGTAGCCTGTTCCTTCTGGCACACACCACTCCTGACAGGAGTTAATTGATACACCACTTTATAATATTTATTGACTCAGTCACAAAGGGTGTGGTTGGTTCTTCTCCACAAGTCCCAAAATCAAACTTGGCATGCCCATATAATTCGCATTCGCACTGTTAAGAAGACCACAGGCCTTTGGAAAGAGAAAGGATTCCAAAGACTTCCATCCTCTCACATCAATAAGAGACAAGGAATCTTCCCACACAAATAGTTCACCACTGCTGCAACCTACAAACAACTAGCAATTGAGGAAACCACCACACTAAGGATATCTATAACCAAGGCATCCATTCAGAACCTAGATCACCATAAAAGCAACCACAAGCACAGTCAAAAATTCTTACCCAGTGTATGCCACAGACACACCCTTATAAATAAATGGAGGAAAATCCCAATCTAAAGAAAAGAAGACCTGACAGTAAAAAGCCATAGCTGCTCCAGATGGGAAGGAATCAGTACAAGAACTCTGACAGTGCAAAGAATCAGAACAAAAGAATACCCCTAAAGTGGTACACCATGTCTCTAGCAGCGGATACCAATCAAAATGAAAATATTGAAATGACAGATAAAAAAATTCCCTATATGGATTGTAAGGAAGGGCAGTGAAATCCAAGCAAAAATGGAAAACAAATTCAATTAACCCAGAAAAACAATTCAAGAAATGAATGAAAAACTCACTAAAGAGATTGACAGATTTGGAAAAAAATAGAACTTCTGGAAAAGAAAAATTCATTTAGGAAGATATGAAACATAGTGAAAAGTTTCAAAAATAGACCAAATGAGGCAGAAGAAAGAATCTCAAAGCTTACAGACAAGTGTTTTAAATAAACTCTGTCAAAAGTAAAGATTTAAGAGAAAGAAAAGGCCTATAAGAAGTGTGAGATTATGTCAAGTGACCAAATATAAAAACCACAAGTGTCTCTGAGGATGAAGAAGAAAATGCACAGTGTCCATCAAAAGGACTCCCAGCCACTGTTGTCTGGTCACCCTTGTCTTGTTCCAGTTCTTAGAGGGAATGTTATCAACTTTTCCCCATTCAGTATGATGTTAGCTGTGGGTTTGTCATATATGACTTTTATAAACTTGAGATGTGTTCCTTCTATGCCTAGTTTGTCGAGGGTTTTTATTATAAAAGGGCGCTGAATTTTGTTGAATGTTTTTTCTGTATCTATTGGGATAATTGTATGGTCTTTGTTTTGAGTTCAAGTGATCTTCCTGGTTCCCGCATACCTGAGACTACAGACACTTGCCACAATGCCTGGCTAATTTTTTTTTTTCTTTATTTGTAGTAGGGACAGAGATCTTACTATTGCACAGACTGGTCTTGAATTCCTGAGCTCAAGCAATCCTCCCAACTCTGCTTCCCAGAGATGTGGGATTACAGGTGTGAGCTACCACGCTTGGAGTTACTGCCATTTAAGATACACTTTATACTGTATTTCCTTCTAATTTTGGTATGCCACATTTTATTTACATATAAGTTTAAGGTTCTCAAAATAAGTATGAAAGAAACATCACAAATAGCTACAATTATTTAGAGACATTTTGTTCATTCCAACTTTTATCACATCATTCATAGGTCAGCTGGCTTAGAGGGCTGTGAGAGAGTTTTTTATTTATGAATCAGTGGTATGTGGTGCCTGTCCATTGGGTGTGGGTATATAATCTCTATCTTTGTGATGACTGACAGTGTTTTAGCACACTGACTATGCAGTATTACTATATACATGTATATCCTTATAGTTTAATGACATGTAAAATTAGATGCTTACATGATGGTATGTGACAATGACATCCTGAATACATTATCAGGCTTAAAGGTATCTGACTTGTGAATCTATTTCCTCATTCTTTGCAAAGTTAGATATTCTTACATCTAATTAAAAACAGTACCCAAATATTACCTAGACTACCCATTATCATCAGCTGCTATTTTATCACCCACTATCAGATATAAGCATAAGATTTATTACTACTAATATTTATTAACTAGTATATGATTATTCATAATACTATGTTAGTTGATGTATGAAACTTCTCCTGACAATTGGGACCTTTTTATAAAAGTAAAATAGATAGTACAGATACTCAGGCTTGGCATGGTGGCTCATGCTTATAATCCCAGCACTCTAGGAGGCCAAGGTGGGTGAATTGCCTGGGCTCAGGAGTTTGAGACTAGCCTGAGCAAGAGCAAGAACTTGTCTCTAAGTTGGGCATTGTGGCAGGCACTTGTAGACCCAGCTACTTGGGAGGCTGAGGGAAGAGGATCGCTTGACCCCAAGAGTTTGAAGTTGCTGTGAGCTAAGACTCCATGGCACACTATTGAGGGTGACCAGATGAGACTGTCTCCAAAAAAAAAAAAAAGAAAGAAAAGAAAAGAAAATACAAATGCTCCTCAACTTATGATGGTGTCAATTCCTGATAGAGCCATTATAAGTTGAAAATATCATTAAGTAAAAAATGCATTTACTGTACTCAACCTACTAAATATCATAGCTTACTTTCCCTCACTTTACACATGTTCAGAACACTTACATTAGCATACAGTTGGGCATTGTTGAGTACCGATTGTTTACCCTGACTGGGAGAGGCAGCTCAATGCTGCCACTGTTCAGTATTGTGAGAGAGTATTGTACCACACATCAAAATTCAAAATTCTAAGACCTAAATGGCAAATACAACAATAAAATTTAATAAGTTGGACTTCATTAAATTTGAAAGTTACTGAACAGCAAGGGAAATAATCAGCAGAATAAATAGGCAACCTACAGAATGAGAGAAAATATTAACAAACTATCTAATAATATCCCCAATCTGTGAAGAATACAAACAAATCAGCAATAAAAAGTAACTCCATTAAAAAATGTTCTAAAGACACAAATATAGTCTTTGCAAAAGAGAGACAAATGAATAACAAATATACAAAAAAATGCTCAACATCACTAATCCTCAGGAAAATGCAAATTAAACCACAATGAGGTACCTTCTTACCCATATCAGAATAGCCACTATTAAAAAAAAAGTAGATGTTGGCATGGAAATGGTGAAAAGGAATGCTTATACACTGTTGGTAGATCTATAAATTTGTACAAACTCTTTGGAAAACAATGTGGAGATTCCTTAAAGAACTAAAAGCAGGAAATATATAGTATGAGACATATCTCAAAAGGCAGTATCTATCTCTCTATCCATCCATCCATACCACCACACCATAAAAAGAATGAAATAATGCCTCCTGCAGCAATGTGGGAGGAACTGGAGAACATTATCCTAAGCAAAGTATCCCAGGAATGGAACATAAACACCACAAGTTCTCACTAATAAGTGGGACATGCAGTCTTATAGTGGTGTAAAGGATGATGGAAACTAAGAAGAGAGGGTTGGAAGGGGAACAATGGATAAAATCATACCTATTTTTTACATGTATATTACTCTGGTGAGGGCACATTAAAAGCCCTGACGTCAGGATTATTCACTTCATTGATGTAACAAAAATGCTTGTACCCCTATAATATTTTGACATAAAAAGAAAATGAAGTACAGTTTCTACTGAATGTCTATTGCTTTTATATCATCATACAGTAAAAAAAAAAAATTAAGTCAAAGCATTTAAGTTGGGGAATATCTTTACTTACACGGGTACACTTTAAAAAACCTATAGACAGCTAAATAAAAAAATACACCTAAACACTGACATAGGCTATGCCTTTTAAACATCAATATGAGTCCATTTTGATATGGGAGAAGAGAAATGATGCATAATGGGAGAACTAGATAATGGAGTTCCAACAGGAGAACAGGGATTCTAGGGCAGCTCGGTTAAGAGGAGCTGGATCTCTTCAGCAACTATTGTCCAGTCCATTTACGGCTCTGCAAGGATCCGAGTGAAGAAGAGGAATTTATGATGTGTACAGGTATGGAATTAATCTACTTTGTTCTGCTGTTTGCAGCAAACAGAATTTTAACTCTTTAAAATAATATATTTGGGGTAAATTTAAAAGTGGTAGTGCAGCAATGCAGGCTTATGTATATCACAGCCATATATTAAGGGATGACTGATGGATAAATGAATAAATAAGATGCTTATGAAATGAATGGGCATGAAAAAATAGTGTTGAGAAGTTTAGAAGATTAGTAGAGACGGCCTCAATGGAAGAAAATCTACAACTCAGATATTCTGGGTAAATATAAATTTATGTTTATGCCAATGGAATTTTTTGTGGGAAAAAAACATTAACAGATTAACTTTTGTAAGACAAGAGGAAAAATGAAACCTTTTGTAAGTATGTGTCATGATTTAGGGATTGAGAATTGGGGGTCACCATCTTTTCATAACTAACTGATGGGCCTTAAGATGGGTGGGTTTTGTGAGTTTCCTCCCAGACAACATGGTCTACACAAAGATGGATTTCCCTAAAAACATATTCTACCCTAAAAAGCCAATATTTGAAATGAGAGGATTTATAGGAGGTTTTATGTTTGTTATTTTAGCATGTTCTCTTTCGATTATACTTTTTTCCTTTCTATAACAGATCAATAAATTTTATCTGAGTAATAATGCAATTTTGGAGAAATCAATCTTCAATCCTGATTTATTCTGAGCGGTTTGTGTCAGTGACTGGGAGATAATTCACAAGATCTGTCTGCCGTTTGTCTGCCAACAGGGTCCTGAAGCCAGGCCAGAGAACAGTTGTAACTAATCCCCCTCTTTAACTCATCCCCAGAGAGTCTTCATTCAGCTGGTCTGTGAAAGGACTTGGGTGGCTAGCAGTTAGTAACAGGGACTTAGAAGCAGAGGTCAGCGAGAAAGATAGGGCGCTTGAGAAGATGGGATGGGAAGGGAGCAGAAAAAAGAAAGAATAAGAGCAAGAAAAAAATTTAATTCGGTGTGGTGAGAACAAATTTCTGCTGTGCATGTTGGGGGTGGGTGTTTCCTATAAGAAAAAAATGAGCAATAATGGTGGGTTAGCAAAAGGTCTTGGTTCATTAGAGGAAATGTGGTAATTTTCTCAATTGAGGTAGATGCTCACAGGAGGAAGCTCCGTAAACAATCTCAATGTGTGGCTTAACAGCTGTCTTTTGCAGCCACTAGCATTTTTAATATGGTGGGGAAAGATGGAGAGTAATATTTAGAGTCTTCTTTCAGTCGTCTCCTCTTTGAATAAACATACGCGCGCGCGCACACACACACACACACACACAACTAGACACACGCTTTCATGGTTAACTCTTCAGACTTCCATTTGAGGCAGATTAAAAAAATAGTAATAATAGAAGGTGCCAGCAAAAACCACAGGTCAGACTGGCAAGAGGAACAGCTCCTTAAAGGGCTTTTATCTCCTGCCATCATCTCAAATTGTCTTGTTTATCCCCCTGAATCCTGATCAGGCACCATTACTGCACTCAATGTCCACAGCACTTTTGTGAAGGGAAAATTAATTCTGAATTACTGGCCCCATAACTGCCTACTTCTTCACATTATCTGTCAGGAAAATAAGCAGACAATAGCCAGCTAAGTGGATTTCTGCTAGCTGCCATTCACAAGAGCAGGGACAGGTGTTCAATGGGGCTTCTTTCTTTCCCCAACAGCTATTTAACAATACCTGGAGGAGGAGTTTAATTGCCTGCACCCACCTGCACCCTTGTCATTTCTTGGTTTTATTGGTTTTAATGAAAATATTAAGTGCACTCTAGGAACAGCAGCTAAGTGACATTTTGATTGAAAGACGCAAGGAAATGTATAAAGGAAGCAGGGACTATTACAATTTTAATAGAAACTGAAAGAAGTAACATCCAGAACAACATTTTTGCTATTGTTATGCAGATAGCTAGTCCTGAGAAAAGGGTAATTGGGGACTGAAAAAATGGCTCTTGTTAAAAGAGCCTTTCACCTTAGTTACCTGACTTTTTTTTTGTCTAGAAAGAAAGTGGCCAGGCTTTGACCTATTTAATTTTATTAGACACTCCTTAGCTAGTATCCAAGGACAGCTAACCATTGGAATACCTCTCCTCTTTTCTGGAATCACAACTGAATAGAGTTTCTCGAGAGAACCTGGATTTATTGATGTGAATATAGGATGAAAACAATGATTCATTGCAGCTCACCTGTCTTGGCAGCCAGCACTGGCTTGTGTTTCTCAAGAGTCCATCTCCTGGATTCAAAATAGAGAAAGAAAAAAGTCAAAATAAAAATTGTGTGATGAATCATCCTCACTGCATGTAATGGTTTTAATTTTTTCTGTATTTCATTGACTTAGTGTATAATAAATGTAAAATAAAATCAAGAATACTATTATTCTGGGCGAACAGGCATGCACATACATACAGGGGCACAGATACACAAATTGCCTCTTATGTTAAAACTGCTGGGCTAGAAATTAAAGATCACATAAATTATACATCTTGTTATTTAAAAGTATATTTTCTAGTGGGCACTGAGTGACAGAAAACTGTGTTCTTCCTTGGTAAGGTTCCTAAATGTGTGTTGTGCATACTTTTTCTTCAGTAAGAAGTTCTCTGTTGATCCTGATTTTTAAAAATTAGGGAAGTTTATATTATAGCACTAAAGCAGTGGTTCACATCTTCCTAATGCCGTGACCCTTTAATACAGTTCCTCATGTTGTAGTGACCACCAACCATAAAATTATTTTCGTTGCTACTTCATGACTATAATTTAGCTACTGTTATGAATCATAATGTTAATATCTGATATGCAGGAGACCCTCCAAAGGGGTCGCAACCCACAGATTGAGAACCGCTGCACTAAAGGAAGGATGACACAGAAATCTAAAGAGTCATGTGTTGCATACCTGTGTACTCATGTTAATTGTCCCAAGTATTCTTTGGCTATTACACTTGAACGACCTTACTCCTTCCTTCCGTCCATCCATCCATCCATCCATCTGTATTCTATTATGATGGATGCCAGTTACAGATGATTTGACTAAAAGTGCAAAAAGTCCATGTGGCTATAATTGACTTGAAGAGAACAACTATGGACAAGCTAATTACAGAGCTCTGCACAGAGAGGAACTGGACAAATAGGACTTTCTTCATTAGCAACTTGAAGTAACTAATTGGTATTTAATATTGGACTTAGGAAGTCTTGTTGAATTAGGACAACCTGGGTGTGTGCAAAACAAATAATCAATAGAACATTGTCAAATTAGGGAAACCGGAGTGGATACTCCCAGAGCAGAAAACTAAGGGAGGCAAAGGGTCACAGAATTTTGGACAGAGTGATCTCAATTCTTGATGTTCAGTTCTAATTTCTCTTGAGGCCCCAATGCACCTCATTTCCTATCTCTGTGTGAGTCATTATTTTATTTCCTCTATCAATTAGACTTTTAAAAATGATTATTTTCATTATCTCAAATGGGTTCCAATTTCTTGCAATCAAAACAGTCTTAACTGAAATAGAACACAACAGTGTTCATGAAGCTACTCCCGTCCTTGATGAATTCATAATCTAACTGTGGAGATACCAAAATAAAATAATAGGAAAATACTATCCAAGGCAAAAATATCTTCATGTAAAGTATACAAGGAAAGCACCCTTTTAGCTAGTCTTTAACAGTTATCAGCAGGTTCTCTGGTGATATTTAAAGAATTTCAGAATCTTTACTTAATTTGGTGTCCCACCAGAGGAATTGTTGGTACTCTAATTGTAAGATAGCATTTTCAAGTATAAAATTGTTCATCCAAGTCTATTCTCTATTCTTTGTCGATTCCAGACTCTTATTTATTGGACCATTCTCAGACCCAGAGAAAATGATATCCAAGGGTCACCAACACCCCTAAGTTAAGGCAGAAACTCCCCCTAACAAAGAAAGGGTAAGTCCTTTACATAGAGCACATCTTTGCCAGGAGCATTAAGAAATGGACATGGTGCAATTATTTTCTCTAATATAATTCTGAAGAATCAGGCTGTTCCATTCACTATATATATATATATATATATATATATATATATAAAAGAAATACATTAGAAAAAATATTGTCTAAAATTCTGAGTTGTGATTTGGAGGTAGAATAGAATATCTGGTTCAATGAGTAGAGTTTTCTGTTTTTAGGTGGTTTTGACACTTGGTTTTGTTCTTCCCAGTGAATACTAAGTTACAGATGCTCTGTTTGGGAGGAAAATAAAGGCATGTTTTTAACATAAGAAGAATCAGTTATGTATTTCATGTAACATCATCCTTTCTACCAGCTTTTTTCTTCTTTCTTCATTGTTGGACTTCACTTAGGGGCTCAATTTCAGTTTATGCAATCTCATCCTGATTATCGGAAGCTCACTCTGTTGTTACTTCAGTTGGCTAAAGGGTTCACACCTCTACAGTCATGCTAAGCAGCTGTAAAGGCCATTAATGCATTTGCAGCATCTTAAATTTGCTACTGTTGAAGCCATCTCTGGGTTATATGTAAATATCAGAGACTGTCAATATTGGAAGGCAGAAATCATACAAGTGTGTAATAAATGTCTTTCTCTTAAAATGAAAGAGTAAAAAATATATCAGTATCAGGTTACCCAGGGACCTAGCAAGAATTTTCTCATTAGAAGAAAAGTTACTCCTAAAATTGCAAAAGATTTAGAAGCTATGTTACATGCTTCTATCACTTAGGAAATTACCAGGATTGTAGAAGCTGTGTGTCAGTAACTAGGCTCAAAGACCAAATATTACCTTGGAAACCAGTGGCAGAGACTAAATAAATGTCTCTTTGTATATCACAATGTCACACAACTTAATTCTGAGTTAGTCTGACCATGATTCTTGACTTATAACATGTAATTTTTGGTTTATAGTAGATTATATCTATCATTCTTATATTTAAATAAAAGAAGCTAAAGTTTCAGGTAGGTGTGGCAGTTCACACCTGTAATCACAGCACTTTAGGAGGCTGAGGTGGTAAGATAACTACAGGCTAGCAGTTCAGGACCAGCCTGGACAATAGCTGGACTCTATCTCTCCCTCCAACCCCCAACATAGGAAAAATTAGCCGAACATAGTGGTACACCCCTGTAGTCCCAGTTACTTGGGAAGCTGAGGTGGTAGGATTGCTTGAACCTGGGAATTGGGAATTGGAGGCTGCAATGAACCATGAATGTATCACCATGAATGTATGACTATTCTCTAGCCCAGGTAACAGAGTGAGACACTGTCCTACTTGCCCTCTAAAAAAGGAGCTAAATTTTCTTTTCTTCCTATTTCAGAACTTGATAGTGGCCTGTTCAACATTTCCACTTCATTCTGGCTAAGTTTTGGGAGGTGGCATGCTTCCAAGTATTGGTTGATTTTCCTCAGATTGTCATATTTCTGGGAATAAAGTTTCTTATAATATTCATTAAGGATTTTTTTAATTTCTAAAGGGTCTGTTATTATTTCATCTTTACCATTTCTGATTGATGAGATTAGAGATTTTACTCTTTTTTTCTTGGTTAGGTTGGCCAAAGGTTTATCTATTTTATTGACCTTTTCAAAAAACCAACTTTTTGATTTATTGATCTGTTCTATAATCCTTTTGTTTTCAATTTCATTTAATTCTGCTTTAATTTTGGTTATTTCTTTTCTTCTGCTGGATTTGGGATTGCAATGTTCCTCCTTTTCCAGTTGTTTGAGATGTCCCATTAAGTTGTTAACTTCTTCTCTTTCCATTCTCTTGCGAAAGGCTTGCAATGCTGTAAAGTTCCCTCTTCAGACTGCCTTTGTGGTATCCCAGAGGTTCTGATAACTTGTGTCTTCATTATTGTTTTGTTCTAAAAATTTGATAATTTCCTTCTTGATCTTGTCTCTGACCCATCTATCATTCAGCATAAGGTTATTTAGCTTCCATGTTTTTGTATGAGTCTACAGATTCCTATTGTTACTGAGTTCAACTTTTATTCCATGATGGTCTGAGAAGAAGCATGGAATAATTTCTATTCTTTTAAATTTACTGAGGTTAGACTTATGATCTAAGTTGTGATCAATTCTGGAGTATGTTCCATGGACTAGTGAGAAAAATGTGTATTCAGTTTTGTTAGGATGAAATGTTCTGTAGGTGTCTATTAGGTCCAAAAGTTGAATAGTTAAATTTAAATCTAAAATTTCTTTGCTAAGCTTCTTATTGGACATCTATTAAACACTGCCAAAGGAGTGTTAAAATCTCTGACTATGATGGAGCTGGGGAGATCAAATTGCTCATGTCTGTTAGAGTATCTCTTATAAATTGAGGTGCATTCTGGTTGGGTGCATAGATATTGATAATTGAGATCTCATCATACTGAGTATTACCCTTGACAAATATAAAAATGGCCATCCTTATCCTTGCTTACTTTTGTTGGTTTAAACCCTAATGTATCTGTGAATAAAATTGCAACACCTGCTTTTTTCTGCTTTCCATTTGCCTGGAATATAGATGACCATCCCTTCACCTGAGTCTGTATTTATCTTTTAAAGTAATATGTGATTCTTGAATACAAAAGATATCTGGTCTGAGTTTCTGTATCCAATCAGCCAATCTTGTGCCTCTTTACCGGACAGTTTAATCTATTCACATTGATTGAAATTATTGATAAGCCTGGTAAAATTTTGAGCATCGAGTTGGTCTTAAGTCCAGTAGACATTTTTAATCCTTTTGCCATTGTGGAAGTTGGAATTTGATCAACAGTTTCTGAGTGAGTTTACTTTTGTGATGGAGGATTGCACTGGTCATTATGGAGGATAGGTTTGAGAATATCCTGCAGAACTGGTTTAGTTATGGCAAATTTCTTCAACATGTGAATGTCATTAAAGTATTTAATTTCTCCATCATAGATGAAACTCAGTTTAGCTGAATACAGGTTCCTGGGTTGAAAGTTATTTTGTTTTAGGCGATTAAAAGTCAATGACTATCCTCTTCTAGCCTAAATGGTGTCAGCAGAGAGATCTGCAGTCATTAGTCTGTAGTACTCTTCCCCTTGTAGGTTATGGGTTTTTTTTCATCTAACTGCTTTTAGAATTTTCTCTTTCATATTGACTTTAGTGAAGTTAATTACAATTTGCCTGGGGAATGTCTTGTTCAGGTTGAGTCTTGCTGTGGTTCTGAAACGATCTGCTATCTGAATTTCAGAATCTCTTGGCATGTATGGAAAGTTCTCTTTCATAATTTCATGAACAAGAGCCTCTGTGTTTTTGAAGCATCTTCGTCACCTTCAGGGATTCCTGTAAGGCAGATATTAGTTTTCTCGAATTATCCAAGAGCTCTCTGAGAGAAAGATCCGTTTTTGCTCTCCATTTATTTTCATCTTTGTGCTCTTGGGTTTGTTCAAAACCTTTGTCTTCAAAGTCAGAGATCCTTTCTTCTGCCTGTTCCACTCTGTTACGGAGTGATTCTACCATATCTTTCAGATTCTAGAGAGCCGCAACCTCTTCCCTCAGTGTTTCAAAATCTTTGATCATTTTATCTCTGAAATCATTGAATTCTTGAGACATCTTTTGAATAATTTCTTGAGAAATCTTTTGAATAATTTCTTGAAATTCTAATTCCCTCCTTTCTTCCATTCTGTTAATCTTATTTGCTATCCACAGTCTGAACTCAATTTCTGACATCTCAGCCATCTGTTTATGGATGGGGTCTTCAATTGCATCTGCCCCATTTTTCCTTGGGGGAGTTGATCTACTCTGGTTATTCAAGTTGCCAGAGTTTTTCCACTGATTCCACCCCATGCTGAATTTAAACCATTTGGAGTCCGTATCAGAACCGTTCAGTCAGTGGCTGCCACAGGAGAAGGTGCTGGCTTCTTCTGGTTGCCCAGAGAGGCAGTGTGTCTGTCCTGAAGAGCCTCAAGGGTGTGAGTCTTATTGTCTCCACTACTGTGGCTGCTGCTCTTCGTCTTGGGGTACTGCTGTTCTATTGTGGTTCTCTCTTAGCTGATCATCCTCTTGTAATTCTCGGGCTGCCGTCTGGGTATGCTGGGAGCACACCGCTCTAGCAGACAGTTCTGGGCCTGCCTGCCTGGGGTGCTGGGAGCAGGGAACTCGGCCACCCACGGGTCTAGCAAGCAGTTCTGGGCCTGCCCAACTCAGGTGCTGGGAGTGGGAGACTCAGCCGCTTGCCTGCTGGACGCCCATGGGTCTAGCAATCATTTCTGGGCCCACCTGGCCTGGGTGCTGGGAGCGAGGAACTCAGCAGCCCTCCACAGGTCTAGCAAGCAGTTCTAGGCCTGCCTGGCCTGGTCCTAAGAGCAGGGAGCTCAGGGGCTGCCCATGGGGTATGCTTGGGTCTAGCACGCAGTTCTGGGCCCTCCCGGCCTGGGTGCCAGGAGCAGGGGACTCGGCGGCTGCCCACAGGGCATGTGTGGTTCTAGCAAACAGTTCTGGGCCCATCTGGAGTGGGAGCTTGGAGCAGGGAACTTGGCGGCCACCCACAGGTCTAGCAAGCAGTTCTAGGCCTGCCTGGCCAGGGTGCCAAGAGGGGGAACCTCGGCGGTGGCCTGCAGGTCTAGCAGGTAGTTCTGGGCCCGCCTGACCTGGGTGCCAGAAGCAGGGGACTCAGAGGCCACCCACGGGGCATGTGTGGTTCTAGCAAACAGTTCTGGGCCCACCTGGAGTGGGTGCCGCCCACAGGTCTAGCAAGCAGTTTTAGGTGCTGGCCCAGGTGCCAAGAGGGGGGAACTCGGTGGCCACCTGTGGGTAGCAAGTAGTTCTGGGCCCGCCCAACCTGGGTGCAGGGAGCCAGGAACTTGGCGGCCACCCACCGGTGCGCACAGGTCTGGCCAACAGTTCTGGCTCCTCCTGGCCGGGGTGCCCAGAGCCAGGAACTCAGAGGTCACCTGTGGGCCTAGCAGGCAGTTCTGGGTCCACCCAACCCAGGTACCAGAAGTAGGGGACTCAGCAGCTGCTCACGGGGTTCGTGCGGTTCTAGCAAACGGTTCTGGGCCCGTCTAGAGCCGGTGCTGGGAGCAGGGAACTTGGCGGCTGCTCACAGGTCTAACAAGCAGTTCTAGGCCTGCCTGGCCTGGGTGCCAAGAGGGGGGAACTTGGTGGCCACCTGCAGGTCTAGCAAGCAGTTTTGGGCCCACCCAATACGGGTTCAGGGACCTGGGTGCAGGGAGTGGGAAACTTGGTGGCCACCCACAGGGTGTGCACAGATCCAGCAAGCAGTTCTGGGCCCTCCCGGCCTGGGTGCCCAAGAGCAGGGAACTTGGCAGCCGCCCACGGGACTAGCAAGCAGTTCTGAGCCCACCCAGTCCAGGTGCTGAGAGCCAAGAATTCCACCGCTGCCCGCAGGACTCACACAGCTCTTGCAGGTCTTGGGCTGTGGGAGTAGGGATCAGTGGTGCTGGGGGAATGTGCATGGTTCGAACAGGTCTCTGGCTGCAGGGTCAGGACTGGGCACTTGGTCCTGCAGGGGTGGGGGACGGTGCTCTTGCCCCCAACCCCCCGTCTCTGTAGGCAGGGGTCGGGGTAGAGAGGGAAGGGTGGACTGGGAGTTCAAAATGGAAAATGTTCCATTCATTTTTTGTACCTGGGGATTGCCTTCTTGGAGTCTTAACTTGCCTCAGCAGAGGTGTCCTGCAGATATCACTCTTCTCCCTCAGCTGGGCACCCAATATTCAACATTATTGGGTGTTTTCCAGGCATTATCCTTCCCTCTGGACAGGAGCTTCTGTCGGAGACCGGCGCCTGTTGGCCATCTTGCCCCTCCCCCAGCCAATTGGAATTTATGGCAATTGCTGGTATGGAAGATAGCTTGGAGGAGTAATAATGAGGAAAGGGAGGCAATTTATGCAGTTTGTATACAAGTCCATGGGACATAGTATGAGAAACCAACCCATGGCATGAAAATAGACAATGACTTATCCAAATATGAATGTGCAAAGGCTATTGATTCAAAACTTGCCATAGCTAGAGAGTGAGCCACCATCATCAGCATCTGACAAGACTCAAAGGCATGCAGAAGATTGGGAAAGCTGAATAGTGGGGAAAAAATAAAGTATTCTGGTATATCTTAATTAGAGGCAGTTGGTATGAGAAAACTGAAGGAAGGCTCACTAGAGGTGGGACATCCTATGTGACTGGCTAAGGATGCATATGGGGCTTTAGCTGGTGCAAAGTTGGAAATGGAGGCAAAATTAGAGAAGTTGTAAGTCATTAATTAAGTCCTGGTTCTTTTGTGCCAATAGATATAGGGGTTGTTATTTGCCTTCTTGGACTGCTTGCTAAAGATGGTAGGTTGGCTTCTTGGGCTGGTTGCTACAGATTATGAATCAGAATTCCATTTCTATGTATGATCTGTCCTCTGCCCATTTGTATATCCAGGCATTCAATGAGCAGAGAATTCTAGGAAGACCATAGGGACCATTGAAATAGAAGAAAACTAATATTCAGGCAGGATATGTGACTTGCCCCTGGTAACATATCACAGGGTAAGGTAGGGCAAGAATATAAATCTTTTGTCTTGATCTGATTAAATAGGTTAATTTATGACACTGCATCTAAAGTAACTAATAAATAGTTAAGAAAAGAGGGGAGAAGATAATAGAAAATGCTTGTTTTTCTTTAAAAGCAAAATTAAATTAGACTAGTGTATTCTGCTCTGCTATATGGCCTTTCCCACGTTACAACCATACTTTTCATAATGGGGAAAAAAATCTCCTGTCTATACTTTAAAATATTATCTCCTGCCCTGAAAACTGTTCTTCTTCATCAAGCAGCATTATGATTTTTTCATTACTATTTACTTTACTTCATATATTTTGTGCCAACTTGAAACTAAAACAGTGGAAGTTGAAGCTGAGAGAATGAGAGTTTTGCCTGGATGAACTGCCTGAACCTGTATGTCATCCTATGGAAAAGATATTTCTTTAGTCCCTCTCTTCATGCCACTTAAAGTATTCTTTTCTTACTGGATTAAAAAAATATATTGAACAATTTAATTTTAGACAATGGATTAAATGTGAGTAAAATTTCCAAATTTGATTCTGAATAATATAGATGAATATATTCATCCATATAGAATAATATAGATGAATGTCTGAAGATTTAGAAGCTATTAGCAGGATAGCAGGAGAAAGCCTTGGAACAAAACTACAGATAAAATAGAGCTAATAAGGGTATCATTTATATCATCCATGCCCAGGAAAGCCCAGTGAGCAAAGACTGATAACATGAAAAAAGGTAGGGGCAGGAGATTAAAAGAAACTACCAGCAAATTGTTTCAAAATGTCAGGAGCAAAATATTGCCTCTGCCTCAAATGCAGTTATTTTCATACAGTCATTGGTAGAGGCAAAGTAATGAAGCGGCTTGCCTAGAGCCAAGATCCTTCTTATCACTGCCTCTTAATTATTTGACCCCCAGCTGACTCCTTACAATTTGTATAAGTCAGTCACACTTCAGTGAAGACATTTAAATGCTTAATCACTGAATCCCTTTCACTTGGTAACTCCTTCAGCTTTGCTTTCTCTCACCAAAAACTTTAGAGAGAAGCTCAAGTTTAGGACATGTCCTGCCAATTCCCCTGACAGTGTATTTAAAGAAAAAATATATAAATAATTCAGAGAGGGGAACTTCCCCCCAACATTAAGGTTAACTTTCCCTCTCAACCCTCTTTGCATTTCCAGAACTAGCTCGTCAGTATCAGAACTCATTGACTAAAATCTCACTATGGTCTTTAAGGGAAAAACACTAATCTTAAAAATGATAAAGTAGATCTTGTCTTGAAGTTGTATTAATTAACAAATGGCAGCAATATCTGTGATCGCATGGATAAACACTCCCAGTCTTCTGTGTCTGCTTTACCAGCATGGCTTCTTCAGCTTATCCTGCTGCCCACTCACCCAACTCTCCCAAACTCCACTGCCTTCCATGCTCCTCTCCAGCCACAGCACACTTAATGCTTCTCCTTTCCCCCTTATACCTTCCCTACCTACTCAACTCTTAACATTTCCCTAGATTGATTAACAAGATTAACAAGACCCTAGATTGACTTCTCTCTCTCTCTCTTTCTTTCTTTCTTTCTTTCTTTCTTTCTTTCTTTCTTTCTTTCTTTCTTTCTTTTCTCTCTCTCTCTCTCTCTCTCTCTCTCTCTCCTTCCTTCCTTCGACAGAGTCTCACTCTTTTTCCCAGGCTAGGGTACTTTGGCATCAGCTTAGCTCCCAGGAACCTCCAACTCCTGGGCTTAAGTGATCCTCCTGCCTTAGCCTCCAGAGTAGCTGGGACAAGGGCACCACCATCACACTTGGCTAATTTTTCTTTTTTCAGTGGAGATGGGGTCTTGCTCTGGCTCAGGCTGATCTCAAACTCCTGAGCTCAAGGGATTCTCCTACCTCTGCATCCTAGAGTGCCAGGATTACAGGCACCATGCCTGGCTACCATTTTTATTTTATCTGTGAAGGCTTCTGTGACTTCCTTTCTCCTATCCCAAGCAGAACACGCTCTCTCTTCCCTTGTCCTACCATTTTTTCTTACATTTACTCAATCATCTTTGCATTCAATGTTCTGTATTGAAAATATTTTTAATGTGCCAGTGTGCTCTTCCAGAGCAAGAGCCCCTTTATAGCAGTGTGTTAGTCATTAAGCATCTCCAGAGCCACACACATCTTCTGACACTGTAATGGGTACTTAATAATTATTTACTGATAGCAATTCTTAGTAATAAAAACAAAGCCAGTGGTATCCCCCTACCAGACTTTCTGCTATACTACAAGGCCATAGTGATCAAAACAGCATGGTATTGGCACAAAAAGAGAGATACTGACATTTGGAACTGAATAGAAAACCATGAGATAAAACTAACAATTTTTTTTTTTTCCTGAGACAGAGCCTTAAGCTGTTGCCCTGAGTAGTTGCTGTGGCATCACAGTTCACAGCAACCTCCAACTCCTGGGTTCAAGTGCTTCTCCTGCCTCAGCCTCCCAAGTAGCTGGGATTACAGGCACCCAACACAATGCCTGGCTTTTTTTTTGGTTGCAGCCATTATTGTTTGGCAGGCCCGGGCTGGATTTGAACCTGCCAGCTCAGGTGTATGTGGCTGGCACCTTAGCCACTTCAGCCATAGGCACCGAGCCAAAACTAACATCTTGTAGCCAGCTGACATTTGATAAACCAAACAAGAACATACACTGGGGAAAAGAATTCCTATTCAATAAATGGTATTGGGTGAACTGAATAACCAAATGTAAAAGATTGCAACTGGACCTGCACCTCTCACCACTTACAATAATTGATTCAAGATGGATAAAAGACTTAAATCTAAGGCAGGAAACAATAAAAATCCTGGAAGAAAGTATGGGGAAAGTGAAGATATAGGTATGGGGAAAGATTTTATGAAGAAGACTTCTGTGGCAATTGCAACAACAGAAATAAACAGATGCATAGCTAAGAAACAACAACCAAAGCAAATAGACAACCTTCAAAATGGGAAAAGCATTTGCATATTATGAATCAGACAAAAGCTTGATAACTACCGTGTTTCCCCGAAAATAAGACCTCCCTCAAAAATAAGCTTTAGCAGGCTTTCTATGCATTTGTTAAATATAAGCCCTACCCCAATAATAAGACCTAGTGATGGGCATGGCTATGCAGCATATCTGCATAGCCACGCCGTGCATTCCCACATGGAGTGGTAAGACTGGAATACCTTTTATTTGCCACAGCTCCTTTCTCAGAGCCCTTCCCACTTGCACGGTTGCCCATGTGGTAACCTCTGTGGCAGGCGTCCTATTGCACAAGTGCGAATGGCAAGGGGAAAGGAGTTCACATATCAATAGCACCAGCCCCAACAACAAGGTCAGCTCCCCCATCAGGTTCCAGAAGAAGATGACTTAACCGTATTTGAATAAATATAGATTGTTGTCTTATACTTAATAAAAATAAGACATCCCCTGAAAATAAGCCCTAGTGTGTCTTCTTGAGAAAAAATAAATATAAGACAGTGTCATATTTGGGAGGAAATACGTTAGGATTTACAGAGAACTCAAATCAATCAACAAAAAAAGACCCAACATTCCCATATACCACTGGGCAAAAAACATGAACAAAAAACATGTCTTCCCTAAAGAAGACAGACAAATTGCTAACAAACATATAAAAAATGCTCATCTTCCTATTCATCAGAGAAATGCAAATCAAGACTACCCTTTGATATTACCTAAACCCAGTGAGAATGGCCCATATTAGAGTCTCAAAGCTGCAGATGCTGGTGTGGATGTGGCGAGAAGGGGACACTTTTACACTGCTGGTGGGACTGCAAACTAATACAGTTTTTTAGGAAGGAAGTATGGAGAATCTTCAAAGAACTCAAAGTAGACCTCCCATTTGCTCCTGCAATCCCATTACTAGGCATCCACCTAAAAGAAAAAAATAATTTTATCATTATAAGGACATTTGTACTAGACTTTTTATCACAGTTCAATTTACATTCGTCAAAATGTAGAAATGGCCTAAATGCTCACCAACTCAGGAATGGATTAACAAGCTGTGGTATATGTGTACCATGGAATACTATTCAACCATTAGAAAAGATGACTTTACATCTTTTGTATTATCTCGGACGGAAGGAGAACGTGTTCTTCTTAATAAAGCATCACTAGAATGTAGAAGCAAGAATCCAATGTACTCAATTCTAATATGAAGGGTCGGGGGAGGGCAATGAGGTAGCAGGGACAGGGGAGAAGGTAGGGGGATGGGAGTCATGGTGTATGGTACACCTCTTGGAGGGCAGGGCACAATTATAGGAGGGACTTTACCTAACAAATGTAATCAGTGTAACCTAATTCTTGGTACCCTCAATGAATTCCAAACAAGAAAAACAAGCATAATAGAAAATGCAACTTTCTATGAAGTTATTGCCCCCAAAATAAAAATAATAATTATTTACTTAAACAGTGGATTAATATATGACAACATCCCAGAATTCTGCCTCTGACAATAGACTTAACATTTTATGGAACATATACATAAATAATTCTTGTTTTCTAAAGCATTTTTAAAAGACCATCTATAAATATAACTCAAGATTTTATAGTGTAAATATTTTTAGCCATCACAACCTCTTTGGATAATGAAACTCCTGTGTTTACTTCTCAGTTTCTCTAAGTGTTGAATTTATCTCAAATTTGTTTTTGTTTTTTTTTTCAGGCTTCAGGGCATATCACCAATTTCTAAAATCTAATTAATAAACCCAGTTAAATTTGATACTATTTTAATCATTCATGGTTTTCTGGTTATGCATTATCCCTTTGGAAAGCTGAAAAATCCTTCCCTTTAAATAATGTATTACTCAGGATAATGGAAATTGACATGTAACTTGGAAGCCTGAGCAAAGCCAAATCCAGCTGTTCAAATGGTGCTATTGGAGATCTCAGTCTTAGCCTATAGATGCTCTGCTTATCTGCATGTTGTTTTTATTCCCAGTCAAGCCATAGCCCTATGATGGTAAAGGTAGCCACTGGCAACTTTAGGTTCCCTGAAGGCAGTGGTTCTCAACCTTCCTAATGCTGCCACCCTTTAATACAGTTCCTGTGGGTCATGACCCACATGTTGAGAACTGCTGCCCTAAGAGCTTCCAGTAAGGGATCTCAGTAGAAGACCTTAACTCTTTCCTTAGGGCATCATTGACTTGAATAATATCTCACAACCATCCCTGGACCAGTAACTATCCACTGGGTGCTAATTAGATAGAGCTAGGTCAGATGCTCATGCTAGGTGCAGTATGGGATTAATTCTGTTTAATCTACCAGAACTGCATGAATTGGAAATGGGAAAGAGATATTTTTCCAAGGAGACGTCAAGTGAACCAAACAACAGCAGAGCTGTTTTGTCTCACTACAAATATAACTTGCTTGTTCTCTCCACCTATTCTGTGTCTTCTGTGAGGTGAAAGCAATCAGAGTACCATAACATATATGGTATTAGAACAGTCCTCATGTGTAGAAGACAGGGGTATCCTGTTTTGCTTCTGCACATTAGGGGTAATGATAATTTGTGGGTTCCTTTTTTCCCCTTCCATAAAGCTTCATCTTGAGCAGGTATCTATATAAGTCTTAGCTCCATTTCTAATTTGTAACTGATTGCCTTCAGCCCAGACTTCTCAGAAGACAGTTCAATATTGATTTTTTAAAAATTTTTTGGCCTAGCATTTGACATTTATCTGTTCAATCTCACATCTTCAAAGACTGCTTTGCTGATTATCCTACCTATATCCATCTGTGGACATGGCACGTATGAGTCTATCACAGCATGTAAACCCAGTATGTTTTCTCTACCTTCTTTCTCCAAAGTAATTTGTAATATCTTTATCAAAGAACAATGATGATAAGCATAACGATAACAATGAAAAAATGTACATATTTGGAAACCCTTGCTATTTACATTGTTAGTAACTATTTACCCTTATTAATCTTCCAAAGCCAAATCTGAATCTGGGAGACGAGATTATGGGAAAGGAAATTTTCATTTGTTACTACTGATAGTCATTTGGGATGTTTCCAATATTTTTGTTACTTTGAAGAATGCTTCTATTAATGTATGCATAGAGAGGTGGATAGGTAGATGATTCGAATAAACACCCATGTTGCCATGGACTGTGACATTTAGTGAAACAATGTACAGCAGATCCTTGAAAAATACTGTTTCATTATGACATTGATGAGGAAAAACATTGGTTTCCTCATATTAATTTCACTTAAAGTCACAGTTTCTGCAATGTTAAGTGAAAACTTACTATTGGGCATTGCTAAGTTATCTCTCCAACTACTGTGGTAGAGAATATAGACTCCAGGGTACTAATTCTTTGAATTTGTTGAAATTTACTTGGAATTGAAAGTCAATTTTCAAAAAAACTCATTGTGCACTTCAAAGAAATGTCTATCCTTCACGTATGGGAGCCAGAACCCTATCCTTATCTACTTATTCAAGCTATTAATTTTATCCTTATTTATATTTTTGTTTACTATAACAATTATTAAGAGAAGCGTATTAAAATGTTTATTTATAATGGTAGTTTTGTCAGTTTTTCCTTGTGATTTTGTAATTTTGTCTCATATTATTTGAAGCTGTGTTGTTTAGTACATACAAGTTTAAAATTTATTTTTATTTTCCTTGTAAGTTAAAACTTTTAATCAGTATGTTTTAATCTTTTAATATTATCTAATGATATCAGTTTAATAAGTATGTTAATATATTTGTAATAGTTTTCTTTTGGTTGGTTTTTACAAAGATAAACTGATGAAATTTTTATCACTTTAATTTTCAAGATTTCTGGGTCCTTATGTTTTAAGTGTGTATTTTGGAGATACAAATATTTTAATTTTGTGTCTTTTTACTGGAATCTTTGTACTACTTATAGTTATCTTGTTTATTGATGTTTTGTTTTCATGTTCCTTCTTTAGAATGCATATATTTATTTGTTTACTTAAATATATATTTTCCTTTGGATTAATTGTACCCTCTTCAATTTTCATTTTTTTCTAATAGTTTAGAAGTTATACACTCTATATTAATTACTTTCATAGATAATCCTGAAAATTTACATACACATTTTAACAATGCGTTCTAAAGGTAATTGGTGTATTATATAACCATTTCTTTGATAACAGTATTAACACAAATATAGTAATTTAGAACACCATACATTTATTATCTTATAGCTTCTCTGGATCAGGAGTTTATATACAGATTAATTGAGTCCTCTGCTTGGGATCCATAAGGTTGTAATCAAAGCCTTTAACTCAATCAACATATTTGCATATTTGGTATTCTAATATCAGCAGTCTTAGAGGATCTGAGTCTATATTTGTAGTATTTTTTTACATTTCACTCATGATGTCTTGTTTCCTCCCATGTTTTCTTTCATGTTCAGTGATTCATTTCATTGTGAGTTCATATGCTATTTACTCATATCTGTGGACATTTTTGAGATCAGGTCTTAAATGTTTTTTTATTCGGATATATCAGTCATTTCAGAAAAATCACCAACCCAGGTCAAATTTAAACTAAATTTAGAAGTTATTGATTGTTAGGACAAAGTAGTTATTATAAATTCTGGTTTCAAATCAACATCTATGCAGGCCTTGGTTAGTGGTGCTTAGAGAATAAAATTCTCTTTCTTAGCTCTGTCACAGCAAAGGCCAAAATCGATGTTGCAATTTAGTAGGTCCCCTATACCACTCTCAGGTTTAGTAATTTGCTGGAAGGACTCATAGAATGCAATAAAGCCGTTATACTTATTACAGCTAAGGAACAAGTTAAAATCAGCAAGAAGCATTTAGGACAAGATCTAAGAGAGTTTCAGGCATGAGCTTCTAGTTGTCTTCTCCCAGTAGAGTTGTAGGGACAGCTCTTACAGCTAGCTCCCAGTAGTGCTATGTAGCAATAGGTAGGGATTATCGACAACCTGGGAAACCTACCTAAGCCTTGACATCTAGAGTTTTATTGAGGGTCAGTCACATAGGCTGCCCATGTGCCTGCCCATAATCTCTAGCTGCTCCAAGAGTCAGGCTGATACTTCATGGCATCAGCCTTTAAATGTATCTCAGTTTATAGGCCCTACATTTGTTTGGGGTTTCAAAACTGATCTTGTCTCCTAGTTTATCCCAGACCCCCAGTGGTAACATGAAATTAAAACCTAAATTCTGGTCACTGTGAGATGGAAACATCCCCTAGGTCAGTGGTTCTCAACCTTCCTAATAACGTGATGTATTTTCATTGTTACAAAGGGGTCATGACCCGCAGGTTAAAAACTGCCACCCTAGGTCAAACACTGGCCCCAGGTTTTCCTCACCTCTATGAATTTATGATAGTTTTCAATGCTTGGCCTCCTTGGGAATCTTCATAATTTTTTATCCCCTAAGCCAGAAACTAAGTGGTTTATAATGTTTAAATATTTTTAATACCTAAAGTTTTTAATTGAAATGAACTATGAGTGTTTCCTGGTAGGCATCTAATCTTCCATGTTGATAGTAATGAAAAAAAAGGCATCTGAAACTTAAATATTGAAAACATCTTTGTATCTGTGCATTTTACTTAGAATTAGCAGGTGACAAGCAGCTACTTACTATCTATCTAATCTGAAACTTTCTCCTTCAGTGCGAAATTGCTATTTATGTAGACCCAAAAGAAGATCCCTTACAAGGGGCTTGAGAGCCTTCTAGCCTCCATTTATCTTTTCATGGGAAGCAGGATTCAAAGACTTTATTATGCATTATCAGCAAATACAAAAATCTCTTAACTCTTCCCAGAGATAGGCTCTCTATTTGCAATTAGGGAGGAGAACTTGTATGTAATCTGCTGTCATTCATGTCTGGCTTTCTTGCTTTTTTTTTTTGGCTGTGGCTGGGTTTGAACCTGCCACCTCCAGCAAATGGGGCTGGCGCGCTACCCTTTTGAGCCATAGGCACCACCCTTGCTTGCTCTTTTAATATACCTATCTGTCCAAATTTTTTCTATTTCTGAAAAATATGAGGTCAAATCTTGCTCATCAGAGTTCTCAAGAAGATAATAAAACATATAAGCACAAGTTACAACGAATACTTTCTCTCTGCTTGAGCATAATAAATTCCCTCCTCCTAGCTTTTTTTTTTTTTTTTTTTCGATTGCCCCATGAGAGCCTCAGTTGTGGGCAGCAAAGAAAACTTTCTGGAATCTATTCGCATTTTAATCCTGTGATCTTTTCCTTATTGGTAACAGAGTCACAAAACTTTAGGCAGCTGAGTGTTTTAAACAGTCTTCCAAGTAGAAGCATTGGAAGTTAAACTTAGTAGTATAATTACTAAGGAACAATTAGATTTTAATTATTACTATCTTCTGATTTCCATTTCATTGCAATCAAGCAAATCACAATATAATTTTGTATAGGAAAAGGATGAAGCCTTAATTTAGCAAATTCCAAAATAAATTCCTCTTTCTTGACCTGTGATGGCGGTAATATCCCTCATATGGGATCCTACCTTTCTTTCTTAGCATCTGATAAGCATCTTTACCACCAGATTGATGACTCTCTGAAGGCAAATACTGTGACTGAATGAATCTGTGTGTGCACGAGCCTACTACAATAAATAGCAGAGATTCACTGAGAGTTTCTTGACTAGAAAATCAACCTGCATTCTGACTACTTAAACTTTTTTTAGGATATTAAGGTACAAGTTTATCTCATATTAGAGGGAGAAGAATGGGGGGAAGAGATGAGAACAAGAGAGAAAAGAGAGCAGGGAGGGGGAGAAGGGAAAATGTGGAGAGGGAAAGAAAAAAGAAGGGAGAGAATGGTGTGGCATCCCAAAGAAAGGAAGAATGCCAACCTATTTAAACTTATTTTTTAAAGCAAATCTTAAGCTTGGCACTAAAAACTCTCCTGGATAAGCCACTTCCCTGTCCAAAACCTTTTTAATGGATTCCTGTTACCTAAAATAAAGTTGAAAATCCTCATCCTGGTCTCTTGCATAATCTGCTGTTAACCTGACTTTCCAATTTCGTGTTCCACTCCCTCAAGGTATGCCCCTTACATTTTTGCCAACCAAATTATTCTCTGCATATGTTCAGAATTCTTCAGCTTTCGTAACTTTGTATAAGCCATTTCAAAAGTCTTGAGTTTCCCTAATTTCCATCTTTATCTTTCCCCATGTTGCTTATCCAACACATGGATAAGCAAAAAAAGTTCTCAAAAAGTCATCTTGCTGCCCATGGGGACTGCAGGTTGGATATCCCTGCTTTAAACTCTCCCTCTACCAGATAAATAATGCCTCTCTCTAGACACAAGGGTGGTCCCTCCCATTCCAGTCCTTTATCTGCCCCTTCATCAGAGCAAGTGATGGTTAATTTTGGAAGTCAACTTGACTAGATTAAGGGACACCTAGAGAAATGACTTTGGGAAACGTCTTGAGAGTGTTTTCAGAGACTGGTGTGTGAGTTTGTGGACCCAAGAGGGGACATCTGACTCCAATGTGGGCACTCATCCAACTGGCTGGCAGTGCCAATATAACAATAAAGGAGAGAAAAAGAGTGTCTCTCTTTCTCTCTCTCACCTTCTCCTGGAAATGGGACATTGTCCTCCTTCTGCTCTTGGAGATCTAGTTTGTCTGGCCTTGAGACTCCAGGCTTACACAGGTGCATCTCTCTCCAAGGTTCTCAGGCCTTCAGCCTCAGACTGAAAATTATACCCTTGGGCTATCTGGTTCTGAGGCTTTTAGACTTGAACTCAGCTACACTACCAGTATCCAAGGATCTCTGGCTTCTAATGGCCTGTCATTGCACTTCTCAGCCTTCATAATGGCATGAGCCAATTTCCCTAATAAATCCCCTCTCATCTGTCTATGTATTATCTACGTATCTCATATTGGTTCTGTTTCTCTGGAGAACCCTAACTAATATGAGGCACATATTTCCTAATTCCCATTATAGTTCTGCATGTTACCACTCCCTCAACCTCAGCCCAGACCAAGGATTCCTGGAAGGAAAAGTCTGTTTCTGATTCATGTTCAGAAACCTAATCCTATTTGCAGAACCTAATCCCATTCCTTATACTCAACAGATGCACAATTATTATTGTCAGAATGAACATGTATTTAGCATCTGTTATTTTTCCAGTCCCTTTGCTAGGTATTTTCCAGGACACTATTCCTTTTAAGCCTAACAACAGCTCTGTACAGTACCATCGTTATCATTATTACCCTCATTTTGAAGATGGCAATCTGAGACTTCCTGGGTTATCTATAATAGAGCTTATCATTTAGGGTGTGTTAGTATTATCTGGAGAGCCAATTAAAACTTAGGTGCCTGGGCTCCACAGTCTCTGATCCAATAAATATGGGACAGGCCTAAGAAATTGCACTTTCCTGGGTGATATTGTTGCTGTTGCCTTAGGTACTACACTTTAAGAACCACAAGCGTGTATGACATTGCTGCCATCTTGCTTCCATTTCATTGAATGAGGTGGAATGAGTGTCTGGACAATGACAGAGTTTACATTATCAAAAGATGTAGTAAATAGTTCCAATATCACACTCCTTCTGTAACTGTTTTTTTTTTTTTTTTTTTTTTTTTTTTGAGACAGAGTATCACTGTGTCGCCCTGGGTAGAGTGCTATGGCATCACAGCTCCCAGGAGCCTCAAACTCTTGGGCATAAGCCATTCTCTTGCCTCAGGCTCCCAAGTAGCTGGGACTACAGGCACTCACCACAATATCCAGCTATTTTTGTTGTTGTTGTTGTTATCGTTCTAGTTGTCATTGTTGTTTAGCAGGCCTGGATTGGGTTCGAACCTGCCAGCCCCAGTGTATGTGGCTGACGCCCTAACCACTGAGTACAGGTGTGCAGCCTGTAACTAGTATTTAATGTATCAGCCATATTAAAAATAAATTGAGGGAATGATTACAAAGTGAAATAAGGAAAGGAAAGGAAGGGAAGATGGAAAGAAGGAGGCCTATATTGTGTGTTTGTATAAATTTAAAGTCAATGATAGGAAAAAACAGTTGAAAATGTAAAATCTTGACCCACTAATGCCCAGTAATAAAATTCTAGACCAGTTGGAGAGAACATAAAACATTTCTACTTTTCCTGCTTCATGGATTAAGAAAGGGGCTCTGGGAGCTGAACTGTATTTTAGACTTAGAAGTGTGCTTTTTTTTAAAATTTTTATTTCTTTATTTATTTATCGCAGTTTTTGGCCAGGGCCAGGTTTGAACCTACCACCTCTGGTATATGGGGCCGGCACCCTACTCCTTTGAGCCACAGGCGCCACCAGAAGTGTGCCTTTTATTGTCATATTGTATAAATGAAAATTTTGTATGCCAAGAACATATTGTATAAATGAAAATTTTGTATGCCAAGAACAAGTTCTCTGACTTTTAATCTTAATTTGGTCATATAAGGAACAGAAAAAGAAACCTCTGAAAGATTTTTCAAAATAACCACATTTTAAGTCTTGGGTGCTGTTAATGAGGACATTGTCATACAGACTTCAGCAAAAATTTTCTGAGAGGCAAAAATCATGCAACATTTAAAAATACAAGGATATAGAAAACAGCCCCCATTTTGGGCTTTCATGCTTGAAATTAAAGTTTGTCAAAAGTGATTTCCCACCAAGTAGGGCAAGGTTCAGCAAGGTGGATCTTTCTGAGATTTATTTGTATTTTCCCAGAGATTTCTGAGAATTGGCCTGTTCCTACTCTTAGACTATCTTCAGAGATGCTGTGCCCTGGTGTCTGACCCTCAGCATATTAAAATTCTATGATAATCATTTAAAAAAAAAGAAAGCTCCACAATTGAGGCACTGTCATTTAAAATCACAGAATAGTAAACAAGGCAATTACTTGAAAACAGAAATAGCAAAAACCAAGATAACATTCTCAAAGGTTATTATCTGGGTCCTCATTATCGTTAGCCTGCGTCGGTGTCCAGCTCTCTGGGCAGCATCCCATCTAAGTGACCCTCCCATTTGCTCTGCTTCCATCCACATGCTCTTTCTAATATGATTGTGTTGCTGCCCCACTCCATCATTCACCATCATCTGTAGGAAAATAATCTACTACCTGTAGCTTTGTGTCTCAGTCCGGGCTGTGCACAAAGCACTCCACTGCCCATTTTATCTAACGTTGCGAGGATACTGAGGTGCCTACTCTTCTTCCCTCAACTGTGTTATTCTGTCTCGCAGCTTACTCCATGTTTCCCACAGCTTTCCGCAGTCTGGGAAATCCCTTCTATTTCAAACTCCATTCAGTGCCTCCTATACTTTGTTGCTGTTATTACTAATTTTTCACAAGACAAATGCTCACTAGTCCTTTTACTGAAGCTGTTTCCTTTGGGAGGCTTATTTCTTAATTATTCAGGTTGACTTAGGTAGACCTCCTTACATACCCTTTGTTAGGAAGCTAAATACTATCTCCAAGGATATCCAAGTTCTTTTTTTCTTTTTATTTCTTGAGACATAGTCTCACTCTGCCACCCTGGACAGAGTGTCATGGCATCATCATAGCTCACAGCAATCTCAATCTCTTGGGCTCAGATGATCTTCTTGCCTCAGCCTCTCAAGTAGCTGGGCTATAGGCATGTGCCATAATGCTCTGCTAGTTTTTCTATTTTTTAGTAGAGGCAGGATCTTGCTCTTGCTCAGGATGATCTTGAACTCCTGAGCTCAAGCAATCCACCCACCTTGGCCTCTCAGAATGCTAGGATTACAGGTGTGAGCCACTGCACCTGGCCAGCATGTCCAAGTTATGGTCACTCGAACTCTACCTTATATGACAGAAATGACTTTGCTGATGTGATTAAATTAAGGTTCTTGGATTATCCAAGTGGCTTTAGATGTAATCACAAGTGTCAAAGGAAAGCTGAGGGACATTAGGCTTTAGAGGAGAAGGCTGTGGAATGGCAGAAGCAGAGATTAGATTGATGTGCCTTGAAGATGAAGGAAAGGGCCACATGAAAAGGAATATAGTTAGCTACTAAAAGCAGGATAGACAAGGACGTAAATTCTCCCTTAGAGATTCCAGAAGAAGCCTGACCTCACCAATACTTTTTAAAAGTTTTATTTATTTATTTAGTTTCAAAATATTAAGGGGATAAAAATATGTTGTTACATGGATACATTGTATAATACTGAACTCAGGGCTTTAGTGTGCCCATTATCACCATAGTGTTAGTTATACTCCAATAGGTAAGTTTTTATTCCTCACCCCTTATCCCAACCTCCCTCCTTCTTGGTTTCCAATGTTCTTTACGTCTCTTGGTGCCCTTATGTACCTTTTGTTTATTTCCCACTTATCAGTGAGAACATGTGGTATTTATTTTTCCATTCCTGAGATACTCCATTTAGGATAACAGTCTCCAGTTCCATCCTATTGCTGCAAAAATATGAAAAGGAAAAATATGATTTCATTCCCTTTTATGGCTCGGAAATAGTTCATGGCATACATATGTGTACGTCATTTTTCTTATCTACTGATGAACTGATGGGAACTTAAGCTCATTCCATATGTCTGCAATTGTGATTTGTGCTGTGATAAACATTCAAGTGTCTTTTTTGATAAGATCACTAATTTTACTTTAGGTAGATACCCAGTAGTGGGATTGCTGGATTGCATGGTGGATCTACTTTTATTTCTTTGAGAAATGTCCCTGTTGTTTTCCATAGGGGTTACACTAATATGTACGAGCATTCCTTTTTCTCTGCATCCATGCCTGTATCTACTGTTTTTTGAGTTTTAAATAATGGCCATTTGGACAGGGGTATCTCATTGTGATTTTTAATTTGTATTTCCTGATGACTGGTGATGTGAAGCTTTTTAAAAATATATTTCCAGGCCACTTATCTATTTTCTTTTAAAAAAAAATCTGTTCATATTTTTTCCCCACTTTTTGATGAGGTTATTTGTTTTTTTCTTGCTGATTCATTTGAGTTCTTTGTAAATTTTGAACATTAGCTGTTTGATGGATGTATAGTTTGTGAATATTTTCCCCCATTCTGTGGGTTGTCTACTGTGTTATTTCCTTTTCTGTGCAGAAGCTTTTTACTTTAAGTACTATTTATTTATTTTTGTTGTTGCTGTGTTTGCCTTTGGAATGCAAGTCATAGGCTGATGTCTAGAAGAGCTTTTCTATTTTTTTTCTTGCAGTTTTTGGCTGGGGCTGGGTTTGAACCCACTACCTACAGCATATGGGGCTGGCACCTTACTCCTTTGAGCCACAGGCACCACCTAGCTTTTCCTATTTTTCTTCCAGAATTTGTATGGTTTCAGGCCCATCATACTGAATGGAGAAAAGTTGAAAATACTCCTTCTAAGAACTGAAATAAGACAATGGTGTTCACTGCAACCACTTCCATTCAATATAGTACTATTGGAAACCTAGCAGGAAGTCATGTAAGACAAGAAATAAAAAACATCCAAATCAGGCAACAGAAGGTCAAACTATCCTTGTGTGCCGATGATATGATGATGACATTATCTTGTATCTCAAAAACCTTGAAGGTTCCACCAAAAGACTCCTAAAATTGATAAATTCAGTAAATTCTCATGTTATAAAATCAATACACATAAATCAGTAGCATTTCAGTATACTAGTAATGTCAAAACTGAGAGTCAAGTCAAGGTCTCACTACCATTTACAAAAGCTATAAAGAAAATAAAATACCTGGGTTGTGCCTGTGGCTCAAAGGAGTAGGGTGCTGGCCCCATAAGCCAGAGGTGGAGCCCCAGCCAAAAAAAAAAAAAAAAAGAAAGAAAGAAAAGAAAAAGAAAAAGAAAATACCTAGAAATATACCTAATCAAGGAGATGAAAAATCTCTAGAAGGAGAATTGCAAAAAACTTATGAAAGAAATCCTAGATGACACAAACAAATGCAAAAATATCTCATGCTCATAGACTGGTAAAATCAATATCATTAAAATGTTTATATGCCCAAAGTAATTTATAGATTCAATGGAATTTCTGTCAAGATACCAACATCCTACTTCATAGACTTCAAAAAAATAATCCTAAGCTTCATTTAAAACCAGAAAAGAGCCCAAATAGCCAAAGAAATCTTAAGCAAAAAGAACAAATCTAGAGATATCATGTTACCTGGCTTCAAATTATACTACAAGGCTATAGTAACCAAAACATTATGGTACTGGTATAAAGGTAGAGACACAGGTCAATGGAACAGAATAGAGAACTCAGAAATAAAGCCATATGGCTATGGCCAGCAGACAAAAATACATAGTGGGGAAAGGAAGCCCCATTCAATTAATGATCCAGGGAAAATTGGAGATCCACACATAGAAGGATGAAACAGGACACTTATCTCTTGTCATATACAAAAATTAATTCAAAATGAATTAAAGACTTAAATGTAGGCATGAAACCATAAAAATCCCCCAACGCTTTGATATTGGTCCAGTGGGATCTATTATAGAAGTCTGGTCTCAAACTATAAGAGAATATATTTCTACTGTTTTATATTGGTAAGTTAATGTTTGTTACAGCAGGAACAGGAAACAAATATACCTTTTCTGCACTGTACAGAATTACTTTATTCTAGCAAGAGTTTTATGTTTTTGTGATGATTTGTGTGCTTGCCTTCCCACTAGATCAGTGGACCTCTATCAGAACCAACAACCTATCTTGTAATGCCCCTTTCAGTATCCTATTAATGAAATTCACCTATACTCATAATTTTAAAAAATTAGATTTGAAAATAAATGTCTTACCTATACTCTACGAAGAAATGAAAGAAAAGTAATTTATAATAAAATACTGTTTATTTCAATGTGTAAATATTTGGGCATGATTATATGTCAAGATAACTAAGATATTCAGACACTGGCTCCTATAAATAGATTCATTATGAATATGACAACTAAACATGCAAACCAATGCAGGCGTGTTTCATGGTGATTTTAATTTCAAACGCTGTCTATGATGCATCTTTGGGAAATCATGTATAATTCTAGATATGTTCTAAAAAAAAAATCAAATGGAAATGTAATTGTGCCATTACTTTCATGACAGTGGCATTCTTGGAGAATTCACTGTAAATTAAAAAATATATAATTCTTTGTGTCTGTTGGTTAATTTCTGCTTTTGCACAAGTTTTTTAAAAGTTTTTTAATCACATGACTATTTAGCAAGAGACTGGGGAGTCATGTGGAATGTGGGATAGTTCACATGTGGAGTTACCTGCAATTAGCAGAATGCCCCGGCAACCTGATGCCCTGGTCGCTCAGTGCTAATAGCACCCTGTAATTATTGTAAGCAAAATGTCAACATTGAGAATGCAAAATACCTCCACTTGTATAACCATAGTATACTCTCAACTCCTTGTAACCAGTGGTTGTGTCTTAGTCATCTAAATATTCCCCAGATTTGTCATGGTTCCTAACTCATGACAGATGAAAGTACCTGCATGTATATGAATAAAAGGCTGTGAAAAGGTGATGTATTACTTTATGTCAGTAAGTTCAAAGTGGTTTACATCCTCTATATAATTTTAGTTTGTTATTCAAAAACAACTTTATTGAGATATAATTCATACTATACAATTCATACCCCTATAGTGTACAATTCAGCTGTTGTCAGTATAGTCATAGTTATATAAAACCAATACCACTTTTAATTTTAGAATATTTGTATTACTTCAAAAGAAAACCCAGTAAACATTTTCTGTGCTCACAGTTGGATCTTGCTTTTGTATTTATTCTGATAATCTCCTTTTAATTTGAAAGTTTAGTTTAGTTATTTTTTTTGGCCGGGGCTGGGTTTGAACCCAATACTTCCGGCATATGGGGCCAGTGCCCTCCTCCTTTGAGCCACCGGCACCACCTATCCCAGTGTTATTTTCATCAGCCCATACGCCTGCATTTTCCCTCAGCCCTATACAAAACCACTCATCTACTTTCTATTGTTATATATTTGCTATTCTAGATATTTCATATACGTGGAATCATCCAAAAGGTAATCTTTTGTGACTGGCTTCCTTCATTTAGCATGTTTTCAAAGTTAATCCATGTTATAGCATGTATGTATGTATTAACACTTTATTAATTTTCATTCATTTATCAGATTTCCCATTTATTTGTTATGGATAAATAATATTCTATTGTAGAGATATACCAAATTTTGATAATCCATTCATCAGTTAATCAAATCTCCTGTATCTTCACTGTTTTAAGATCCAGATTTTTCTATCAGTTGCTGAGAAAAGGTGATAAAATTTCCTATGATGATCACGAAAATGCCTATTTCTTTTTTAATTTTGTCAATTGCTGTTTCATGTACTTTTAGACTTTTTAGGCATATGTGCTTTTATGATTAATATACCTCTCACAGTGTAAGGGTATATGACATACCCACAGGGGAACAACTACAGTAGGGACTCTAACTAACAAATGCAAACATTGTAATCTAATTGTTTGTACTCTCACATTAACCTGAAATTAATATATATTAATAAATATGCATATATACAAATACACACACACACACATAAATGCCCTTCAGACATATTGGCCCTTTTGTCATTATGAGATGTCTCTCCTTACCTCTGATAAGACTCCTTGTCTGAAAATCTGTTTTATAAAATATTAATATATACATGTCAGCATTTTTGTAATTGCTATTTGATTATATATTTTTCCATGTGTTCACATACACATTTTCTGTGCTCACCGTTGGATCTTGCTTTTGTATTTATTCTGATAATCTCCTTTTAATTTGAAAGTTTAGTTTAGTACCATTTAATGAAATTACTTTTATGTTTGGATTTAGGTCTATCATTATGGTGTTTCTTCTGAATTTGTTATTTCTGTTTTCTACTTCTTTGTTTCCTATTTTCTATGTTTGTCTGAATATTTTATAGAATTCTATTTTAACTTTTAGTTGAATATTTAGCTCTAGTTCTTTGAATTATAATTTTTAATTGTTATGTTAGTGTTTTCATTCATTTAAATACATTACAAAGTCCCCTTTTCTTTAAAGGCACACATACTTAAAAAAATACGAAACAAAATAGTCCTTTATAACTGTCCATGGTTTTGCCATTATTTGTGCAATAATTTCGTATTTCCAATGCTTTTCATTCATTTCTGAAGATCTGTATATTGTCTTCATCAGTTCTGTGCAGCTGTAACAGAATATCTGACATTGAGTAATTCATAAAGAACAGAGATTTATTTCCTACATTTCTGGAGCCTGGGAAGTCCAGGGTCAAGAGGCCCACATCTGCTGAGAGTCTTCCTGCTGCATCATCCTTTCTTGAGAGTCTGAAGGGAACAAAAATACATGCAAGAAAAAGAGCAAGAAAGGGTCAGACTTGCTTTCATAACAAGCCCATTCTTACCATGACAACATTAATCCATGCACCAGGGCAGAATCCTCCTGAGCTGATGACTGTTTGATTAGCTCTCCTCTTAATACTGCTGCATTGAGGATGAAATCTCCAACATTACAGCATTGGGGTGTACATTCAGAACATAATATACAGTTTCACTTCAGCTTGAAGAACTTTATGATTAATGTATCTTGCAGCATTGTTTCGTGGAGATAAATTCCTAGTTTTTCTTTACTTGATTGACCTTCCCAGTGTGGATTCTTGGGATTAATCCAATTTGGGATTTGCTGAGCTTTTTGAATCTGTAAATATATGCCTTCTACCAAATTGGGAAGTTTTCTGTCATTACAGTGTTCAAATATCTTTTCCTGTCCTATTTTCTCTCTCCTTTTTTTCTGTAATAAATACCTATTTATAAGACCTTTTGATACTCTATTCTTTTCTAGTTTTTTTTTCCTTTCTCTTCTTCAAATGTTACACCTTCCATTGATCTACCTTCAAGATTATGAATTTTTTCCTCTGCTCTATTTTTTAAACTCACTCAAAGAACTTTTCATTTGAGGTCTTATATTTTTAGTTCTAAGGTTTCAACTTTGGATTTTTCATATGATTTCTGGTTAGGTACTGAATTTTCTATATTTTTGTTCAAGGTAAATGGGTTTTTCTTTATTTCATTGCTTATGGTTAAAATAGTGGCTTTGAAGTCCTTGTTTGGTGATTCCAGCTTCAGAGTTACTAAGTATCAGTTGTCTTATTTTGAGAATTACATTTTCCTGGCTCTTGGTATGTCAAGTAATTTTTGGATTATATGCTGGGTATTAGAAATGAGTGTTGTGTTTTATTGCTCTAAATAGTGTTGATATTTTTGTTTTAACCAATTAATTTGGTTAGATGCAAATTGCAGAGCACCACAAGTATGATGAACTATGGTTCAGTTCTGAGTGTAGTTATTTAAGCCTTAATCCAAGCTGGCTTCCATCTTCCTTGTGAAAATATGACTTCAGGGTTAGCCAGTGATTTCCTTCTCTGTCCATTTGAGTTTCCCCTATTGGCCTTTGTTCCTAAGGCTCTCTGATTCCTCTGGATAAAAAGATAATCAGGTTTTTGTTTTTTAACCAGACTTTTAGCCACTACTGCAGCTGTAGTTGACTACATGGTAAAGCTAAAAAAAAAGTTCAAAAGATTCATTTTATGCAAATCCCTTGCTCCAACTTTCAACTCATTTCTAAAATATGCTTGTGTTTTAAATCCCATATCCCTCTAGATCTTTCTAGATCCCTCCAGAGTCTAATATTATTAATTTTTTTTAAAATTTTGGCAGGGTTAATAACTGCTATTTGCAGGAGGAATGCTTTGTAAGAAGTTCATGCTTCATGGCAGAAGCTTGTAAATTTCCTTTTGAGAAAGGAAAATCTTACAAAGGCATTAAAATAGATCCTGGCTCGTTAAGTTCTGTATTATTTTAAATACACTTGAATTTGTCAGCCACAATTTAGAAAATGTATTATCCTTATAAATGACCAAAAGGCTTAGATTGTCCTTTGCTCTGGTAATTTCATAATTCCTACATCAGTCATGGTTCAGACCTCTGGATAGTAGTGTGCAGTGTGCTTAAAGCTGCTACTGGGACTCTGTTAAAAGTGGAAGTTTCTGTGGTAATTTTGCAAATGGATGAAAATACTAGTGGGCTTTCTTTGAACTCACCCTGGGTGTTAATTGCCCTTATTTCTGAAGGCAGCAGGGGAGAGGGAAGTTGGCAAAGAAGAGCAGAAGCAGCCAACATTGACTTCTCTTTTCTCTGAGCTCTAGTGAAAAGAGGATGAAGCATTCACAGAGAGATGAAAACCTTTTGGTTTGCCTTGAATCAGGCCAGTGTGGTGATGACTCAGGGAAGGCATTGATGGGTACAGTGTTAGAAGAAGAAAGTGACAGCAAGCGTAGGTTATGAACACATTGTTCTGCCTGTAAAATAGCCACTTGCCTACTTGCCCTGCACAAAGACTGATTTATCCAGGCAAGAACACCCTGTAGGGAAGTGGATCAAAAGAGAAAGCCAACAAGTGGGATGAATTAGAGCAGGGCTTCGCAAACGTTAATGTGCAAGCCCATCTCCTGGAAGATCTTGTAGAAATGCAGACTCCGACTCAGCAATTCTGGATGGAGCCTGAGATTCTGCACTTCTAACAAGCGCCAGTGTGATAAAGATGCTGTTCTAAGTTGCAGGGAACCAGAGGCTTTCATATAGCAGCAATTTACCCAGAGCTGATTCTAGTGCCAGGTGAGGAGAGTCAAATTAAGATTTCATTTATTTTACTGCCAAAAAAAAAAAAAAAAAATCCATGGGGAAAAGTAGAAAAATTTTTGCTTGAGTTGGCCAATTTTTTTGTGCATATTCAAAATAGGATGTTAATTTATTATCAGGGTTAGCACTTATTAAGCTCCTACTCATTCTGGCTGCTTTGCAACAATACAGCTTGTTATGTGTGATGAGGTGTCAACAGCTGTGCCATTGATGCTAATGCAATATTTCTCTCTAATAATTATTAGCAAACTATTTCAAGTTTGAGATTATTTTATCCCGACTTTCCTTTTGGGACATTTTATACTTTACTTTAAATCTGTGGGCTTTTTTTTCCTTGTATGAAGAAATGACCATCCTTTTATGTTTGCCATTCAGCTTGGTTTTTATATCTTACTCTGGTTTTTAATATTTGTGATCATAAAAGCAGAGAAAGAATTAAACAGTTTGTTCTTTGCTTTGTGACTATATTCTCTGAAACAAATTGAGACAGGTAGAAGGACAAACATTGCCATTCTTTTTCTGGGTACAAAATGTCATTTGAGGACCAAGGACATTAAGGTGTTAGAATATTAGAAGTCAGGGAATTTTTGATTGTTTAGTAGGACAATGAAAAACATATCAGAGAAATGCTACTATTTTGAGCAATATGAGAAATATGATGGCTAGTCTTAAAAAATGAATGTCAAAGTACAGACAGTCTTAAAAACTTTAACTACTGAGAACAGTGACCCTATTCACTCAACTTGATCTTAACATTGTCCAAACAGAATTCAATTTCTTTAAGTCCCACAAGCAAGCACATTTTAGCCTGAAAATTCAGATGCACACTGAGAATTCATATTCTCACTTAGCAAATATCCTATTATTTCTAAAAGGCATTGTTGAGAGGCATAGATGTGACATACATTTTGATCCCGTAGACAAGAAAGGCCTATTATTAAAAAAAAAAAAAAAGTTGGGTAAATAGCTAGAAATCCAGCTGTCTTGGGGAAGAAGGACAATAGCAGGGGCACCCAAGTCCCCATCTTGGTGCCATCCACCTTAATCCTGCCACCTACCAATCTACTAATCAGAACTTAGTCTTCCAGCTGAAAAAAGGTGTAGAAGACTCCCTAGCCCACAGGCCTAACAGCAGGTTCAGAAGAGTCTAAATGGTGACCTAGAACAGCTTTTAGACTAATTATCACATCCTTAGCTTAAATCTACTTTACAGCCCAGCCCTTCAGTGGGCTTTCAAAGAGGCTCATGTGCAGTAAGACTCTGGTTCAAAGCTGACCTCTGAATCTCCAGGTACGCCCAACCCAGACAGTATAAAAAAGAAATGCAGGCCGTATACATGACTCTTTGCCTCTTTGCCCTTTGTCTCCTCAAAGGAAGCCTGATTGCTGCCTGTGGCAAACGTATCTTGCTCCGTAAGTCTTCTTACTCTTGAAACTTACTTTTCTCTTCCTCAATAAACTTTGCATGACACTTACCATGCTCTCAGTCTGGTCATTCTTTGGCCCCGAGTACGCCAAGAATTGAAGTCATACACAACTGCCTGAAAACTGACATTTTAGGACACAGCTGTCTTGAAACCTGACAATAATAACAATTAAGAGAAAATTAAATCAAGCTTTTAAATGAGAGGCAAAGTAATTTGGTGATTCAAAAGAGAAGAGAACACATTACTCTGTAAGCTTCATGTGAGGCCACAACAAAGGGGTGAGAGGCAGGGGAAGTATGGAATCTGGCCTCAAAGAATTGGTGTGCTTTTGACAGGCATAGGGGGTTGGTCATGCTTGGAACCAAAAGGGCTTCACCTGCAAAAGTTCACTTAATCATAGACATAGGGATAGGAGAATAGTTAGAGAATAAATGCTATAAATGGATTGTAAGTAAACTGAACCCCATCCTGACCAATTCTCAGCCTTAGCTGTTTACTACTCTGGTGAGGTAACCAATGCTGTCATTTTCACACAGATTTAAGTGCTTGCATTATCTATTACGGTAAAATAAACTACCCTTACTCATAATGAGTTGCGACAACATCTCCCATTTATTTTCCCATCATGATTCTCTAAGTTATCTGGAGATATCTCACCTGATGTCCCTCATGTGACTATAATGAAATGGTGACATCACCTGTGAGCTTGACAAGGATGCTGCAATAGTTGAGACACTCTCTGCTTCCATATGGTTTCCCCACATGGAGTATCAAGCAGGAGTATCCACATGGTAACCCAGGCCTCCCCAAAGAGAGCACTCCACAGGAAAGGAAGCAAAATCTTCTTCCAAAGCTAGTCTTGCCATTAGCACTAATACAGGGTTCCCCCAGTTAGGGCTGGACAAGGACCCCCATTTTCTAGGTCTGTGTGAGCTCTGAAATCAGTCTCCTCACAGACCCCCATTTCTAGGCACAAACAGGCCACCTTTTCCAGGCCGCATTGAAGCGAGGTCATGAAAAAAGTGGCTTCATGGGTTTGGGCTGGTTCCTCCCAGAGTAGAGAGGCTGAGGTAAATTTTACAGTTGTGTTAAAGGAGGGTTAGTTACAAGCCTGGTAAGTATTCCTTCCTTGTATGTAGTCCAGTGCTAAATAATTTGTACGTTTCTATATCTTGCTGTAAAAAATTCCCTTCAGAATTCTGTTGTGTGCAATTTAATCTTTTTTTTTTTTTTTAATTGTTGGGGATTTGTTGAAGGCACACAGAACCAGGTTATGGATTGCTTTTGTTAAATAAAGACTCTCTTATAATTGTGTCCCACTTCTAAAAGGTGTACCACACCCCTTGTCCCCCATCCCCTCCTTCCTTCCGTTTCTCAGCTCTCCCCATCTCCCACCCCCCACTGTGTACTAGGACTTTAATTGTCCTTCTATCAGAATTGAGTACATAGAATTTTTTTTTTTGAGACAGGAGCCTCAAGCTGTCCCCCTGGGTAGAGTGCCGTGGCATCTCAGCTCACAGCAATCTCCAGCTCCTGGGCTAAAGTGAGTCTCCTGCCTCAGCCTCCCAAGTAGCTGGGACCACAGGCACCAACCACAACGCCCGGCTATTTTTTGGTTGCAGCTGTCATTGTTGTTTGGCGGGCCCAGGCTGGATTCGAACCTGCCACCTTTGGTGTATGTGGCTGGCGCCTTAGCCACTTGAGCTACAGGAACTGAGCCAGTACATAGGATTCTTATTTCTCCATTCTTTTGATGCTTTACTAAGAATAATGTGTTCCACATCTATCCAGGTTAATACAAAGGATGTTTTTAAAGTCTCCGTGTTTTTTTAGAGGCTGAATAGTATTCCATGGTATACATATACCGCAGCTTGTTAATCCCTTCTTGGGTTGGTGAGCATTTAGGTTGTTTCCTTTTGGAGATTGTAAATAGAGCTGCAATAAACAGTCTAGGGCAAGTGTCCCTGTGGTAAAAGGATTTTTTTCTTCTGGGTATATGCCCAGCAATGGGATTGCAGGATCAAATGGGAGATCTAGCTTGAATTTATTGAGGGTTCTCCATACTGTCTTCCAAAAAAGGTTGTATTAGTTTTGTGCAATTTAATCTTCATCAGTGTATGAGTCTTCCTCTTTGGCCATATAGGGACAATATTAATGGAATATCTAAAACCTTGTCAAATTTGTTTTAAAGGTATGGTCTCTGGTCTTTTTCTCAGTCTTTCTGCCTCATTTCTAAAATAATCATTTAAATTTTATGTAATTAAATATCAATATATTATTTCCAATTATTTTCTTTTTAGACAGTTGTATTTCTCCTTATCATTAACATTATCTTGCCATCTTATTTGCTTTGGCCAATAGAATATAAGCAGAATATACTCTACATCGAGTTGATGCTTTAGAAGTTGTTCCACCACTGTTCTGTTCTTATTCCAACAAAGACAATTTGTCTTACATAGGGCTATTTTCTTAGCTTGGAACCAGTCTTAAGACAATACAGCTGACCCAGAGATGACAGTTAATATGAGATATAAATATTTGTTTTTAAAAACTACTTTGAATTTGTTTAGTGAATGCTTTGCCACCACAGATGGAAACTTTGAATTTATTAGTTCTTTCAGCTCTGTCATCATTAAAATTCCTCTTAGCATGGTTCAGTTAAATAGTTAAATTTGAAATTTATTATCAATTCTCTTATTCATAGGTATATTTGGAAGTGATCTGCTAGGAGCATAATTGGGGTCTTTTGTTCTGGGCAAATGGTAAGTATAGGGAAAATAAACTATCCATTTCTTTATAAATTATACTTACTCTAGTAATTATATTTGTTAACTTTTTTGTTTACACTTTACTTACCTCTGTATGTTCGGCTTACAGCCCATTGCTTGACTAAAAATAGATGCTTAATGACTATGTTCAGTGCCTGAATGAATGAATAAATTTTCTCCAAGACCTGTGACAATTGGCTAGATGACAGGATTTTTATAACCTCACAGGTCATCCATTTCTCCTGAGTTAATCATTTTATAAAATTTTTATGTTAAATTTATACTAAATGATGTAAGAAAACAGACTTGTCAGAGAAATAGAGGATTTAAAATGCAGGAAAATCAGATTCTTCTTTTAGTTTCTTTAATTCCATAATTATGGACGAATACCACTTGCATTAAGATCTTGTTCCCAATATCTTCTATCAGCTCTCTCTTTTAGGAAGAAACACACTAGAAGGATGTGGTTAGTGTCAGAACTTCTTTTGTTTTCTTCTATCTTTTTATCTCCTTACCTTTTGGGATAAGATAATATGTATTCCATTAAAAATGTCAACTTTGGCTCGGTGCCTGTGGCTCAAGTGGCTAAGGCGCAAGCCACATACACCTTAGATGGCGGGTTCAAATCCAGCCCGGGCCCGCCAAAACAACAATGATGGCTGTAACCAAAAAATAGCCGGGCGTTGTGGCAGGTGCCTGTGGTCTCAGCTACTTGGGAGGCAGAGGCAGGAGACTTGCTTGAGCCTGGGAGTTGGAGGTTGCTGTGAGCTGTAATGCCACAGCACTCTACCCAGGGGGGTAGCTTGAGGCTCTGTCTCAAAAAAAAAAAAAAAAAAAAAAGTCAACTTTGTAATTTGTTTTAGTTTCAGAACAATCAAAGAGAGGTGTGGAGTATTGAAAATCCAAGTAATTTAGGTCCCAATGGGTATATATTCAAGGATTGTGAAGAAATGAAAGAAAAAAATAGGGGGGAATGATTGGAGCATGGAATGCTTACAGTTGAGTACATTTATTAGTAAAAACAAGCCTAAGATAGAACAATATAATTTTTTTATGGTAAGTTATAAGATTAAAATTATTGGAAGAAATGTGCTCAAGGAACTGATAATCAAGATATTGAAAAGAACATCTACATAAATATTCAAATAACCAAAAATTAACAAAAGAGTAGAGTTTGATGGAATAACCATGAGTGCATGGCTTAAATATTTTATAAATGATAAATAAGTGAGTTGGACAGTTGTTTTTGCATATTTCAAAAATTAAGGGTAAATATTAAAATAATGAAAATAATTATGTAATTTCAAGCCAGTGAAAAGAAGAAATGAGAATTAAAAAAGAAAATTCTACTAATCCTAGGAAACGCAAGAATGATAAACTAAAGAAGCAAAGAAAACTTATGCTGAATAAAAGAATAATATAAAATGGTAGCAATATAAAACAATGCATAATAATATAATAATTAACATAAATGAATTAAAACGAATTACGGAATTTAAGGATTCTCAAACTGTTCTCAATTTGATTTTCAAATTACAAAGATTCTCAGATTACTTTTTAAAAACATATTGCCATATGTATATTTCAAGAATGGTACTTAAAACTTAAAAATTCCAACACTTTTAATGAGGTAGACCAAAAGGTACCAGGCAAACACCTAATTAAAAGGCATAATGCTAGTTGACTCTAAAGAAAAAGGCATTGTTATGGAGAAATAAAGCTATGGCATAATGATAAAAGTGCCCTCCATGTGACTGAATATTCTAAACTTTTATCCTTCTAAGGCACCAGCAAAAATATTGTCCAATACAACCTTGATTTTCTCTCCAGAACATATTTTCCTGAGAATGACTTTCCTTATGTCAGCATCTTTTTCATTCTGGATATTCTGAGGACTTTCCAAATCACTGAGTCCTAGTTTCTCTTTACCTAATAGTTCTTCCTCAATCTATCACATTCCTCTTTCAAATCAGTTAATATTGTCCCTGTATGTATAAGGAGGAAGACTCATATACTGATAAAGATTAAATTGCACACAACGGATTTTGAAGGGAATTTTTTACAGCAAGATGTAGGAACTTACAAAATTGTTTACTACTGGACTAAATTCAAGGAATAATTACCAGGTTCAGAACTAATCCTCCTCTAACACAATTGTAAAATTTGCCTCAGCCTTTATAGCAAGCTGACAATCCACTGTCCCCACTTCTGACTTCAAAACATACTACTTCTGCCACAACCAAGAAAATAAGCTGCAAAATTTGAAAGCTGCTGATACAGCTTTAAAACTATATAATATCTGCTATATTCTCTGCTGGCAAAATAGATGCTCCACTCCTTCCTCTCTCCTCACATGACATTAGGAGTCAAGATTTACCCAAGGATATTGATTGGTGGAATATAAGTCACATTGAGAAATTTAGCTGCAAGAGAAGTAGCTAGCTGATAAGTCTGTTTTCTTACAACATTTAGGACTCAACTCAGTATAAACACCTTTATAAAGTGATCAACTCAAGAGAAATGGATGACCTGAGAGGTCATAAAGATAGTATGTCTTTGTAACAGAGACTTTATTTAATCCTTATAATATTATCATTTAATTACTGTGTTCTTTTGATTTGATGCTAATTACACAAATACGGAGACACAAGACTTATTTAGAAATTTGATAAAGGTCAAACTTGTTTTATGTTGTCTTTTTAAAGAAGTACAGTGTATTAGGTGGAAAAGTTAGAGTCTCAGGAATTTAAAGACATTCTTTTCTAAGGTTGATAAGAAAAAAATAGCAACTGTGTATCAATACACTTAATGAACTCCAGGTTAAAGAGAGAAAATAGTGACTAGAATGTGCTTTTGTTTATTTATCTGTCCACTTTTTAAAAATATTAGCACTTTTTCTCCAAATTTTCTTTAATAAGAAAAAAAAGGGCTAGGTGGTAGCTCACACCTTTAATCCTAGCACTCTAGGAGGTCAAGGCAAGAGGATTCCTTGAGCTCAGGAATTTTAGAGCAGCCTGAGCAAGAGACCCTGTCTCTATTAAAAAAAGAAAATAAATTAGCCATCTCTGGTGCTGCACACCTGTAGTCCGAACCACTGGGAAGGGTAAGGCAGGAGGATCCCCTGAGCTCAGGAGTTTGAGGTTGCCATGAGCTATGATGATACCACAGCATTCCAACTGTGGAGACAAAATGACACTCTTTCTCAAAAAAGAAAAAAGAAAAGAAAAGCTATAGGAAAGTTGAAAGAATATTATTTGACTACCTGATTATCATTTACTTATTTCATTAGTTAAGTGATTGCCAAATTTGCGTGTACATGCTCTGTCTCTGGGTCTCTCTCTATTTCTCTCGTATAGGTATTTTATTCCCCACCTCTTCCACAAGTGACTGTGACTTAGTTTTTACAGAAGTATTTGAAAATAAGGTGCCAACATCATGACACTTCATCTTTAAATCGCTCAACATGAATATCCTAAGAACAAGGACATTTTCTTACAAAACCAAAATACCATTAACATACCCAAGAAATTTAACATTGACTCCATGGGAAATGTAACTTTTAGCTTTCTCTGCATTAGAGAAGAGGTTAGAATGGATGTTTACGGAACCTGAGCACATTATCTTTCATTTTTAAGTTCGCGAAATGCCTTCCCTTATATAGGGGTTGACTTTGATGTCTAATGCTGTCAATATCCTGTCAGACCCTGAAGGTGAATTTTCTACTAAGTTCCATTCAAAATCATTTCCCTTCTGGGAAGAAATTATCATAAATGTAGCAATTTATTCCTGTTATGCCTCAAGAATAAACTCAGGGTAAGTTGAATTTGCAATCCCAGAGTCAGGCTCTGGCAGAATACATCTGTTTGGTGTCAGCAGCTGTAGCTTGGTCATAAACTCTTTTTCAAAGTCATGAACAAGGAATAGGTGAACTTTTTGTTTACTTGTTCAGTTTCAATGATGTCCACAAACATTGAGGATGGAAGGAAATATATTCCATACCATATGTACTGTTATTGCCTCCGTTACTTCTGTAACTGATTCTGAAGTACCTTATTAAAGTTAAGTAAGCAAAATTCAGAAGGAAAAGCAAAATATAAAAAATCGTATAGGAGAAACTCAGCTCAATTCCCATTGCAGCCCTGAGATGCAAAGTCACTACTTAGAACCGTAACTAAGTACAGCCTCTTTTGCATCATTCATCTCTGGAGACGGCCTTTAAAAAAATGTTAAATTACTTATTAAGTCACTTTAAGAGCCGTCCAAATACAGGAAGAGGAGGTGGAGACCTCTGAAGTAGAAAGAAGCAACTCCATAGGTTGATTTCTGTGTAATAGTCTTGGCTTTCTTTTGAAGCTATCTTAACTGTACATCAAATTTGCACATTTTGATTTTTTAAAAATGACAATAGGCTTTTCATCTTCTCTCCAAATTTGAGCATTCTGGAAAAGTTTAAAGTGTACTTTTCCTAGATATTCCTTTATCTGTCCTACTCTTTGCATCTTCTAATCAATGACGAGGAAGCTTGCATTTTATTGCTGTCTTATGTGTTTAAAATGAAGCCTGATTTTCTTTTAACTGTTTTCATTTTCCCCTTAGAAAGTTGAAAATTCTAAGACAGAAATTTCAGAGTTGTTTAAAATTAAGGATAAGACAAATGGTTCATGAAGAAATCAATCCCCACTTCATGAACAGAAGGCTGACGTACTCTCTGTAGACTCCTTGATCATTTTGGAAAATAACTGTGGGTCTTTTGATAGAAAAGTCAGTTCTATATATTTGAGGATGTTGAGCCTATGGATACAGAGGACTGAATGTAGTACACCATTTTATACGAGAGAGCTGAGCACTCATGAATTTGAGCATCTGCCAATGGTCTTGGCACAAATCTCCCATGGGTACCAAGGGATAAGTATATTTTTGATGCATATATGTGAAGGAGCTAATATATATCAATTTAGTATTAATATAATACTAAAATCCATTCAAAGTTTGAGAAAAACTCAATGAAATTTTAACAGGTAAGTCTAACAAAGAGGGAGGACACTTACTTGCTCAAGGGCTTAAGGGCAGCGACTATAATAGGAAATGTTTGCTTATCTGTTTTATGTACTTGGGGACACAATGGTGGTTAAAAGATGGTCTCAGAAGTAAAAGTACATTGTGATAGAACTTAGAAAGAAAAGTTTTTAGAAAAGTGATTTTAAATACATATTTATTGAGTACGTACTATATTTCAAAGCACTGTATAAAGCATATCATTATTGAATAAGGAAAAGTGCTGTACATATTCATTCCCTATAAAAAAACAGGCACAGAGATCTAATAGAAATTACAGAAAATATCTTCCAATGCCTTCTTGTCAAACCCTCTTCTACTCATACTCTACTTCCTTACTCAACCTGTATAAATTCACCAGTGACAAAGTATAGATTTGTGCATGGAAAGAGATCTATTTCCATCCTTTTTTTTTTTTTTTTTTGCAGTTTTTGTCTATGGCCAGACTTGAACCTACCACCCCCAGTATACGGAGCCTGCACCCTACTCCTTGAGCCTCAGGTGCTGCCCCATCATCCTTTTTTTTTTTTAGACAGAGGCTTACTCTGTTGCCCAAGCTAAAGTGCCAAGGTGTCAGCCCAGCTCACAGCAAACTCAAACTCTTGGGCTCAAGTGATTCTCTTCCCTCAACCTCCTGAGTAGCTGGGACCACATGAGCCTACTACAACACCCAGGTAATTTTTCTGTTTTTAGTAGAAACAGGGTCTTGGAGTCTTGCTATTGCTCAGACTGGTACTGAAGTCCTGAGCTCAAGCAATACTCCTGCCTCAGCTTCCCAAAGAGCTAGGATTATAGGTGTAAGCCACTGTGCCCAGCTACTGTTCCCATTTTTAAAATTCTAAGTCAATAAAGTATCTTACTTTTTCTGACTTTAGTCTTATTTCTAGGCATTGCCCTTAGTTAATGTATGATGCCTTTGTCCAGCAATATAGCAGATACAATGCTTGGATCATGGGCCAACAGATACTTCTCTATCTACTCACTTCTTCTTTGATACCTAATGTGGACCATGCTCCCCCAGCTTTTTGATTTTTTCCTCCTTCTGAACACTCATATTGTCTTAGTTTGGGTTACCTTAAAAAGTTTGTCTGGAAGGTACAGAAGCATTGTAGAAGAATAGAAAAGAGACAGGGAAGGAAAGTCAGCTAATAAAGAATAATGAATACAGGAGTATGGAGTCTTCTCTATTACAGGCCACTGGGACGTAATTATACAGGGAATAATTTTGAAGGGCAGTGTAGAATCATCAATGGTAAGAGAGCTGGGCATTTATACCCCAGCTCCTAAGAGATATTAATTCTTCTGCTCTTCATCCAACACTACCTATAGGAGGAGTGTCATCCACTCAAGTAAATAGATGAAGATAATGGTTGTTGAAAGTTGACCACTAATTAGGACTCAAGGAATATGGGCTTCTTCCATACATACTAGTCTAGGCCACAGCCTTGTTATTCCTTATTTCCGCCCCCCCCCCCATGTTTTTGGTATCCATCTCTTCCCACATTTTACATAAGCAGTTTCTCCTCAAATTGTCCCAAAATCATCTTTTAGATGCCTTTTCTAACCACCAAGTTAAGTTTATTCCTTCCTTTACTGTACTCTATAACACCTAAAATGATTCTTATCTTGTGCTATTTTTGTACTGAGAAAAACTTTAGGTATGTTTCATTTTCACTATTAGAAAATGGGATTAAAACAATAGGGGCTCTGTAAGTTCACATCTCTTTCAGTGTCTAGGAAAGTGTCTTGCACACAATTGACACCCCAAAAACTTTGTAGACTGAATGTACTGAATGGTGTGACCTGGAAAACTAAATACCACAGGGAAATAAAATTTCAGTATTTCAGTAAGAAAATTTATCTAGGAAAAGTGTAGATAAGCACATGTACTATGAAAAAATACTTTTCATACACAGAACCAAATGAAGTAAAGATTTACAAATAAAAATTCAAAGCACAAAATGATTATATATATATATATATATATATATATATATATTCTGTTCAACTTGACTGTGATAACTTTCCTTCAGCACTTTTGGCTTTCTGTTATCTAGTATCAAGCCCTCAAAGTGACAGTAGTTATATGCATTTTTAGTATTATTTACAGAGTTACTATAAAGCCCATACCATTGAAATCATTATAGTCGAATCTTTCATTATTCTCATAGCAGGTAATTTCTACTCATCTCTGTCATGCTGAAAGTATCTCCTTTTTCTAATAGCCAGAAGATATTTTTCTCTTACTCTCTATGCCTTTTTAGTGAACAGATCTGATGTTACTATGTTCTTATCAATTTGTGTTCTCTCGCCATAGTCTCAGTATCTCTCTTAGTTTGTGATCTGATTTCATTTCTGAAGTGCAATATGCATAAAAGGTAGCAAAAAAAGGTAGAAAAATCATATTGTATTTCTAAATAGATGTTTTTTACTAATAGAAGTCAGGGGAAAATTTTGATAATGAGGAATATCTGGACTACTGCAAAGAGAACATGGAAAAGCAGAGAATAGCTGAGGTTGTGAGGATTCTTTGGTTGGCATTCATCCAATTGTCAACATGTTCCTTCGGGCACTATTACAATGGTAAGCATTTTAATCTAGGATTTTAGAAGTGTATAGTCCCTGAGTTAGAAAGTATTCCAATGGTCTGTGGTTGGTCTTGTGTTTAGTTGTTCAGCATGTTTAGATTATATTTCCTGACTCCACACAGAAAGACATATATCTAGGGATTGTTATTTTCTATTAATAGAAAAAAAATTTTTTTAATTTTATGTTAGTGTGAGGATACAAACAACCAGGTCACAATATTTGAATTTATTAGGCAAAGTCCATCTTGTAGGTGTGTCCCAAACCCCCAAAGTATGCCATATACTTCTACACTGTGCCCATCAGTGGAGCACATCTATTTCCCCCTCTGCCCTTCTCCTACATCCCTAGTTTCCTCTCCCCTAACTTGAATTGAATTGAGTTTTACTCCCAAGTAAGTGTGAATTAGAACATCTACTGGCTTCATATTAGAATTGAGTACGTTGGACATTTGCTTTTCCATTCTGTGATACTTTATTAAGAAGAATGTGTTTCAACTCCATCTAGGTTAATACAAAAGATATAAAGTCACCATCTTTTTTATGAATGACTGAATAGAATTTCATAGTTTGCAAATACACACATATACATAGTTTGTTAATCCATTCCTGAGTTGATGGGCATTTAGATTGTTTCCACATCTTGACAATTGTAAATTGAGCTGCGATAAACAATCTAGTGCAAATGTCTTTATGATAAAATGATTTTTTTTTTTTTCTGGATGGATGCTTAGTAGTAGGATTTCAGGGTCAAATGGGAGATCTAATTTGAATTCATTGAGAAGTTTCCATACATCTTTCCAAAGAGGCTGTATGAGTTTGCAGTCCCACTGACAGTGCAAAAGTGTTCCTTTCCTCATCCATGCCAGCATCTTTAACTATGGGACTTTGTGATGTAGACTAATCTTACTGAGGTCAGATGATAATTCAGGGTGGTTTTGATTTACATTTCTCTGATTATTAGGAATGATGAGCATTTTTCCATACATTTGTTAGTCATTCGTCTATCTTCCTCAAAGAAGTTTCTGTTAATGTCTCTTGCCCAGTGATAGATGGAATTGTTCACTTTTCTTTTGTTGTTGTTGATGAATTTGAGTTCGGTGTAGATGCTAAAGATCAAGCCTTTGTCAGATTTGTAACATGTAACTATCTTATCACATTCTGAAAGTTGTCTATTTGCCTTAATTGTTGTGTCCTTAGCTGTCCAGAAACTTTTCAGTTTGATTAAGACTCATTTATATTCATATTTATTATTATTGCAATTGCCATGAAAGTCTCTTCATAAATCTTTCTCCAGGATGACAACCTCATGAGTTTTACACACAATTTCTTCTAGCATTTTTACCATATCAGGTCTTATATTTAAATCTTTTATTCATCTTGAGTCAATTTTGGTAAGTAGTGAAAGTGGTCCAGTTTCGATCTTTTACATGTGGTTATCCAGTTCTCCCAGCACCATTTATTAAACAGGGCTTCTTTCCCCCAGTGTATGCTCTTGTTTGGTTTATCAAAGATCAGATGGCCATAACAGATTAGTTTCATCTCTTAGTTTTCTATTTGGTTCCATATGTCTATATTTCTATTTTTGTACAAATACCATGCTGTTTTTATCACTGTGGACTTGTGATATAGCCTAAAATCTGACAGAGTGATGCCTCCTACTTTGTTTTTATTACTAAAAATTGCCTTGGCTATATGGGTATGTTTCTGATTCCATACGAAACAAAGAACTATTTTTTCCAGTTCCTCAAAGTCTGATGTTAGTATTTTCATGGGGATTTCATTGAATATATAGACTACTTTGGGTAGTATAGACATTTAAATGATGTTGATTCTTCAGAGCCAAGAGTATGGTATGTTCTTCCATTTGTTAATGTCTTTTGCTATTTTCTTAGGGTTTCATAATTCTCTTTATAGATGTTCTTCACCTCCTTTTTAGGTATATTGCAAGATATTTTATTTTCTTTGAAGCTACTATGAAGGGAATTGTGTCTTTGATTAGCTTCTCAATTGGCAATAATTTTCATATACAAAAGTATGTACATATACTGATTTGTGAACATTAATTTTATACCCTGAGGCATTACTGTATTTCTTGATCACTTCTAAGAGTACTGTGGTTGGTTCTTTAGGGTTCTCTAAGTATAGGATCATATCATCATTATCATCATCAAAGATCAAGAGTTTGACTTCCTCTGCTCCCATTTGGATGCCTCTTATTTTCCTCTCTTGCCTGATTGCATTGGCTAGAATTTCCAGCATTAGGTTGATCAGTAGTTACAAAAGAGGACATCCTTATCTGGTTCCAGTTCTAAGTGGAAAAGCTTTTAGTTTTACTTCATTCAGTATGATATTGGCTGTTGGTTTGTTGTAGATGGCTTCATTCTGTTTAAGAAATGTGCCACCCATGTCTATATTCTTAAGTATTCTTGTTAGAAAAGGATGCTGAATTTTATGAAATGCTTTTTCTGCACCTATTGAGAGGATCATAAGTTCTTTGTTTCTACTTCTATTGATGTTGTGAATTACATTTATGGATTTGTCTATGTTAAACCAACCTTGTATCCCTGGGAAAACTACTTGATTGTGATGTATAATTTTTTTAATGTGTGGATGTAATCTATTGGTTAAGGTTTTGTTGAGAGTTTTTGCATTTATATTTATTAGTGAAATGGTCTATAGTTCTCCTTTGTAGTTGGGTCTTTTCTTGGTTTTAGTATCAGGGCGATGTTTGCTTCATAGTATGTGCTAGGGAAGATTCTTTGCTTTTCAATGTTTTGGAGTAGTTTCTGCAGTATGGGTATAAGCTCTTCTTTGAGAGTATGATAGAATTCTAGTGTGAAACCAATTGGTACAGGGCAATTTTTTGTTGGAAAATTTTTTATTGTTTCTTTGACCTCAGTGTATGATATTAGTCTGTTCAAGAAATCTATTTCTTCCTGGTTCAGTTTAGGGAAAGGGTATAATTTCAGTTATTGGTTCATTTCCTTGACATTTTCAAATTTCTGAGCATAGAGTTCCTTGTACTAGTCGGAAGTAATTTCTTGTAACCTTGTGATATCTGTTAGTATTTCCCCTTTTTCATTTCTGATTAAGATTATTAGAGATTTTACTTTTCTGTTTTTAGTTAATCTGGCCAAATGTTTATTAATTTTATTTATCTTTTCTAAGAACCAAAATTTTTTTTTAATTTTCTGAATGATTCTTTTGTTTTCAATTTCATTTCTGATTTAATTTTGGTTATTTCTTTTCTTCTACTAGGTTTGGGATTGGCTTGCTTTTCCTTTTCAATTGAGATGACTAATTAGGTGGTTTTTCAGATGTAGACATTTAATAAAATAAATTTACCTCTTAGAACTGCTTTTGCAGTATCCCACATGTTTTGATAGCCTGTAGCTTTATTGTTATTATGTCTGAGGAATTTCTAACTTCTTCCTTTATCTCTTCCTTGACCCACCTGTCATCCAACATAAGGTTGTTTAGTTTCCATGGCTTCATGTGGAGATAAATGTTTTTGTTGAAATTGACCTCCACCTTTATTGAATTATGGTCTGAAAAGACATAAAGTATAATTTTAATTCTTTTCATTTTGTTGTGGTTTGATTTGTACTTAGAATATGATCTACTTTGGAGTATGTTTCATGGGATTTTCCTTAGCTTTGGGATGGTGTATTGTGTATGTCTGGTAAGCCCATTTGTTGTAGTGACACGTTTAAGTGCCTTATAGCTTTGTTTAGTATCTAATCTGTTCAGTTCTGCCAGAGGGTATTAAAGTCTCCAGCTATTATCATTATGTGATATCATATTGCTCAGAACAATCAATGTCTGTTTCATAAATCTGAGACCATTTAAGTTGGGTGCATATATGTTTAGAATTTAAATGTCCTCTTGTTGCATTGTTCCCCTAACCAGTATGAGGTGACTCCCTTTGTTTTTCTTAACGTTAGTTGATTTAAATCCACTTGTATCTGAAAATAAGATTGCAGCCCCTCCTTTCTTTTGATATTCATCTGGCCGAAATATTATTTTCCAACCTTTCACCCTGAGTCTTGTTTTGTCCTTTGAGTTTAGATATGACTTCAGGACACAATATATAGATGGCTTATGTTTTCTATCTGTACCTCTTCCATGGAGAATTCAAGCCATTAAGATTTATTGAGGCATTCGATAAATGTGGTGGAGTTCTAGTCAGCTTATTTTGAGATAGACCATTGCTTAGTGTTATCCTTTGTGACATGTGGAAGATAGGTTTTGTCCTTTCGTTTCTGAGTATTTCCATTATGATGGTCAGTGTGGAGAATAGGTCTATATATTTCCTGTAGATCTAGTGTTCTTATGGCAAGTTTCCTCAATGTTTGCATTTTAGTAAAATATTTGATTTCTCCATCAAGTTTGAAGCTTAGTTTAGCAGGGTACAGAATTCTGGGTTGAAATTTATTTTGTTTAAGAAGGTTAAAGGTACATGACCATTGTCTTCTGGCTTAGAAAGTTTCCACTAAAAATCCACTGTCACCCTGATGTATCTGCCACTATAGGTCAATTGGTGCTTATTCCTGACTGCTTACAAAAATTTTTTTCTCTTCACTTTGGACAGTTTCATAACAATGTGTCTTGGAGATGTTATATTTGTGTTGATACAATCTAGGGTTCACTATCCCTCTAAAATTAGTGTTTTGAAATTTTCACTGAAACTTGCGAAATTTTAATTTATGATATCCTGCAGTAGGGTTTCCATTCTTTTGGGATGTTTTTCTTCCCCTTCAGGGATAGCTATACTTCATGTTTGAATGCTTCATGAAGTCCTGTAGTTGTCTAAGCATATGTTCTGCTTTTTCCTCTTCTTTTTTGCCTCTTCAACTATCTGGTTTAGCACAACAGCTTTATCCTCTAGCTCTGAGAGTCTTTCTTCTCCATGATCTTATCTGTTATTGATACTGTCTACTGCATCTTTAAGTTCCCCGATTGATTCCTTCAATTACATAAGCTCAGTCATATTTTTCTATATTCTTCATGTCTTTCATCCATTTTTGGTTCTGTTTTTCTACTATCTCATCCATTTCCTTTATTGCCCTTGCCATCTATATTTCAAATTCCCTTTCTGTCATTTCCATTAATTCTTTATAACTAGAATTCTCTGGGGTAGCTACTTCAATCCCTCAAGATAGTTGCTCTGTTTTGGTTTTTCATGTTGCAGGAATATTTTTGTTGGTTCCTCCTCATGTGTGTTTTCTTCTTGTTCACTTCCTTTCCCTGGTTTTTCCTCTCACTATCTTCCTCACTTTAAATTACCTTGTCTCTGAGCTTAGGTGTTGAAATGGAATTTTGGTATAAGGCCAAAAGTGACAGAAAGGTAAGGAGATAAGGGAGAAAGAAAGGAAAAGTAGAAAAAAGGGGGTGGAGAAAGAAGGGGGGAAAGGAAAGGAATTGAAAAGGAGTATAGGCAAAAGGCCTATATACCTCTGGCCAAAAAAAGCTGTTTAAGAGAGAACAGTGAAAAGATTTTGGGCAGGCATACTCATGAGAAACTGAGGCAGAATCCCATATGGCTGGGTTGGTTGCAGGCATAAAACCTCCCTGACCTAAGGTTGGCCTGGTCAGTTGCAGGCATAAAACCCCCCTGACTTAAGACCCACAGCAGAGCAGAGGCTTGCAAACAAGTTTTCTGTATGTCTTAAAAATTTCTTAAATATGCCTTGCTTAAAACTGAAGTAACTGCCTTCAAACAGTGAGGCCAGCAGGGTGAGTATTCAATCCACCTTTCTCCTCCAGAGCCTCAGGCTTCATCAGATAAGAACAAAAGAAGTAATGGCTGACAACATGTTCTCCAATAAGTTATGTTAAAAGGATTATGTTCAAAAGGATTATGTTAGATAAAGTGATATTAGTTAATCCATAGATTACTAGGGAGGAGCTGCTCATGAGATAGTCACAAGATGTTTATTCATGAGATGGATTATGGATTGTAATGAATATTAATGAAGTCATTGATGTACAGTGCACATGTGCACAGCTAACTATTTAAACTAAGAGTAAAGAAATCAACTTGCCACTCGCCATGAGAGAGCAGTGGTCCCTGGCTATTTAGGCCAGAATAAAATTGTCACATGCCTGAGAGAGCTGTGAACCCCTTTATTTAAATATACAATTTTAATATGTGGGTTTATGCTCCACGACATCACTTTTCCATGGACCCTAATGGCAACAAAGGAGAAAAGAAAGACAGAAAGAGAGAAAGAGAGAGACAAAAGAAATGGTGATGATTGGAGAGTACTATGGCTATACCTGCAAATCTAGGCTGTTGGGAGGCCAGGCTTGCTGGCTTCCTTGAAGTCAGTCCTTATCAACCTGGGCAAAAGTAAGACTCCACCTCTGCTAAATATAGAAGAATAAAAAAATCAGTGGTATGTCATAATGGGAACCTACCAAAGCTGTGTTTTCAAAGGTCAAAGCTAGAAGTCACCCTAGACCATGAGTTTATGACCTCCTTGAGCCAGACCAATGCTGTGACACCCCTAGGCAGACCACTGCCATGACCCTACAGAACTTAGAGAAAGTTTAAAAAAAAAGATAAATAATATGAAAAATACAATTATATAAGATAAAGAAAAGAAAAAGTGACATTTTAGCTATTCTATGAGAAATTTATGTGGGAAAGATGAGAAAAATAGCAAAATCTCTACCAAAAGAGAGAGAAATGGAAAGAAATAAAAAAGAAGAAAGAATAAAAGGGAATGAGTAATTGTAACAAAAATGGACCACCCTTTGCTATGTAAGAAAGTAAAAATCAAACAATAAAAATACAATGAAAGACCCCCCCCCACCAAAATAAACCCAAAACAACAACCAGCACAACAACAAATAAGAGGGAAAAAAAGAACAAAAAAATTGGAAAAAGGAACATAAAAGAGAGTGTGTGTGTGTGTGTGTGTGTGTGTGTAACTGTATACAGGGAGGCCATAAAATTCATGTGCAGTTTTAAATTGCACACTATTTTAAGTTGTACACGAACTTTATGGCCACCCTGTATATATATATATTTGCCTGGACACCAGGTGGCACTTTAGTGTTAGGAGATGGACAACACACATGCTGCTTTTGTTATATATCCAATGAGGGCTGGAAGCCAATTTCTACTTGTAGAGGAGATTCTATCCTGTGCTCCTGACTTCTTTGACCTCACTCAGGGCCTGACTGCTTCATCAGTACTCAGTCCCTATGGAATCAAGGTCCTAAAGTTCTTAGCAGCTTCCTTAGTATACATAGCAAACAGTGCCTCTTGCCAATAAAGTGGCCTTTCCAGGGGTGCAGGTCTACTTAGCTCACCCAAAGGATGGTTATCTGTGGTCAGCAAGCATGTCAGAGCTGGCTGTGCACTAGCAACCTATAGACTATTTCTCCAGTGTGGCTTTCCCATGGTGGCAGTGCCCTACTGGAGAGAAATAAAAAAGGGAGATCCACCATATCCAGTGTTTAATCCCAGCTTCTGAATGCTGTTCAAGTCCCCTTACTCATTTAAGCCCTTCCAAGGCCTCTCCAGCGAGCAAGTTATTTCAAAATCAAAAAACTGCAAGACAGATCTTTCCTGTTCCCAGTCCACTGCATGAGCGCTGGCAGCCACCCTCTGCCTATATGCAAGCATTTGCCTTCTATGCTAGTTTTCCTCAGCTCTCACTGGCTCATGGTGTCTACCACTGCTTCACTGTGTCCTCAGAGTGATATCCCTGGGTAATTTTACCCAACCAGAGGTGGCTGGAGTTCTCATTTCCCTGTCTCACCACAAATGGCTAGCAAGGAGCTATTCCTAATCCACTATCTTACTCCACCTCTCCTATCTAGGGATTATTAATTTACAGTTAAGTCAGTAGGTTATGATGACCTTGTGTGAGACAGTGGTTATACATGGGTGGGCCTATGTAGAATAAGTCGTGCTCTTCCATAACTTCACAGATGAATAGTTCTGTCGTTTGGCAAAAATATTTAACTAAATTTACCTTACTAATATAGATAAAACATACAACAAGAATAGCATTGGTTTAAGTCATTGCTATGTAATAAATTGATACATACCTAATAGCATCTTAAGCTGAAAATCAAAACAGAATGTCTTAGTGTTCTTTCCTACATGTATGGATAACACTGCCTTTAATCTTCAAAAAGGATAAGTGTTAGCATGTGGCTCACTAAGAAAATAGAAGTAAAAAAGAAAAACTGTACACAAAATGAACACATACAAAAATGTTAAATATATATATAATGCTGCATATTTTACTGAAAATACCTTGTTATATAAGGAATACTTTAAAAGTTTAAATAAAGTGAAAGATTTTATTCTTAACAACATTTATCTTGCAAAACTATTTTAAGGACATAACTTATTAAAAGTATTAAAGCCTATCTCCAGAAATGTTTTCAAAAAATAAAAATAATTTAAAAAAGAAAATAGAAGCAACTGTTATAATCAAAATAACTCTTTATCTCCACTATTGTATTTTTGGCAAAGTTTTGTGTTTATTGTTTTTACTTCGATACCCACAAAAATATAAATATGAGTTAACATGTAATGCTGAGCCACACAATATTCAGCAAAGAATCTTTAAATTTGAATTATTTAAATGTATGAAATGTTATTTTCCATATAAAGCAACCCAAATTTTAAGGAATTTTGAACTGACTTCAGAAGGCCAGATTTAAGTTCCACTTCTATCACTTACTGGCTAAGGATGACAGGTAAATTACATAAATTTTCTGAATTGTATACTTCTCATTTGGGCAAAGAGTGATAATTAGTGTAGTTGAAAATACTTTATAACCTATTATACTCATTATAATTCTTTATACAATTTGCATTTTAGTTATGATAGTCAAAAAAAATTGACACTAGAGGAAAACCATTACTTTCACCTGTTTTGATATGTAATAGTTTTCTTTTTTGTTTGTTCTTTTTTAACACAAGGAAAATATCATCCTATGTCCCACTTATTGTCTTGTCATCTCAGGATAGAACTTCTCCATCTCATTTCTTAAATTTCATCAGTTATGCAAATAAACAAATATGTCTGAAATCCACTAATTCTAGGCTGGAGATCATTCTTTATGGATAGTATGCAATTCAGCCAGACAAATTTTCAAAGCCTCATTTTGATGAATGAAAGCAAACCAACTCATGACTTATGTTGTGAAGAAATACTGTTGAAAATCAATAAACAGTAGGCTTTCTCCATCCTAGCATCTTTTCTGTCAATAAAAGTATGCAATTATATGATGGAAAAAAGGTGACATGTAAGGAGATTTCAGTAGGATGAAGACTATTCCAGCTTGATGTTTTCAGAGACCATTTGTACATAGTGTGCATCAACTTGCCCCTAATATATTAATTTGTTATGACTAAAAGAGAACAGCTGGGGCCAAGGATCACAGCTGGGCAAGCCACAGACTTTTGCCCACATGGATGATGTGTCTAGTCAGCCAACTTTTCCTGCCAGTGCTATTTCAGCCACTTAGGAATAGCCCCAAATTTATCCCCTGAATTATATTCCTTATATTTCCAAGTATCTGAAATTTCATCTATTCTAAGAAAAGATGGCTCTTTGGAGTATTAATGTTCTTTGAATATTTCTGTTCCCCTCAGTATTAACTCAGTATTTGCCCCACTGTTGGAGGAACTCCAGAACATTTCTTATAAATATTGCCTGGGGGTCAGGTGTGGTAGGTCACACTTGTAATCCCACCACTCTGGGAGGCCAGGCAGGTGGATAGCCTGAGCTCAGGAGCTTGAGAGCAGCCTGAGCAAAGTAAGATCCTGTCTCTACTAAAAGTAAAAAAAAAAAAAAAAAAAAAAAAAATCACTGCGTGTTGTCATGTGCATCTATACTGCCAGCTGCTTGGGAGGCTGAGATAAGAGGATCACTTGAGCCCAAGAGTTTCAGGTCGTTTTGAGGTATGATGCCATGGCACTTTACCCAGGGTGACAGTCTCACTTCCTCAAAGGAAAGAAAGAAAGAAGGGAGGGAGGGAGGAAAGAAGGAAGGGAGGAAGGAAGGAAGGAAGGAAGGAAGGAAGGAAGGAAGGAAGGAAGGAAGGTATCTCTTGCCTGGGAAGAGCTCTATAAATTTTATTTCTAAGATAATAAGACAAGGCAAAAACCAACCAGTAATTTGTTTGAGTATTAAGGAATAGTTGGCAGTGTATCCTCTACCTTCAACACCTTAAAAGATATTATGCCTAAATATTTCTTCCTCATTTCTTCTTAGGATTATTTCTATGATTTTTTTTGCTACTATTGTGAATGAAATGTGTTTTCTTTTCTTATTCATTTTTAAATGGAAACACTATCCCTTTATATTTTATTTACTTATTTTACTGAAATACAAAATTCACATAGCATAAAATTCACCATCTTACTTCTTTCAAAGTATACAATTTAGTACTTTTTAAGTTATATTTATAATGTGGTGCAGTCATCACCACTATCTAATGTTCAGATATTTTTATCACTCCCCAAAGAAACCATGTACCCCTTAAGCCATCACTTTCCATCTGTCTCTCATATCAGCTGCTGGCATCTATACATTTTATTTATCCACTCATCAGTTGAACACTTAGATTGTTTCGCTTTTTATCTACTATGAGTAAGGATGCTATGAACATTTTTGTAAAAAATTTTGTGAACATATATGAAGACATGACAATTAAGTTTGCAAACTCATCCTAGTTTAAGTGCTGCATACCTCACTGCTGAATATAATTATGGTCACTTCCCAAGTACTCCCCCTGGAAAGCTATGCACCAACGCCAGAGCCTAGTCCACCCTTCAGAGCAATTTTGGAACTCTTTTTTTTTTTTTGTAATGACTATCAGAGCTGTCATCATATGGCACACAAAAACATGCAACAATAATGGATGTCACTCAGCAAGATAACACCATATTTCAACACCCACACAGCTATGAATTACTAATATATCAAGGTTGTGAAACCTTACTGAGTCGTTCATGCAGAGTGGCCAATGTAAGCACATGGTGGCTTACGTGAACATCATTGTCAGAGCTACAAAAGGACTCTTAATTTTATTTCATCAGTCTATGCATCTATATTACTCCTGTACCATACTGTTTGTTAAACAACTTCGGTGAATTTTTTATTTGTTGTTTTATAGATCAACTCCAGAATTTCTATTTTGTTCCTTTTGGAATTTCTGTCTCCTTAATGGTATTCTTTATTTGGTAAGACCTTTTCATGGTTTTCTTTGGTTTTTTGTCCTTGGTATTCTTTAACTCTTTATCATACTTGTTGCTTTTAAGTGCTTATCTACTAGCCAATGTCTGATCTTTCTTGGGGACAGTGTCTATTAATTGCTTTTGTTCCTTTGTATGGGTCATGATTTCTTCTTTCTTTGGATGACTCATAATTTTTTGTTGAACACTGGATATTTTGAATATTATAATGTGGCAACTCTGTAGATTGGATTCTCCCCCATTCTCAGAATTATCATTGCTGATTATTGCAGTTTTTTGTTGTTTTATTTTTTTGAGACAGAGTCTCACTATGTCACCCTTGGTAGAATGCCATGGCATTACAGCTCACAGCAACTCAAACTCTTGGGCTTAAGCAATTCTCTTTTCTCAGCCTACCAAGTAGCGGGGATGACAGGTGCCCACCACAATGCCCATCTATTTCTTGCTGCAGTTGTTGTTTAGCAGGTCCAGGCTGGGTTCGAACCCACCTGCCTTGGTGTATGTGGCCAGTGCCTCAACCGACCTACAGTCATCGAGCCATTGTTGCAGTTTTTGTTTGTTCATATACTTTTCTAAACTAACGAAGTCCATATTCTGTGTTATGTGTGGCCGCTGAAGCCTCTGCTTCATTAACTTTGTGTTCAGCTTCTGATTAGACAGATTTCTTTAATAACCTAAAACAAAAATTATTATGTCTCAGTCTTTAAAGATAGATTCTGTATGTATGTTGGGGTATGCTTTCAATACTCAGTCAGGTAATTTACAACTTTGAGTTAATCTTTAATTCTGCTTGTGCAGAGTCAGTCAGATGTGAGAGTTTAGGACTCTCTCAGGTATTTTTTGACCATGTGAATGGCTCTATCTCTTCTAAATTCCCAGGAAACTGTGAGAGCTTTTCAAAGCCCTTATTTCTCCAAATATCTCATTCCTCAGCCTTTCCTCTTATGTTTTTGGTAAGTTTATTATTTGTTCCATTGTTATACACTTCCCCAGCTAACTGTAACAAATATACCTGCCCTTAAATATATTTGGCAAATGCCTTCTAGGTGACCACCTCATCACCTACGGTTAAATTAGGTGAGAAATTATTGGGGGGAGGAGGCTAAAAAACTTCTAGCAGATTCTGTAAGGGGCCACAACACAGTTTGAAATAAATAAACAATGGTCATTCTTTGTAAATGAGGTTTGTTTTGCTTCCTATAATATCAGTACTTATACAAGGAATGTGGACTGTGATCTTCAAGATGACCACTAAGCAGGGAGTGGGAGATCACAGTAGGCTAAGTTAAAACACTTTAAATCTCTGTTTTTGTTTCATTATTTTTGTTTTGTTTTGTTTTGCTGAGATTCAACTGTTTTTTGCTAATTGTGTTCTCCTAGTTCCTGTAAGCTTTATGTTAGCTTTAAAAGTTCTGAAAAAGTTGATTCTGACAGTTTTTGCCAGTTTACTTATTGTTTTTATGAAGGGATAGAATTCTTGGTTCAGACCATTAGTTACATGTGTTTGTTATGTGTGTGTTATACATATCTCACGATGTTCACTTTATTGAATTCTCTGATTTATGCTAAGTATACTGTTTCTTATTTTAATGAAAATATTTATTATTATATAATTATGGTTGATTTCCAATTTTTAAAGAGACATTTTTAACAGAATAAAGATGAACCATCATTTTTTTAGTAAAATAAAATGACTATTGGCTTATGATGAAAAATTTTCAAATAATTTTGAGTAAGTTTGCTACTCCTAATTTTCTAAAAAGCTTCATTCCAATGGGTAGTACATAACTTCATAACATATTTAGAATTTATTGAGATTGTAATATTTTTATTTTGAATTTATTTCTTTCTTAATATTAAAAAATCTTATACTCTCAGAAATAAAATTTATATGCTCATAGTGGTGGACTTTTAAAAATAAACTTTCACGTTGAGTTTACTATTATTTTATGTAAAAATACTATATCTATTTATAATAAAAATATTCATAGTTTTTGTTTTATGCTATTTTACCTTTTCTGACACTAAAAAGTCTGAAAGAGCCCATTGGTAACAAACACTTTTATTGAGGAGTTATATGAAGACAATTTTTATTCACATTTTACATTTTTATCCACAGTAAGTAAAAGACCTATTTAGGAAATTTTTTTTCTTTTTAAGTTATTTTTGTTAACTTATATTCCTCAAAAATTATATGTTTAACTGAAATTTTGAAATACAGTAATTTAGAATTAAAATTTTTATGCTAAAATATTATTTTTTGCATATATGATTAAATTAATTTTTGCATGTCTAATGTTATTTTGTTTTTCTAGAATAGATTTAAAAAAGCCTTCTGTTGATTTTAACCTAGTTATTAAATGAGTTATTGTCTCTATCTACTACTAATTCCTTAGTGGAAGCATATTAGACTACAATTTTTCTAGTTTTAGCTTCTACCCTTTAATCTTGAGGGCAATGTTCTTATTGTCCTGAATCTCTATGAATGTTTTGTTTCCTCCTTGAGTCAAGAATTACTTATAAATGTTTTCCATTTTCTAATTTTTGAAGTGGCTGCTGTTGAAATTTTTTGTTGTTAAATCTAACTTCACTCCTTCTTATTGGAAAATAGAATCTACGTAGTTTGTGAATTCTTGGCAATTCTTCTTGCGTGTTTTCCAAATATAACATAAAAATATTTTAATAGACTCTTAGATATGTATATTTTATTTATAATGGGCTATGTCCAAAATATTTTTATTTGCTGTCATTAAATATTTTATTCAAGTGATATCTTTTCTTCCTTTGCATTATAAGAGACTGATAAAAAGTCTCATTTCAAATATTTATCCAATAGTTTTTGAATTATAAAGTTTTTGCTCTTTAATTTGGATAATTTGTGTTTTTTATAACTTCACTGTGGCTTGGCACCTTTATTAATATAAAGTTATCCTCTTTGAGCCATTTAAAGAATTTATCTTGCAATTAAGTTAGCCACATATACTTTTTTATAGCTTACTTTTTTCTGAAGAATATTTCCTAAGCAGTTGGAAAACCACTTTCTGCCATTTTATTTTAGGTATAGCTTTTGTAAATACCAAACTATTAGATATTGTCATTTTTTCCTAAAGAATCTTCATCTTTGTATTACATATTTCTATGACTATCAAATGTAAAAAGTAAAATATCAATACTCCTATATCATCTCTACATTGAAAATGGCAGAAACCATAGCCAAGTGAAATGAAGTAAAAATGAAAATGCATGAACTCCTTTTTTTGTTTATAATGTTCTTGATTGGTGCATGGAAATTATATATATGTATGGGGTAGATAGTTTTGTTTCCATATATAAAATATATAGTGATCTGAACAGGGTCATCAGCGTACTCATCAGCTTAAACATTTACCATTTCTCTGTGTTATGAACATCCAATATTCTGCTTCCACCTGTTTGAAACTTTATAGTATCAACTGTAGTCATTCTCCAGTAGTATATAACTCAGTCCTCTTATCTAGCTGGACTTGTATTCTTTGAACAAAGCTCCCCTTATCGTTTCCTTTTCCCTAACCCTCTGTTCTTTTCTACTTCTGAGATCAATGTCTTTAAGTTTTCAGAGAGGATTGAGAGCACATAGTATCTAACTTCCTGTTTCTGGCTTATTTAATTTAACATAATGGCCTCCAATTCCATTCTTCCTCCAATCCACAAATGACAGGATTTCATTAATTTTTACGGCTGAATAATATTCCACTGGACATATACATCACATTTTCTTTATCCATTCATCTGTTGTTGGACACCTACGTAGATTTCCTATCTTGGCTAATGTGAATAGTGCTGCAATAAACATGGGCTGAGGGTTTCTTTTTCCTTTTAAATTATGGAACAAGAGCAAAGGTATCTAGGCTAACTAACAGTATTGGGACAATGTTTAGAAGTTTTCATCTCTCCACTGTTCAATTTTGGCCAGTGCACATGCTCTTTTTTGGTTTGTTTTTTTTTTTTTTTTTTTTTGAGACTCTTTCACCCTGAGTCAAGTGCTGTGGCATCATAGCTCACAGCAACCTCAAACTCTTAGGTTTGAGCAATCCTCTTGCCGCAGTCTCACTAGTAGCTGGGACTATAGGTGCCCTGTTAGTTTTTCTATTTTTAGATATGGGGTTTCACTCTTGCTCAGGCTGCCCTTGAACTCCTCAGCTCAAGCAATCCACTGGCCTTGGCCTCCTACTGTTCTAAGATTACAGATGTGAGCCACTGCTCCTACTGACACACATCTTCTTTTTAATGTCATCTTAAACAACAGTATTTAGAATTTGCACTCCAATTGCCAGTGTCTAGTAGCTATTCTAGTTGAAATACCACTGAGATGAGATAGGATTTTTCTCTTATACTTGTTTCTGGTTCTATAAACCTCCAAACAGGTAAAATATGAGAGCAGATGGTGTACAGATTGCCAGATTCCTGCATTTGTAATACCTAATACTTGGGGACAAAGTACCCACTAATGTGATTCCTTATTTCTCAGTGTCCTCCTCTGCCCAAGAGCACATATTCATTTGGGCATACTCACAATTCTTCTCTTTTGTTTGAACAACTTCAGTTCTAGAAAGGACATAGAAAGAAGGAGGTGGGGGCAGCATTCTTTGCCTGCCTCCAAGAGTGGAGGAATGTCTATCTCGTTTTGCTGTTTGTCAAGGAACAGACAGCAAGGAGAAGTGAAATAACTTCCTACCCTGCTTATTTTTTGTTTCATAAAATGTGGCTTGGGAAGCCACAAGTGTATTTTTCTTAATCTAGCACCTAGAGCTGAGTAGTAATTGGAATTTCCAGACTTAAGTAATAGGTTTTCTATCAGTCTTCATTTTGGGGAGGTGTGAATTTTCATCTTGTTCTGTTTCTTCATAGGTATTTTAGTGATAAATTGGAAAGCTGCAGCAGAAGTTCCTAGCCAGATGCACTTTAAGCTGATAGAAAAGAGAGTGTTCTTTGTGTTCACACGTGTCCTGCAGCCAAAGTGTGCTATCATACTCCTTTGAAGTTTGGGTTTTTTTTTTTTTTTTTTAAATCCCAGCAGGACCAATCCTGACTCAAAATCTTTAAAGCTTAGAAACTGCAAAGTGATCAGATTCACTCGACACTATACAAAGCACAAGGCTTTTGGGTTTCATTATTTGTGCTGGATTTAAGGAGCCATATGAAAAAGAAAATATTAACACCACATCATTATGGGATGTTTAGCACAAGTGCAATTAGTAGCACAGGGAGATGTTCAAGCTTATTTGAGGCCCTAGCAACCTTTGAGGGCTAGTTTTGATGTTTGATATGCTTCCTGGGAGTTGTGGACTGAGATTTCTACATGATTACATCCCAGCTTTAGTTAAAAACCTAGAGCATGGGCAAACAGAAGTGTGAATGCCCTAGGTATAATCTGAGCATGTTGACTAGATAAAATTCACTTTCCTTATAGATTCTGATTTGCTTTATAAACTTGAAAAAGAACAGGGGCTGTAACTAAACGGATGCGTCACCAAGTGAAAAATACTTCATCAGCTCAGCACATCTGTGGAACACATGTGGGAAACAAGCAGAAGTCACAAGGACTGCTGACAGGGACCATTCACTTTACTTCTCTCAGAAAAGACATTTAGCACTACTGAAACAATTAAAAGGATCAATCTGTCTGTCTTCTCTCTCTCACACACACATACTCAAGTGTGCACACAGGGTTACCTTTGCTTTCAGAGACTTGTGCCCTAAACTCATCTCATGTTACCTTATACAGAAGCTTGAAGTCTAATGGTTTAGTCTGATTAAACTTCTATTGAAAGAGCACCTGAGAGTGCACATATGAGCAAGTTAATGTTAAGAGTGAATATTTGTTAATGGTAACAAGAAACATCTGTGGCTATGGTTCAGCTGGAAGTAGAGAAACAGATTAAATTGAGAAGACTCTAGCTTATTTAAGCCTATGATGGTTTGCTGGAGTTGATTGGGACTGCCATTAATGATGCAGCTCATTCCACCTGGCCTCTCCTTGCTGTTATGTAGATAAGACTTTTGTTTCCTTCCCCTGTTTTCCTTCTAGAGCAATTTTGTCCAACTGAACTTTCTGCAATTATAGAAATGTCCTGTATCTGTACTAATAAAGTAGCCACAAGCCACACATGTCTCCTGAGCATGTAAAATGTCCGTATAATACAGGAACTAAACTTTTAATATCATTTAATTTTAATTAATTTAGGGTAAAATTTAAATTATCCACAATGACTAGTAGCTATCATGTTGGACAACACAATTCTAAATCTTTACTATTGAAAATGTGGCACCTACACCAATAAGATCACCAGAGAATTCAACATCTTAGACTCCATCCTAGACCTACGGAATCTAAATCTATAGTTTAACAATAACCCTAGCTAATTTATGTGTTGCATAACGTTTGAGAAATGCTGTTCTAGACAACTACTTGTTCTTCAAAATTCAAGTGAAGTTATTCCTTTAGGCAGCCAGCATAAACTTATCAGGGGTAGGCACAGTGGTGAGGGACCCACAATACTTTTAGAAGCCCATGAACATATTTTAATTTCTTTCAAACTCAGAAGAAAAAATGTGAACTTCTAAGTCAAAAATTGTTTTAATATGTAATACTACATTGATCTTTATACATTCATAAGCTATCACTAGATATAATATATACAATAGACAATATTATGTAGGTAGGATGACATATATAAATGGAGAAAGGGGCACATGAAAGTCATAACTTGGCCTATTAGTAGCATCTTTGCACCCCTAGAATGACTCAGCATTATCTCTTCTTGTCCTCTCACAGCTTTCTGGTCATTCTTACCACATCATGCTACAGTCCCTTCCTTGTATCTACTGAACTTGTGTCCTGTCACATACCTGGTGCTCAATAAATGTATGAAAGCAAGAAGGAAAGAAGTCAACAATAGATTCTGATAGATTGGTAGTTTAGTGAGTGGAGTAAATTTTTGTACCCATGTCCTTTCAACTGATTTTAATAAGAAGAAAAATCAGTATAGTCTTCAAAGTCATTATAAGCCAACCTCTCATTAGGAGGCAAACAGAAGTAAATTTTCTAGGAGACTATGAATAATGTGCTGTGGTAATAAGAAAGAACATTGTTTTTAGGGTTAGGGCATTTGAATTTTATTTTTTGTTGTGTCATGAACAAATCTCTTCTACTTTGAGCAAGCCATTTTACTTTAATATGTCAAATTTCCAGTGGTATAATATGATGAAGAGCTCTTATTGAATTTTTCCCATGTCTGTGAGTCTTCTGACAACTTTTAGTGAGCTGATTCATTTAATCTTCATAAAACCTCTGTTATTATAACACCATTTTATAGATGAGGAAGCCAAAAGAACAACAAACTTAACTATCTTGTCTCAGCTCACACAGTTCTCAAATGCAGGCTATCTGTCCTTATGGTCCGAGTTGAACCATTGGTCTACATAGTCTGAAATAATGACTGCATCTTATACAGGTTACGGGCTAAGTTAGGTATCCCCAAACTTCACATTTTGATGTCCTAATCCCTAGTACCGCAGAATAAAATAGTATTTGGGGAAAAGATCTTTAAGGTAGTGAAGTTAAAATGTGGTTATTAATGTGAACTCTATTCCAACAGAATGGGTAAATTTATAAGAAGAGGAAATTAGGAAATATTCACAGAGGGAAGATCATGTAAAAACACAGGAAAAAGACAGCTAGCCTACATACCTAGGAAGGAGAGAGGTCCCAAAAGAAACCAACCCTGCCAACATCTTGATATTGGACTTCCAGCCTCTAGAATTGTAGGAAAACAAAATTCTGTTGCTTAAGCCATCCAGTCTGTTGTACTTTGTTTTGGAAACCCTAGCAAGCTAATATATATAGCATGAGACTTCTTATATAATAATGAATAAATAATACTACTAAAATCTGCAAATGTTGGTTCTCATTTATTCATTCACTTGTTTATCCAACAGACATTTTCTTCTATTATATAAAAGCAGTATGTTAGTTACAGCAAGTGATAAAAATGAATCAATCAGATGAGGCTGTGTAATTATCTCATAAATTAATATTTTATGGGTTTGTGTTCAGCCTCTCCCACCAGAATGTGAGCTCCATGGAGTGGGTTCAGTAAGTGTCTGTCGAAAGGACAAATGACCAAGCAAGCCTATTGAACAGGCCTATTGTTTGAGTTGTGGGATGATTTTACAAGGAAAATACACAGTTTAACAGTCTAATAGGCTATTGTTGTTGTGATAGTTGCTATTTTATAATATCCTCTGGTTCTTCTCCCAGCTGGATGAGATACCTCCTTTCCTGGCTTTTTTTCTCCTCTCAGCTTCTTTTACATTTTTGGCTACGCTTTGTTCTCCATCTTCCAGCCTCGAGGGTCCTTCCTTCTATGCATACGTTCTTCCTCTGTATAGCAATACAAAACCTTTAACTCTTGCTCTTAAAATAGACACTTTCTGGGAGGCTAGAGGTGAAAAAATGGTAGTTGGAGGTGGAGGTGAAAAGGGAGAAAATTGAGCTGACTCTCCTTGGGTAGGCTAGGTGAAGGAGGGCATCTTGTGAATGCTCTCATGTTCATAGTTTATATTTCAGGACAGCTGAATCCTGTCTGTAAGGGACCTATAATCCAATAAAGAGGGAAAGGTATGTAAATAAAAAATGACAATAGTAGAGAAGATATGATAATTTCCTGTCAACATGCCTAGCCCTATGTTTTAGTTGTCTATTGCTGTGTTACAAATCATTTGAAAACATAACAGTTTAAAAGAACAAATATTTGTCACCTGAAAATTTTTGTGGGTCAGGGATATGGATGCAGCTTACTGATATGGTCATTGGCAGAATTCAGCTCCTCAGAGGTTACTGGATTGAGTTCTTTGACACGTAGGCTTCTCCACAGTGTGGGTCACCCATGGCGGCTGACTCTCCTCAGGGGGTAAGGGAGAGTGAACAGGGTGAAAGCTTCAGCCTTTTTCTTCTCTAATCTCAGAACTGACAACCCCTTTTACCTTATTTTATTTGTTGGAACCAAGTTATAAAGTGTACCCCACAACTATGGGATGGAGGAGATTACAGAAAGGCAAAAATCACAGGAGGTAGAGACAGAGGGACCCAGTTTGGAGATGGCCTGTCCTACTCTAGCTAGAACTTGAGAGATATTTTTTGAATTAATGAGTCAGTACAATGTGAGAGATCCAAAGCAGGGGATAGGAAATTCAAAGAAAAGGGATAAAGAAAAGGCTCGTCAGAGAAAATGGCATTTTAGTTGAACTTAATGGACTAAAGTTTTATGGAGTGAACAAAACACGTTTGTGGGTAAAGAAATAGCACCAGTGAGATCATGGAGGAAAGAAAATAGGGGCCATGAAAAGTATTAGATCTGATATCACTAAAGGTGCCGCTTCTGTACACCATAAAGACTTTTATTACATTCTAGAGTAATGAAGTCTTATTCTTGTTGGGTGGTGCCTTTGTTCAGAATTTATGTGAAGAGCCTAAAATCCACACAGGGCCTGTCTTCCTGAGGAGTCAAACTTCAGTTCTTAAGACATTTCTCCTAACCCAAAGGCTCAAAAAAGCAGATGTCACTGTGTTCATTTAGCTAGCTTCCTCAGATTTTGAAAACTATCAACTTCTACTCTTCTCCCTTCTTCTTTCAGGGCACCTGCCACACAGTGGTTTTGTAGCACAACCATCAAACATTTCAGACCTGTCTTGAAGTAGTTCAACTCATACTGCTTTAGAAGTTAAAAAATAAAAATGTAAGTGATTCATGGTGATACAAAGTTTTGAGCTATACAATAAATAATTGAACTAGGTAGCAAGGGCAGATTTCAGAACAAAGATTTTCCTAGGAGATTGCTTTAGTTTGAGAGAAAACATCAAGACTTAGGCTTATACTATAAAGCCTAGTAATTCAATTCAAGCTAAAAAGAAAGAGAATCTCTTAAAGGCTGTTTTTGTATTTCCTTGTCTGCTCACTGCTGTTAATTATAATATGAGTGGAATAAGAGAATGGGCACGTGTATGTGTGTGTGTGTATAAGGAAGTATACAGTATATGAAGTTGATATTAAAAAAATAACCAACATTGACTCCTCAAAAAAAATTATCCAGCCTATATATCTTAGGTAAAAGTTTCTGAACTAAATATAATTGGTAGCTTATACTTAAGCAATAGAAAGAATAATTGAGAACACCAATTAAGAATTATTTTATCTTTTCCATTTGCCTCATTTCCTTAAAAGAATCATTGATTTTTATCTGAAATTCAGCACAAATTTCACAATTATACTTTGAGTCATCTATTAGTGTAGTATGAAAAGGTCTGAAATTTTAACTTTAAAAAATGTTTTGACATTTATATTCATTTTACAGTTTGATTTATTACTTTAATATCATCAGCAAGTAGGGGAAATCTCAAAGATTTTAAATGACTGAAAAGGAAAGATACACAGAGGATCTGTTTCCAGGAATTATAAGCATGTTCATCCTAAACAGTACATTGTGTGGGTGGAGGTAAGGGCAGAGGTGGGTAAGTGAGGGGTGGAGATGGTGGGAGTACATGAAAGTAGATGGAGAAGGATGTTTCTAATGTTAATCTGCAGCTTTATGTTACCCTGAACTGTAACCGGTCTTCTTTTATTTCCCTCTCTGCTGTTCTACACCACCCAGATCCTCCTTCAAGAGTGAAGGTCTAGTCTCTTGAGCAGTTAGTTGGGAGTGCTATAGAAGTTGCAGTGTTTGGGCAATGTCTTGGTTGCATACAACTACTTCTTCTGAGGTCATGTCTCACCAAAAAAGAGCCTGCAAACAAATACTGACCAACAAATATGTAGAACATGCCCAAATCTGAAGAGTTATTCCAGCTCACTGGTGGACCAGTGATGTCGCTGGAATGCATTGCTGCTTAGCCCTGGCCTCTGTCCAATCATGCTATCTCCCCCTTCCTTCCACAGATGTGAATCCTTAGACATCTTCCTACTAAATGTTCTCCATGTTAATCTCCATCTCAGAGTTGCTTCCTGGTGAATTCAATTTGTAATACTCCTGAAATGTGTGACTAAATGGATCACTAAATAATTTTAATGAATATTCTGTAAATTTTTGACATGGCCTTTAAAAAAAAAGAGTAGCTATCTTAGAAAGTTATTGCACTCAAATGCTTCACAAGTTACTGAGAGAGAAATGTTTAGAAAACATCAAGGGACTAAGACATATCAGAAGAATTAACGTCATAATTTTACATAGAGCTACGCCACTTACAATGCATTTTAGCCCTCAAATTCCTTTATAATCCAATGAGAGAAACAAAGCTAATAAAGATGCCAAAGAAAAACTAAAATATGTCAGAATGAGTAGTTATAACTTTTACCAAGAATCATGCAGTGTATAATGAATTTTCACAGCCATTATCTCATTTGATCACGAAACCTTTGCTAGAGGTGAGGTTATTACACAAATTTATGAGTGAAAAAGTGAACTCAGTGAGTATAAGAGGTCTGGCACACCACTAGGAAGCAACAGAGCTTAGTAAATTGGACATGTAGAAGAAATCAGAACAGCACATTCCCAGCTGATTTTGTCATTTTGTCCATCCTGTTGGGAACTGAATTGATGTGGCCGTGAATGTCATATGCTCCTGACTCCATAATCAGACTTTGTCCTGACTATCCTTGACAATAATTTATATGGAGTAAGAAAAGAAAATGGTCCTAAGCCAGTCTTATCCATCCTCAAGGTCTAATAATATTTTTATTACTTTTCAAGACTTGTCTATGTTTGGTTTTGTTTTCATTTTTACCCCTGTTCCCTGATTCCTTCCTGAACAATCTCTTCTCTTTTACTCATTGTTTTAAGCCAGCATTGTCCAATAGAACTTTCTACAATGATGGAAATGTTTTATAGCTCTGTGGATTAATACTGCAGTCACTAGTCATTGTGGTGATTAATCACTTGAAGTGTGATGAGTACAAATAAGGCTTTTTAATTTCATTAAAGTTTTATTTATTTAAATTTGAATAGCCATGCACAGTTGGTGGCTATGGAATTAGATGGCATAGTATAAGCTTTTTAGAGCCCAGTTGCTGCTTAAGATTCATAATTTCCTTCTTCATTGTGATTTCTCCCTGTGAAGATGCTGCAATTCCATTCTTGCTCTCTTTATCCCACTCTTTCATCTGTGGCCCCAGTGTGACAGTTATCGGTTTCCATAGGACATTTCTGAAGATGGGGGGATGCTCTGAAGATGAATACACCAGCAGCATTGCCAGGCACGTGTTACTAGGACAAAGAACTATGGTCAAAGAGACAGTCACAGATGACACTTTATTTGCAAATATTGTAGAAATACTCTGAAATTCACCTAGATTTATTTCTCATACCTAAAAAAATCACTTCAAGTCTTCCCTGGTTCGTATATAATTTATCCATGACTAGTTAGTTCACCCATCTTTAATGACTTGGATTAAAGTCCAATAAATGAATTAACATCTCTGAATCATATGGTGCCTTTTCTCTCTATAATGCTCCTTCTCATTCGTCTCTACCTAAGCTCCTAAGGCCCCATTTGCTTAGGATTTCGCAGTCAGGAATTGATGACTCACTTCTGTGTGTCTTCCTAGCTTTCTATTGCCTTGCTCATTACAGACTGACGTAGATTTTAAGGATTTGTATATCTCTGTCTAAATTGTGGATTCTAGAAGGACAGAATATGTATCTGCATTTCTATACTCCCTGTGGCTGAACAAAACACCGGCACACAGAAGGACTTCACCATCTCTTCCCAGAACTGACACGTACATTTGGGCTGAATATTTGAGAAACTCACCCCCTCTCTTTACTAGCCTGCCTATTCCTTTCCCTGAGGCCCACTTTGAGAAAGCAGTGTTTTGAGGTATGAATTCCTCCAATCAGTGCCGATATAGATACCAGTTAAATAAACACAGACCGAGCAAATGTGCTTATCTATGTATTTGCCACGTATATGTGTCACTGCCGCATTTTATTTATTCCTGGTATGTTTGTTACAGATTTCTTTTTATTTCTCATAAATAACACAACTGAAGCAATATTACCTATTAAACATCTCCAACAGTCAGAGGGCATTTTTATACCTCAACATAATCTTTACAGTCTTTGTGTACTTTATTTTGCCTTCACCTCCTCTGATTTTATCACTCATCTTAATTATGTCAATGAACCCCGTGATGGGAGTGCCCTGTTTGTAAATTCTTCATACTTATTATCTCCTGCATATGCCAGATGCACCTGAATTCACAAAAGCTCAATATGCATTTGACAAGTTATTAAATACTAAACCAAAATGTGCTTCAACACCTACACGTGTGAACTACTGTAGTAAATAAGTGTCTGATGATGAAAGGCATTTATCTTATTTGATAATTTCAATTAAACCATTTCAGATGTTAAATTTAAAGCATTCATTTCCCCAATTGTAGCTGTCTTTCCTCTGTAGTTTGAACATGACTCTCAGATCCCTTTGGCTCATGACATGATGTCATATTGAATATTTTCCTAACTACAAATTTGATTTTCAGTCACATTCAGGCTTATCTCATTGTGTGTTGCTATTATCCTTGTCAACAGAGAATCTCTGCAATTGCTCGTTCGGAAGATGTATAAATTTGGTGATCTGTAGGAGTTATACTTTAAAGTGTTTTAACAACTAGCTTGGCATCAGCCAATTAGAATGGATACCTGTAGGAGTCTGGGGCTAGATTCTGGAAGTTCTCCTGCTGGGGCAGGCTTTAACCCTTTAGCTGCAGAAGAGTTCTTCGAAGTATCCAAAGTGAGGTCCCAAGGCAGCCAAGGCTTGGTAGGAGGTAACGCTTGGGGCAAGATAGCAGCTGTTTACCAACTAGTGTGAAGTAGTTCAATATCAGTGTATAGCTGCTGACTATCAGCCTAGGGGATGTGCTTATTTAGGAGTTATCAGAAAAGAAAATAGTTGTCCAAACATTTAAAATGTGTATCAGAAAGGCTAATTTCAGGCTACTGTTTGTCTGCCTCTAAACTCTTCTTTGGACTGCATAATTGCATTTGTCATTAAACAATCACAAAGAAGACATATTCTCCTTGGGGAAGAACTCACCCGTTGTTCTAAGACAGTTAATACATTCTGTAGAAGGTGACGGACCTGAACACACAGATAGAGGTCAGGGGTTGGGAGGCTTTTCCTAACTGACCCTTTTGCCTGAGTCCAAGTGATAAAGAAGAATAAGCTCAGCATAACATATGGAGGAGTAGAGGGAAAAACGTTCCAGAAAGGCACAGAAGTGAGAAGCATCACGGCAAGTTCAGACAACCCTTGCATATGTTAGAATTGTCAGAGTGGTGAAGAGAGAAACGATCACAGGCAGAGTGGGTGAGAGATGAGGCTTGACAGGTGCATGGAGGGGATAGACATAAAAAAGGTTATTTACGAGGAAAGAATGTTCCTTTATTCCAGCACAATAGTGGTGAATGAATTTGGAACTGAGAAGAAGTTTCCTACAATACAGAAGATAATGGCAGATCATTGTAAGCTTTAAAGTGGAGCTCAAAGGAGAGAAGCTTTCCAAGTAAGAGAGATAGGGGTTGCCTCTCTCCCTCTGTAAAATCAGAACTTTTCACAACTTTTAGTGCAGGTTTCCTACAGAAGCTTTTTCTGGCCACATAGTGGCCTTGGGGAAGTACTGGAGTGAAACTCCATGGTAGAGTCAGATCCTATTTATTTATTTCAAGTGTGTAGGTGAGTGGCCAAGATGGTGGTGGCAATCAAACAGTACTAAAAAGATCTATTTGATCCCTCCATTTGAGTCATAACCCGGCCACTAAAGATATAAAAATTCTCTCCCAGGATGACTTTGTCCTAGCAAGAAGCAGCCAGTCCATCGCCCAATAATCTGTGGCAGTTCAGGCCTATGGTATGGAGTCCTCAGGATCAGATTAACAAGGACTCTTATCTTCTCCTCTATAGTTTCCAGCATTAGCACCCCTAATGATACATTGGAGATGTTGAGTCCTACACAGGGAAGAAACGTCCCCTGAGCAGATTAAGTATGAACCAGTTAGCTTCCCAGTGCTGACTTACCAGAAATAGTACTTTTTTCCCTACATTCAAGTAGGTTTCAAATGCTGTACAAAAAAAAAAAGAAAAAAATCAAGTAACAAGATTAATACTTCACTTATAATTTTGCTTCAATAGAATGAAGCAAAGTAAGAGTTAATTCGACTGATCCTTTATACTTTCAGGTCCTAACTAAATTTAGATGACCTTTGGGTAAAAATCGTGTTTGTCACAAAAATGGGTCAAGTTTCAGTCCACAGCTCACGTATGTTAGACGTTCTATTCTACCTAAAGCTAAATCTAATGTTTGTCTAATCTTCTTCACTTTTTAATTTAACAGATAAGAAAAGTGAAACAGAAAGAGGAGTTTTTCCCAGGGGAATTAGCCAGTTGCAGTGGATTGGAGTCTATATTGTGAGTATTGAGTTTTTACCAAGCAGAGGGTCAGGTGGTCCAGTTCACAAAGTTGTTTGCTGAGGTATCTGTTTGTCTCCCCTGGTCTTCAATTGTTTATCCATACAGTTCATATCTGAATGAGACTTTGAGCTTACCCATCTGGCCCCTTCAGGCTCATATGCTCTGGCTATTTTCTTGGCCACGTCTAAGAGGATCAAGACATGTAACATCTTTTTCATGCCAGATTTTCTAAAGTGGTACCTGCTGAAGTGAAAACAATGTAACCTAAAAATTTGTACCCTCATATTAATTTGAAAATTTAAGAAAAGGTCTTTCCTTTCTCTAGTATGTTGTTACCTTCAAACTGAGAATTCATTCAATAAATATGTTTTAGGCAACTTGTACATGCAAATGCTATCCTAGGGACTAGGAAACAGCCATCATATATGCTTACAGGAAACGTTCATTCCAGTTGGACCAGATAGGCAATAAACAATCACCAAGATAGAGATAAGGGCCACTGGGGCCGGTCACTATACACGTATACACTTTCATCACTTAGTTTGGGTTCTCAAAGCAGAGTCTGAGCCAAAAACTTGTGTGCTAGAGATATCCCACGAAGTTAGAGTGAGGGGATGGGAAGAATGGGACTGGAAGGTGAAAAAGCCAGTAAGCACTTCTAATCAAGTTGATCACCATAGTGAACACCTGGGGCTCAATTTTGCATATGTCTTCTGAGAAGGTTACAGGGTCTCTTTCCGATTATCCTCTTAAGGTATGAAAGAGAAAAGCAAGTATATATCGCCTCTTCTCCACTCCCTCCCCCCCAATTTGAGGCGTTCCCATAGGTTAGGGTCTCTGTCAGGCTGTGCAGGTCTACTCATAAAGACACAGCAAGATGCTGTCATTGCACTGTGAGAGCTGAGAGTCACTAATGAAGCCACGGCTGGCAGCAGAGGTGAGGTTAAAGCATACAGGCTGGTGAAGAAGTCCCCCCCAACACTGCTCAGACTCATTTATGACTATGTGAAATCAAATCTATCTGTGAGTTGTCAAGGTGTATCACCTGCTCTACTCCCTACAAATATGTAACATGTAACGATTAGTGGAACAAGTCCCAAGGCCATTCATGGTCCTAAGGGAGACGTTCAGCTGTGTTCCTCCTCATCTACCCGTTCTAGATTCCCTCACTTCATTTGTTCTCAGTTCTTTGCCTGCTGGGGTAAGCCAGACCTCCATTCCTAAATAGTTATTTAGTTTCCTTGCCATTGTTTGGCTATGTTTGTTACAATAATTTGCTCATTGCTATCACCAGGCATTGGGGTAAAAAAGGAGAAATGCCTTTTTTAGGGAACAGCTGCAGACATGCTTCTCTCTGCCCCCATTTCATGGCAGCATCCCTAGATCCTCAGGGTATTACATCCAAAACTAAGTTTCTTTTTTTTTTAAGCATACAGTTTTATTCATTTAGTTTTTTTTTTTTTAGAAAGAACTATCATTTATTGATTGTATATGTCTATCTATCCATCATGTAGTACTTTAACATAATACACATTACTTAATCCTCATAATATTACTAAAAAGTAGCTATTCTTTTTTTCTTTATTAAATCATAACTGTGTACATTGATGAATTTATGGGGTTCAGTATACTGATTTGATATACAATGTGAATGCTTACATTGAACTGATCAACACATCCATCATCTTATTTATTGTGGTAAGACAATTATACTGTTTTCTTAATAGTTTTGAAATGTACCATTGCATTATGTACATTAGGCAAGATCTCCTCCAAAACCCTCCCTCCTGCATGGCCTACAGATACATGAAAAAATGCTAATCATCCTTAATCATCAGAGAAATGCAAATCAAAGCTACTTTGAGATATCACCTAACTCCAGTAAGATTAGCCCATATCACAAAATCCCAAAACCAGAGAGCTGGCATGGATGTGGAGAAAAGGTAAGACTTCTACACTGCTGGTGGGAATGCAAACTAATACGTTCCTTTTGGAAAGACATCTGGAGAACACTTAGAGAACTAAAAATAGACCTGCCATTTGATCCCACAATTCCTTTATTAGGTATATATCCAGAAGACCAAAAACCACATTATAACAAAAATATTTGTATCAGAATGTTTATTGCAGCCCAATTCATAATTGCCAGGTCATGGAAGAAGCCCAAGTCCCCATCAATCCACGAATAGATCAATAAAGTGTGGTATATGTACACCATGGAATACTATGCAGCCATAAAGAAAGATGGAAATTTCACCTCCTTCATGTTCACATGGATGGAACTGGAAAATGTTCTTCTTAGCAAATTATCACAAGAATGGAAGAAAAAGTATCCAATGTACACAGCCCTATTATGAAACTAATTTATAGCTTTCATATGAAAGCTATAACCTAATGATAACCTAAGAATATGGGGAGGGGGGAAGGGGAGGGGAGGGGGGATGGATGGTTGGAGGGAGGGTGATTGGAGGGATCACCTCTATGGTTTATCTTTCAAGGGTACAAGTGAGTCTTTCTAAAAGTAGAATATAAATGCCTTAACACAATAACTAAGAAAATGACATAAAGGCTATGTTAACCAGTTTGATGAAAATATTTCAAATTGTATATGAAAACACCACAGTGTACCCCATGATTACATTAATGTACACAGCTAACATTTAATTAAAAAAAAAAACCCTCCCTTCTTCCAGCCTCCCCCCTCCCGTCCTCTCTCCCTCCTGTTCCCTCCTACTTTCTAAACTATAGTTATGTTTTACTATTTGTATGAATGTATAGGTGGTATACATATAGGTATATTGATTTTATAGTAGTATAGAGTACATTGGATACTTTTTTTCCCAATTCTTGAGATACTTTACTAGGAAGAATATGTTCCAGCTCCACCCAGGTAAACATAAAAGGCATGAAGTCTCTATCTTTTTATGGCTGCATAGTATTCCATGGTGTACATAATATACTACAATTTCTTAATCCATTCATGGGCCAATGGGCACTTGGGCTGTTTCCATGTCTTGGCTATTATGAATTGGGCTGCAATAAACATTCTGATGCAGATGTCTTTGTTGTTAAATGATTTTTTATCATCTGGGCATATACATAGTAGAGGAATTGCAGGATTGAACGGTATGTCTACTTTTAGTTCCTTGAGTATTCTCCAAACTTCTTTCCAAAAAGGCCGCATTCATTTGCATTCTGACCAGCAGTGTAGAAGTGTTCCCTTCTTTTTGCATTCATGCCAACATGTGTAGTTTTCAGATTTTGTTATGTGGGCTAATCTTACTGGAGTTAGATGATATCTCGAAGTGGCTTTGATTTGCATTTCTCTGATGATTAAAGATGATGAGTATTTTTTCATGTGTTTGTAAGGGCATGAGCCTGTCTTCTTCTGTGAAGTTTCTGTTCAAGTCTCTTACCTACTTAGAAATGGGGTTATTTGTCCTTTTCTTATTGATTAGTTTGAGTTATCTGTTGTCACCATTGTTATTTAGTTATTTGTTTTTTTTTAGTTGCTTTACCAGTAGGAATTCTTGAAATGACTAGGTAGGAGTGACTATTTCAGGTTCAGTGAAATCCTTACTGCATCTTTTGAAGGAAGCATTTCTTCCCTGGGATTTAGGGTAACTGACTGAGAAAATACTAAGGTTTGGGATCAGGAAGTACTAATTCTTCAGTAGATCGCTGAGAGCAATGGTGTGATGGGCAAGATCTGTGTTTTAATTCCTGGATACATGTAGTCTTGCTTTAAGGCCAGAGTGACAGATATTGGCCATTGCCTGGTGGTGTGGCAGCATCTGGGACACAGAACCAAAGTTGTAGGTTCTTTCCCTCAAGCTGGTGCCTTAGCCATTGTTTTTTTATAGGTCAGCTCCTCCATATGATAAGATGTAGTATATAGCAGGACTGGCGGATCCTCCTATCATATGTCTAATATCTCACTCTCTTTGTATAAAATGGATCCCTTCCTTTAAGGTAGTGTTAAGTATCATGATTCTAAACAGTGAATTGTTCTGCCCACCTGATTGTTTAGTGGAGTATCTGTTGTGAACGCTCACATGAGACACAATAATACACATGTTCTATGGCTTCACCAGTAGGTCCACACAGAACCATGTGCCCTGCCATGGCTAGAATCAGGGGTGAAACTGAAAGGGATGTACAGAGGTCACCAAGGCATCTGCCACAGTCTGTACTGAATTCCATATTTATTTTACTACATCAATCTCTTAATGATATGCCCATTTAGGGGAGAACCTATGTCACATTAATCTGTGTAATCAGCACTCCTTAACACAGCATTTGGAATTTAATGAACTCTTATGTCATTTTATATTTTAATGTAAAACATGTATGCAAATGTGCTTAGAGATCTTTTTGGCCTGCCTCTCTTACAAATGAAGAAAGAAATGAAGACTAATGAAGAGAAAGGACTTGTCTGGTTTTTTTCATCCCTTTGATGGCAAAGGCAGGACTAGCTTGTCAGCCTGACCCCAGGGCCACAAATCATCATGTCATGAGGCTTCCCATCATGCTTCTTCTTGGTGGAGACTGGGCATGATTTTTAACAACCCAAGACTGTCAAAGAGATATTATCCTATGAGCATAAAGTCAAGTTATAAAATTATAAATGACTATCAAATTAATCTATTCTGATCCATAAGTAGCATATTATATATTCTTTCATTATGAGATGTAAATCCAAAGTCCAAGCCTGTAGAATGTTTCCCTGCTAATCAAGTAAGCTTGGAAATTACCACTTCTCCATGTATTCCTGCTAACTTTATTCTATCCTCTTTTGTTATCCCTTAGAAGAATGAGACTCTGTATCAACAAAATAAATAAATAAATAAATAAATAAATAAAGTAAAATACCATCATGCTTATCCAGGTAATTTAGGATAACCTATTCACCTAAAGATTTTCAATTAATCATATTTGAAAAGTCCCTTTTACCATATAAGGTAATATTCACAGCTTCTGATTAGGATATGGACGTAATAGAAGGGAACATTATTCAACCTACCTCAGAAGCTACTGAATTTCTTCACACAAGGAAAATGGCATGTTCAGATTTGTATTTTTTCAATTTCAACAGATTTAAAGGGTACACATGAAGTTTTGTTAACATGGATATATTGTATAGTGGTGATGTCTAGACTTTTACTGTATACATCACCTGAATAGTGTACATTGTAATTTTTCATTCCTTACCACCATCCTATCTTTGGAGTCTCCAAAGTCTATTATTCCAATTCATATGATCATTGTACTCCTAGTTTAGCCTCCACTTATAATTGAGTACATATGGTATTTAGTTTTCTATTTCTGAGTTACTTCATGTAGAATAATGATCGCCAGTTCCATCTGAGTTTCTGAAAAATGCATTATTTCATTGTTTTTTATAGCTGAGTATTACTCCATAATGCACAAATGCGATATTTCTTTGTCTTTTCATTGTTTGATAGACACTTAGGTTGATATCTTATCTTTGCTACTGTGAATTGTGCTTTAATAAACATACAAGAGCACTTCTTGAGAAAATGACTTTTTTTCCTTTGGGGTAGATAGCCAATAGGGAGATTCCTGGATCAAATGGTAGATATACATTTAGTTCTGTGAGAAATCTTGATACCATTCTTCACAGATGTTTTACTAATATACATCCTTACCAACAATGTATAAGTATTCCCTTTTCCCTGAATCCATGCCAACATTTATGGTTTGACAAAATTATTGCATAAATTTTTTGTTTGGCTATTTTAAATAATGACCATTATTATTTTTCTTTTTGTTGCATTTACTTTTGGGGTACTACTCACAAATTCTTTGCTTAAGCCAATGTCCAGAAGACCTTATCCTAGGTTTTATTCTAGAATTTTTATGGTTTCAGATTTAATTAAAGTCTTTATTTAATCCATCTTGAACTAATTTTAGTATATGGTGATAATCAGATATAGGAATCCAGTTTGCTTTTTCTGCATATGGGTGAAAATTTCTTCAATTTTCCCAGCACCATTTATTGAATATGATGTTACTTTCCCAGTTTTTTTTTTGTTTGTTTGTTTGTTTTTGCTTTGTTGAGTATCAGTTAGATTTAGCTATATGGCTTTATTTCTGGGTTTTTTACTCTGTTCCACTGATGTATATGTCTATTTTTATACCAATGTAACATTATTTTTAGTTACTATAGATTTGTAGTATAATTTGAAGTCAGGTAATGTCACACTTCTAGATTTGTTCTTTTTTGGAACAGAAGAGTCTTTTGGATGAGTCAGTGTTTTTTAGACATAAGATAATATCAACAGACAGATATTTGACTTTCTCTTTTTCAATATGTAAATTTCTTCTTCTTGACTGATTGGTCTGGCTAACACTACCAGTATTATGTGGATGTGGTGACAGTAGGTATGCTTGTTATGTTTTAGTTCTTGGGGAGATCACTTACAAATTATTCCTAGTACATAAAATATTGGCTGTGCATTTGTCATATGAAGCTCTTACTATTTCAAAGAAATCAGAAAAAAATTCAGGATATGAAAGAATAATTTTATAAAGAGATAGATACTTTAATAAGAACCAAACAGAGCTTTTGGAAATAAAAGATTTATTTATTTAAGGAGTTACAAAGTACACTGGAAAGTTTTAGCAGTAGAAATAGAAGAAAAGTTTCAGAACTTGAAGACTAGTGTTTCAAATTAGTCCAGCCAGACAAAAACAATAACAACAAAAAGTATTTAAAAATGAACAAAAAGTGAACAAAGTCTTCAATTTAATAGGATTATGCAAAGTATTTGAACCTATGAATCACAGGTATTTTTGGAGAATAAGAAAAAACAAAACCCCCAGAAAACTTATTTGAGGGAATAATTGACCAAACCTTTCCTGGTATTGACAGAGATTTAAACATCTGTATAGATATAAGAAGCTTAAAAAATCCTGGGAGATTAATTTCAAGATAAGCTTCACCAAAGCACACACTCATCACACTATCTAAAGCTAAGGTCAAGGAAAGAATCCTAATGTCAATAAGACAAAACAACTAGGTAGGGATCAACATTATGTCATGAATAGAACCTCACCTATCAATATTAACTCTGAACATAAATTGACAAAATGTCCCACTTAAAAGAAAGACTCAAAATGGATAAAACACCAGAATTGAAGTATGTTAAGAATGGAAAAAATAATATCTGATGTACTCAATACTACTATGAAATCAATATACAATCACCTACACATTCATATGAATGGTAAAACATAACTATAGTCCAGAAAGTAGGAGGGAAGAGGAGAGAGAAGGGAGGGGAGGGGGAAGAATGGGAAGAGGGAGGGCATTTGGGGGGACCTTACCTAATGTTCATAATGCAATGGTACATTTCAAAACTATTGAGAAAAGTGTATGATTGTCTTACCACAACAAATAAGTAAGTGAGGTGATGGATATGTTAATCAGTTCAATGTAAACATTTCACATTGTATGTCAAATTAGTATACTGAACCTCATAAATGTATCAATGTACACAGTTATGATTTAATAAAAAACAAAGAAACAAATAAAAAACAGAATTCAAATATCTGCTGCTTTCAAGAGAGACTCACTTAACTGGTAAAATTGTTACAGACTCAAGATAAACAGGTAGAAAAAATATTTCACACAAATGGAAACCAAAAGAAAATAGCAGTAGCTGTATTTATATCAGGTAAAAGAGTCTTTAAATCAACAATGGTAAACAAAGACCAAGTAGGTCATTATATAAGGGTAAGGTATCAGTTCAACAAGAAGATATAACAATTTTAAATAGGTATGCCCCTAACACTTGAAGCATCCAGATTTGTACAACAAATACTACTAGACATAAGAAAAGAAATAGATAATAATACAATAACAGTGGGGGACTTCAACACCCCACTGATAGCACTAGACAAATCATGAAGGCCGAAAATCCAGAAAGGAACACTGGACTTAAACTGGGCTGTAAAACAAAAGAATATAACAGACATTTTTAAAGCATTGTATTCAACAACTGCACAATATACATTTTTCTCTTCAGTACATGGAAGATTTTCTAAAATAAATCATAAGTTAGGTCACAAAACAAACCTAAATAAATTTAAAAAATCAAAATCATATTAAGTACCTTTTTAGACCAGAACAGGATAAAACTAGGAATCATTTCTAAGAGGAAATCTCAAAACTGTACAAATACATGGAAATTAAACAATCTGCTCCTGAACAATCTTTGGGTCAATGATGGAATCAAGATGGAAATTTAAAAAAAATTAATGAATGAAAATAGTGACACGACATATCAAAAGCAAGATACATAAAAAATAGTGCTGAAAGAGAAGTTTACAGAAGTAAATGCCTATATCAAAAAGATAGAAAGATCACAAACTAACAACCAAACATCGTGCCCCAAGAAACTAGAAAAGCAAGATTAAATCAAACCCAAAGCTAGCAGAAGATAAGAAATAATAAAAAATCAGAGCAGAGTTAAATGAAATTGAGGTTCATTTTGTTTAAAAAGCAAAACAAAATGCAAATCATCAACAAAAGAAAAAGTTGGTATTTTGAAAAGATAAAGACAATTGATAGATCACTAGACAGACTGATCAGGAAAAGAAGAATTAGATATAAATAAGCCCAATCAGTATTGATAAAGGAGACTAACAACTGAACGTACAGAAATACAAATGATCATCTAAGACTATTGTGAATATGTCTATGCCTATAAAGTAGAAAACCTAGAGGAAATGGATAAATTCCTAGAAACATACAACCTTCCAAGCTTGAGAAGAAGCTTTCTTCTTCCAAGAAGAAATAGAAATCTCACAGAGGGCAATAATAAAGCTAGTTTCACCCTGAGACCAAAGTTAAGAAAGGGCACCAAAAAAAAAAAAAAAAAAAAAAAGGAAAATTACTGACCAAAATCACTGTTGAAAATACATGTTAAAAATCCTCAGTAAAACACTAGCAAACTAAATCCACATATCAAAATATCACATATCAGCATATCAAAAAGATAATACACCACAATCATATTCATATTTTTAAAAGATCACTCTGGTTACCTTTCAAAGGACAAACAGGCAAAGAATCAGGTATACATTTGTAAGCTAGCCTGGAGACCAAAGCAATGTCCTGGCAAGGAAAGAAGAAAAATAACTTCATTTAGAAGTAGGAGTTTAAGACTGTTAGAGTAAGAAAGAACATTAAAAAAAAAACCATCAGTTTTGTGCAGCATATGGCATAAGAACTGATGTGTGTACCTACTCCTATTCTGCAACATGTTGATAACTTGATATTGGCCATAGTGGGAGTATTTATATAAAGGAAATTGGCAAAAATTGTATGCCAGGACTTTTTTCCTCCAGGAATCCAGTGCCACAGAGTACTCCACTGAAGTTATTTAACATACCAATTGGGGTTAAGTGGTGTCCTTGTCTTCTAGACCCTTCTTCCATAACATTGTGTTTACTCCTTATTCTGCTGTTAACCAGTCCTAATACATTGAAGTTTCATCACAGGGACAGGCCAAATGGTGATAGTTACTAACTTTCCAGGTTGGGATCTCTTTCTTCTATTTCAGTACTTGTAAGTTTTACAGAATAAAGAAGCAATAACTAGAAAAAATAAAGTCAGCTTTACTTTTATATTAATTTAAAAATATTATCAAGCATCATGTGAATGAGAACACAATGGAAAACTTGTTTTATGATGTTGATGACTAGCCTGTCATTTATTCACTTAATATATATATTTCTAGTCTTTGAGTTTTCTGTGGAATTGGTTACAAAATGCTCTCTTGACTTGTTCAACAAGGGAAGGGAGATGATTGGAGTGATGAAAATGAAAATAATGAAGAATTCTTGTGAGTATTAAGTATCTAAACACCTGAAATTATAGAATATAAAACACATCATGAGAGAGTTGCAAAGAAATTGCATCTTGGCATTGTATATGGCCTTTAGGCAATAGTGAGTGAGCAAAAGTATTCTCTCTGCAGTTCGACTTCCTGTGTTCAAATCCCAGTACCACCACTTTTTTATTTGTGTTCTCTGGAAATAGAATAAAAACCTTCCTGCCTTGATTTCTTCTTTTCTTTTTCAGTTTCATCCTTTAATTTCTGAAAAGGGGACAATGATAGTTACCCACAGCACTGGGCATCTGTGAGATTTAAATTAGTTACTCCATTGTAAACCCCTTGGAAGAATACTTGACATATGTTAAGTGCTCAAAAAAGTTTCATTTATTTGTTTGTTGGTATTCAACTACACATATTCCCATCTATTTCAACAGATTTGCCTATAATAAAAGTAATTTAAAGATTTACTAAAATTATAGTATTCTGCCACCTCTTTCCCCCAATTGATCTATCCAACTGGGAAAATAAGAGTGATTTAACAAGTACAAAGGATGTAAAAAAAATTCCCAAATATGTCAGATATTTGCTTTTTCACTTTTGTATATTGAGCAATTTCATATGCTTCTGTTATGATTTATAAATATTATTACTTATCTGCTTATTAAATCTCCAAAGAATGTTACTACAGCAACTTAATTCAGGTATTTCTTCTTCTACCCTTTCCCCCTCCCCAGTTGAATACACACATCCATTGCTTTTCATTCATCCTGGCAAGTTTTTTTAAGGTGTGTACCAAGTTCTTGAAGAGCTGAATATCATCTTGCCTTGAGTAAAACAGGATCCAGCTGGCACCATTTATCTCTTCAAATTGCAAGAAAATGTGAAAAACAACAGGGTGTCTATGCAGGGGCTAGGCAGAGCCCTAAAGGGCAGCTATGTGTGAAAGAGTATATATCATGGCAATGAGCTTGAGAACTACATATAATCCTGGAGGGTTCAAACTTGACAAAACTTATTTCAATGTGCTTCATGATCAGGTTTTTAGATTTTTTTTTTCCTGCCTTATCTAGCTGCATCTTCAAAAGTTAGATATGCCCATGAAAATGATAATGGTGGGAAAAAATTCATTTAGTTACTTTGGTGCTGGAATCAATGCATAGTTTTCTGAAGACTATCTGACATTCCAATAGATATAAAACATTTACATTTTCTAATGATTGATTATTTTTGTTGAATTCTGTCACATTGCCTGTGATGTAAGGTAAGTTTCATTTTTATCATCTGGAAAAGAAACAAACACTCCTTCATAAGCATTTTCAGTAACCAATAAGTTTAATATCTCAGTAAAACTCACAGGGGATTTTTATTCTAGTAAAAATGTTGTAACATAATCTATTTGAAACCTCATACAGAAAGATTAGCCAAAATGAATATATGCATGATATTTTTAGAAAGTAGAAATAAGTAGAAATTTCTTAGCACTTCTTTTTGTATATGCCTTAGTGAGAGAAGAAATTACATAAGAAAAATCATAAATGTTAAATCTGGATTATTAGGAAGAAGGCATAGAAGCTCATCCTAGAATAGACTTTTCTCACATATTCTTGCTACTACATTTAAGAAAATTTAAGAACACAAGGGCAGGATAATTCATTTTAAAATGTGCATACTTATAGAATGCAAGGGAGCTGGTTGAAATGGGTATAACCTTGAGTAAATTTGTACATTTAGAATAAATAAAAGGAAACTTTAGAAATTGTAAGTTTTTCCTGTTGCATGAAAGAAAAACCCAGATATTATGTATTTCAGAAGCTAGTGCAAAAATTAGTTTAAAAAAAAAAAAAGAAACAACTATTAGGTATTATTACTGTGTTCTCTACCAGCCTGAACAAAAAAAAATACATATGCATCCTTATTTTTCATAAAGAACAAATCTTGTACTTGTAGAGAAGTCAGTTTTACTTTGGTACCTGGGATGATACTGGAACTAATCATCAGGCAGTTTATAATCCCCTATAAGCACAGCATTGTAGGGTCCCAGTCAAAATTATTTTGCAGAAAGTGGATTTGGGGTACCATTGTTCCAAAGTGTTAGAAATAAAATTTTAGGATGCATTGCAGATAAAAAATATACAATAAAAATATATATGCAATCTTTATCATTCTGTTTTAGGCCATTTTTAGCACTCTAGATTTCACTCCAGCGTACATACTACTGGAGTAGCTGTTCTCAAACTTTTGGTCTTGGGACTCTTTCATATTCTTGAAAAATTATTAAGGGTCCAAAGATTTTTTTCTCTTTGTGAAGTATATCTATTACTAATTTTATTAATTAATGTATTAAAAATGTAAACTGAGAAAATTTAAAAACATAAACATACATAAGCACAAATACCATTCACCAGTGTATTGACAATATCATCACATATCAAGGAGACCTTAGGAAACTCCACTATATAATCATGAGAAAATAAGTGTGAAAAGACAAATAAATTTCTAGTATCACCATGAAAATAGTTTTGGCTCACAGAACTCCAGGTGTTAGGGGCCCCACTGGTTCCCAAAACACACTTTGAGAACTGCTGTGATGCAAGGTTGGTAACTAGAGGATTATCAGACATTTCTGTGAGAGGAACATAGGTAACTCATCAGCAAAAATTATGAAATAGCATCCCTCAGGATGCAAATTCTGTCTGATTAAAAGTTAATATTTTTATTAGAGGTCCCTGGATAATATCTTCAAGCATACGATGTAAGATGGGGGAGAGGATTTAGCTATTATTTTACAAACATTTAGTTGTTAGCCACATTGTACAGGTAGCACTGGAGAGATGAAAAAGCTCTTAAATATGTGATTCTGTTCTTTGACATGTTCACCATCAGGGGAGAGAGATTACAGATATGTGCTCCAATGGAGTTATAAACAGAATTCTTAGATAAAGAAATGGTATTTGTGCCAAGCCATTTCAGGAAGTCTCCATAGAAGAAGTGACATTTCTGATGCGGTGTGCACATTATGAGCAAGATGGCACAGGGCAGTGAGTTTAGAGAACAGCACCCAAGCAGAGCTGGACTCCAGGTAGAAAGACCCAGGAAGGAATAACTTCAAGGAAGGGTGATCTCCCTTCAGTAATTGTAGCACTGGATGTTGTTGGGGAAAAGTGAGGTGGGATGAATGGTGTGGATGGAAGAGACTGGATTTGACTGCAGAAAGGCTTATGTGCTTCCTGAGGAGATTGGGCATTGTTCTGTAGACATTGGGAAGCTGCTGAAGTTTTTGTTTTTGTTGTGGTGGTGGTTTTAGCAAAGGAATCATTTGTTCAGAATCCTTGTTCAGAAGGTCAGATCAGTGGCTTTGTGGAGCATAAAGTGGTAAGCTGAAACATCTATTTGAAAGCACCCTTTGGAGCATCTTCTAAGCAAGAAGAAAGCTATGTTGCAAAAGCTCTGAAATAAGTCTGTTGGTTTCTCTTCATCTGGGGACCTCAAACAAATAACTAACTTATCGGTGACTTAATTTCCTCACCTATAGAGGAGGCAGAAGCCAGTAACTACTACAGAATTACTGTAATGGTAGAATGACTTGATGGAAAGACAGGAAGTAAAATAAAATAAAACAATGCATTACAACTTTGCAATCGACATCACTTATCTTTATGAGTGCATAAAATTCTAGGGAAGAGGGCAAACTTGAACAGATCCCAGAGATATTTAGGAGCTAGGATTCACAGGATTTTTGTGAAAAGTGTTAGATGGTGGTGAGAGACAGGAAAATTATTTCAAATATTTAGATTCAAGACAATCTCAGGGAATGTTAGAGGACACGTAACTGAGGGAGGGGACAGAGGGCACAATAGGAATGCAGAAAGACTAAGATTTATTTTCTTACAAGTGACTTTTATGAAAATGACAGGAAATGTTTCTTGCAGCTACCTCACATAACAGGGAGATGCAGGATGTGTGACTGATGATGACAGGTATCCAAAAAGGTTTAAGGAACAAGATGGGAAAATTCATTTGACATAAATCTCACAGATCAAATCAAGGGAAGCACAGGGTAATTAAACCTCTAACAAAATTATGCACTTTTTCACTAAAATCAGGGGCTCTCCTTGCGCACTGGAAGGTGCCGTGCAACCTTTAAGGAAAGAATAGGTGTGAATTAAGAAAGAAGCTGGGAATTAAAACTGGCAATACTTTTCATCGTCAGGATAAAAAAACAGAAAATTATTAATGTATTCCAAGGGGGATGAAGTGCTCACATTAAGACAGCCAAAAGGGCCAGTCCAGGTAAATTTCTGTTATGGTAGGTCAGATTTGGAGTAATAAATATTCTTGGAAAAAGAGAAGTTTTTATTGCCCAAAGGGTGCAGTTTAAAAGAAACATGGATTCTCATAGATCTATCAGCAGTCAGAGTGAGTAAAAGCTAGAATGAAATAGCATTTTCTCAAACACAAATAATCAAAGTAAAGTCAAATATGAAGAGATCAGAGGTCCGTTTAAGACAAGCATCTCTGCATAATTTGCTGTGTTAACTATTTGTGAAGACGTGGGAGAAATCCACAAGAAAATAATTTCTTGGAGGAAGAAAGTTCCTCATCTCAGAGTTAAGGTAGAAAAAAGATAAAAGGATTAAGTGGTAGGATTTATGTTACAGTGATAGTATTCTGGGGAAGAGGTAAAGGGGAGTGTGAAGCAGTCCTCTTGGAAATTAGAATAGCTCGTAAAATAACTAACTACCAGATAAGGATTATCGAAATCTATGCCAATTCACAGACTCTTCACATACAGACACTGTCATAGTTTATTACAGTCACATGTGAATTGACAAAGTGGCCAGCTACGTGTTTATAATACAGTGGAATAATTGCCCTACTGCAATACTTTGAGTGTATGGTGTAGCTTCAGAGGGAATTGTTCGTGTTCTTGGAATGGACATGGATCTAAATAATGGTACTATCAAATTAGAGGCTGTTCTTAAGGCTTAAAGTTGATCACTAGGTATATGTAGAAAGCAATTTCTTCTATTCCCCTTCTGTTTCCTTACTAAAATACCATTGATCAGTGCTTAAAATGGAAATTTGGATTTGTAATCTCTTTGGTGAGTGAAAAAGAATGCCACACACGGGTGCTAGTTCCTACCTCAGTATGAGAATTCACAGTCTCTTGGGAGAGAGATCGCACCTTCCACTTGTTCCTCCCTCTGCCTCTCAAAACACACACGCACACACACACACACACACAGCCTCCTTGCTGATAAGCCCTCCTTGGGGTTATAAAATGGGTAAGATCTTTCTGAGATCTAAATATAAAGGAACGCAATTTTAACATATTGTGTCATTAAGAAGTTTAGGAGCTTTTAGACACAATCTGGAGGTAGTGGAAAATTAGATGCAGTGTTGCATTAGACATGTTTTTAGTATTTTCTTCTTTTTGTAAAAGCTGTAATTTTCAGAGTTTAGAACCAATTTAATGTCCCTGGAGTTACAGCTTTTTTGTATCCATTGTCCATTAGGTGAATTACTAAGCCAAGAATGGAATCCATTTATAATGTATAAAATACTGTGAAATGTCTTAAAAAACAGTCTTTGCAGGGGGAAAAAAAAAAGCATTGAGAGTCCATTAAATTTGAAGACAGTGAGTTCTGAGGCTCTTCTTATAATCATATAATGGTTTTTTGTGCTTTGATAATATGATGCATTAGATATCAGAAGATTTATTTAAAAGTTTGAATTCAGTGAAAATTTATATAGAACTCATGCACATGCACTATTTTTGACATTTCAGACAGCTTTTCAAATTGAGCACATTGTCAAAAAAAAATCCCTTCAATAATATTTATCACATTTAAGTAAAAATTAATAGATAACCAAAACACGCTGGCATTTAAAAGGCTTAAGATTTGGGTTTTAAATTCTTATTTTTTAGAAATTCCATTTTTGCCTGAAAACTATAGTAATTTTGTTTGCTGAGGATATTTATAATATGTACATAAAATATCTGTGTCTGAGTGTGTGTGTGTGGTACATTGAAACAAACATATCCCTCTGCAATAACCAGATTTAAATTAATAAGATATTGAGGAGTTTTTCATGTATGTGTTTGTGTGCACTATATCAGATGTTACAGTTCCAAACTATAATTAAAGTTTTGCCAAACTTTCCTTTCATTTAAAAGAGGAAAATTTCATGAGAACAAGCTGACTTCAAAATTGAGGTTATTTAACAAATAAATAAATACACAATAAAAATGTTACTCCTAGATTATGTCCTAAAATCCACACAGCTGGTGCCAAATCTCAGAAACGTCTTACACCTATAGCGAGAGCACTATTATGTTGAACCTTAAGAAATTGTCATTTATGTTATTCAAAATCAGGTCACCAGCAGCATTTAATAAGATTTAATTTAAGAGTATTTCTATTGTTGCAGGAAGATGAGTCTGTGGCACTAAATTATGGCTGAATCATCTTTTAAAAAAAAAAGTGCAAATATGCTTTCTGTATTCACTCACTAAAGCAGAGAAATGTGACATCTTTAATGAAGATGCTAATAAAAATTATTAAAAATAGCAGTTTTCCTAACTCTTATTTATTGAACTTCTTACCTTAAAGTCTTATTACCCAAGCCTTGATAATTCCTTGTGGGTGGTGGGTGTCTATATACACACTGATGTTTACTATTGCACTAATTAGAATTTTTTGTTCAGCTTCGAGTTACAGAAAACTCAGCTAGTCATGGCTTAATTAAATGCAAGGTGGTTTCCATTCTGGACCCCATTATGCTTTGCCTTTCTGCCCATCCCAATAACAAAAGTCTGGAGATAGAAAGCTCAGGGCTGGTGAGATGGCGCCATGGTGTGATCATGGACCCAGCTTCTTCCTATCCTCTGATCAGCATACTTACCCTTTTAGCGAGCTGACAGCTACAGCATCATACCCAGGGCAAGAAGAAGAGAGACACAGCACTATGCCTGCTTCATCTTCCCCTTTCATTAGGAGAGCAAATATTTTCCTACAAGTTCCAGCTTATATCGTGTATGTCAGAAAAATGTCACACCTGGCAAAGGTTAGAAAGATAAATTTTCTTTTCCAAACTCTGTAGAAAGTGTTGGAGAAAAGGGATAGAGAAATATTGGGAACATGTTGGGTTACCAATTGGTAAATCAACAATGTCTGGCAAATTTCAATTATTTCTTGTTTATTTTTGCTTCTCTTTCTCATGTGAGTCAATCTTTTACATTATGACTATTAGACCAAACCATACAGAATTTCTAATATTGCTGATTTAGAAGAATGACAAATTTGTATGGCTTAATTTAATACTTACATTAAAAGCTGTTGATAGTGGAACTTCTCTTGTTACCAAGTACCTGGAAAATAAACTACATACAAAGATTTAATATTGAATATTATAAATTGATTTAAATTTCTCAATTTCTTTGAAAACAACTCACAATTGAGTCTTTGTGGTAAAAAGCAAATGAATAATGAAGTTACTAAACTTAATGAAGTTCTGAATGCCACATAAATTACTTTATGTGACAAATTTGTAAAATGCTTATTCCTGGTGAAATCCAAGAAAATAAGTTGATACTATATTTATATTTTTATAAATGTATATATTTATATATTTTTATTATATTATATTTAAAAAGCTCCTTTTATGTAAAAGACATTGTACTAGATATTGAATAAGACACACAAATAAATTAGAATTAAGATGAATAAGCTCTTAAGGGACCTAAACATGGTACTGGTACTCAGTGATGACAAACTTCTCACCCTAGGTAGTTATTTGATCCCTAGTACATATGGACAGCTACGGCAACATTAATTGCTGGATATTTTTCATTCATTGTTCCTTCAATTCTCATAGTCTCCCTTTGAGGTTGCTTGATTTACCTATTTGTTTAATAATGCAATAAATAATATAAAAGTGTGGGGGTTAAATGGCTTGCCAAGGGTTGCTTGTTAATTTACTTCTGAATCAGAGCCTAAGCTTGGGAGGTCCCTTGAGGCCTCAGGAATCTCCAAATACAAGAGGAAAAAAACTGAAAGGATTAAATAGTCAAAGCAGACTCTGATAAGTCACAGATCTTACTCACTATCAAACTTTCCTAGTAATTGCAATGCATGGGCCAGCCATGCTTCTCTGGGAGGCTAGCATTATTCCCTTAGTCTCCAAAGTCCTTTTACAAATTGTTCCAACTTTACACAACTCACACAGGATAGTGAGTGCTGCATAGTGAGCGCTGCATAGTTTCTTACATAGTGAAAGCTGCTTCGGTTATAAAACATCACCATTTCTTATTCCACCAATTATCTAAGCAATCATGCTCTCATAAATCCATAAATTCCAGGTTTATTTATAGTAAGCAATCCAGGCAGGCAGGTGTCTCTTACTAAAAGCATTTCATAGATAAGAATTCTCCACTATCTTTCTGCTAGTAAAAATAGTTAGTGTGTCTAACAGATGCCAATCTACTAGCAGGTTTGTAAGGGTAGTTGTCCAAAGCATCTCTTGTTCTTTTTGCCAAGTGTTCCCTGTAAACAGAAATTAGATGTTACATCCTTGCTGCCAACTCTTTCTTCTCAAAGTGAATACTTTAGTTCTAGGGTCATGTTTGACATGCTTTGCTGGACATGTAACACATGTTTATCAAAGTGTAATCAATGTCCTAGCTACAGTTTACACACAGATTTTGATCAAAATACAATTTTAAGTTTATGCTTTACCATCTCTTCAAACTTCATTGACACTGATTGTCCCTCATCCACAATTGAAAACCCATGGAGGCCAATGATTCTTCAGTATTAGATGATTCTACAGTGGCATTAAGTTATAAACACAGTCACAGAAATTTAAATGTTTAGACTCATGGTCATTTGAATTTCTCCTCTTTTTGCAAGTCAGTCCTGCTTCAGACCAAAAATCTTCCTGAGAGAGAAAGGCTCTATCACTTACCTCTTGCCACATAACAAATTGATCCAAAACCTAATGATATGAAAACAATAAGCATTATTGGTTTACAATTCCATCAGCAATATGGGCTGAGTTCAGCAGTGTGGTTCTTTTACTGGTCTCAGTTCGGCTCACTTATGGGTCATCAGATAGCTGGCAGCCAGTGGCCTCATTTACATATCTGATTATTGAATGGCTATTGGCTGCAACACTGATACCCTTTTCTCATCCAACAGGTTGGCCCAGGCTCATTCACAAGGTGATGATTACAGGATTTCATAGCAAGAAAAGGCAAGCATGAAAGAAGTGAATACTTTAAGCACCTTCTAGATTTAGCCAAAGTAAGACATCCAATCAACCTAGATTCAAGATATAAGGAAATAAACTGTACCTTTTGAAAAAAGGATTTTTAATATTGAGTCTCAAGAGCATATCTTTAGATGAGGGTTGATATCTGACCAATTTTTAAATCCACCACAAAGATTTTAAACTTCTCTTCAATATTTATTGTCTTCTCATATTCTCACCATTTCTGTAGCTACAATTTACTTTCTGCCATGGTCAAAATAAGGAAGAGAAGTGAGAGGATCGGTTTTTTTCTCAACAAGGTGGCTTCCAGTTTCCTGGACTTAGAATGATTAAATGCTTATGTGGAATGCAGTCAAGGCTTAGTTCAGTGATTCTTTTCATGGATCTATTCACGGATCTTCTCATCCTTGACCTTGTCCAGATAAATTTGTACTCTGGGTGATTACTTCTGTTTCTTCCTTGGCCCTTAGGAATTCAGTGTTATACCTCCAGACTTTTAAATAGGACCCAAGAAGCCTGATGCTTGCTCTCTCTGCAGCATGGCCCACATAGAGTTGATAAGATACACCACCACATTGTTGACCTGACAAATTTCAGCACTGTGGGACAATCTCAGCACAGCAAAAGTCTGGATCTACCACCAAAGAAGCTCAGTAGCCTTTCTTTTCCCTTTTAGATTTCTTGGCTGGGAATCAGTCCTCAGTCCTCAATTTACATTATATTTATTAGTCGTAAGACCAGGATCAAGTCTCTTTCTGTATAAGAACAAATTTCAAAGCTTTCAGTGTGTCCCTCTAGGCTTTCTGTTAGCAAGTAGCATTCCACCTCACTCCTCTTCCAAGGGAAGGAGTAAGGACTTCCAGCCTAAAGACATTCTCCCCCAAGAAATTTTTTTGGTGCTCTTTAAGTTTTTTTCTGATTCCTGTTATGTCTTTGAACTGGCTGAGGGGATACAGAAGTCATAGAACAGATTCCATTTGTAAATTCTGCATATGGTGTGTGCATTGGCAGGGAATCTTTATACCCTTTGTAAATTCTGCCTATGAAATGTGTGGTGAGGTCACATTGATCTCAGTGAAAATGAGTAAGGCAGAGAAGATTGCACCCTGGGAAAAAGGAAGGAAGGGAGGACAGGAAGGAGGGAAGAAAATTGACTTTTGAAGTATCTTACTTTGGAGCTTACTCATCTTTATTTTGGAGATGTTGGCTTCAGTTTACAGAATAAACAAGGTGATTACACACACACACTTTGTAGACTGCCATCTTCAGTGCCGTAATCCTTATTTTATTTGCTAAGATGAGACATAGCCTAGCCTCTTCTTATGTAATACTAAAATCCCCAGAACCACCGAAACAGACTGGAAAATTCCTTCATTTGAACGGCTCATGGGTCTTGACTGGCAGGATTCTGAAAAGAAGGGCTATTTAGGGATGCCCAACCACACAGGCAGACCTAAGGAAAAATCGCATGGAAACTCATGTGAAGTTAAATTGGCAATCAGCTCTAGCATTTCTCATGGCAGAGCTGCCTATTGGGTAAATAATATGCATTTTATAAAAACATTCATAAATGTAAATTCACACAAGAGACTGAAATGGCTCCTTAGGGTTAAATGAAATACATATTAACAGCACTTATGAATAGTAAATAGCATGCACTTTTAAAATGTGCTCAATGTGTATTTACATAATAGCCTGTAAGAGTTCCACTGTCAAGTAAATAATACTGTAGTTGCCCTTAAAAGTCTTTAATTACCTACAGTATTTTGCGAAGTAGGCTGTAATGGATTTCTGGTTTGTGTTAGCACTCTACTCTCTCCTCAAATTTGTTCCTTTTCTTTTTTTCCCTGGTTTCAAAAACATATATATTTATGAAAATAATTTTAAATTGACATTGAAAGAAACCACCCGTCTAGGTAGAATGGCCTTGAATAGTTTCACTTACATGAAAAATAAACTTCTAAAGTGAGCTGGCAATATTGGGCTGACTTTGTACTCATAAACAGCATCTTACAAATGAAAACAAGTAAACAAGAAAGAGAGCCCCTGCAATGTGGAGTGACGACGGAGCCATCGACTAGAGGCAGACTGTGCTCCAGTGAACTGGAACCCGTGCTGCAGCCCTCCCCTGCGCTGTCGTGGGACCTGGCATGCGTCACATTCATTTCCTGCTTCCCACTGTATCATGGGGGTTTGACCACTGTGGACTGTGACTCCCAGGTCTGTTATCAACTAGCTTCTTTCTGGCCCCTCTAGGGCAACAGGAAGTAGTGATTGAAGGCTGGAAGTCAGGAAGAAGGTACAAATCAGATGTTTTTCCAGTTTCTTTCTGCTTTGATCATATATCCATCAATGGCTGTGGCACCTCACAGCCTCCTTGCAGCTCACCCCCACGAGGGTCCCAAGGGCTCTAGGGTCTGTCTGGGGCCCGGGCTCCTGGGCTCTGGTCATACTGCCCCCTCCCTCCAGTTAGGAAGGGAGCAGCTTCCTGCACTTTATAACCTCTATTACCTACCTTCTCCTGGTTGATGTTCAGTTCTTCTAAGGCCTAATAGCTTACTACTCACATCAAATTACCCGTATTGAATGCCCAGTGCAGTCACCCTTGCTTCCTAGATGTTTCCTGACCAATAAAACTGACAAGTGAAAATTCTCTTTTCTGAAGAAGTAGTCCATGGGCTAAACTAGGTGCAGTCAAAGCAATTATTGCCCTGTTACCCATCCCTGCAAACTGTCTCCTGTGCCTTTGTATAAACTCTGTTAAAACCCACCTGCTATTAGCACCTTTTTAAGAGGAAAGAGGCAGATTTAAACATTACATTCAGACAGAACAGATTCAGAGGCAACTGATTAAAAAGCCAGCATTGTTCTAAAACTCCCATTGATGCAAATAGTGGCTATTGAACATGAACATTTGATCAGAGTCTATCCTCCTTACTGCTTTGACACTCCCAGTTTTCAGAGCTCCCCTATTATAAGGACTTGCTCCTTGCTTCTTGGCCATACACCTTTCCTAGGCCATGTAGCTAAGACCTGAAATGACTTTAGGGTAAGTAACAGAAACCAGTAAAAAGTTTGTGCAGGATGTTTTAATAAAATGAACAGTGTATGTCTTGACTAGAGACATTTCTTTTCTTTTTTTTTTTTTTAACTGATGGCTCCATGTGAGCCATATTTAACCCAATTGTTACTTCTTTCAAATTCCTGTTCTTTCTCTACCATACTTCCTGCCATCATGTTCTGTCACATGCTTGCCTTGGATTTCATGCGTTCACAGGTCTCACTTCACACCCCAGTTAGCTAACACCCTACCAGCCCTTATGCTCTGCGCACACCCTCACACCTACTTAGTCTCCCTCAACCTCGGTCCTTCCCCCCCTCTGTCATGAAAAACCTATGGCACTTGAAAATCAACTATTAGAAATTTGTTATTTTGAAAGTTTCTGTAGTTAAATTTTCCAGTCTTATTTGTTATAATATCAATAATATGAAAAACATACTCAGCTATTCCAGATTTTATTTAATGTTTTTATCAAATTTCGCCATTGTATGTAGGGAGAAAGGGGGAGAACACTGAGTGCTTACCAGGACGAGGGCACTGTGTTAGGTGTTTTATTTGTCTCATGTTATGCCATAATCTTCCTTCATAATGCAATTGACTTTGAAAACAGTATCCCTGAGGTTTTCTTTAGACTAGGTAGGGGATAAGGATAGATCAGGAAAGATATTAAAAACAACTTCCTCAGCTCATGATATTACTTGGAGCTGAGTGTTATACCAGCTAAAGATGGATTGACCCCCAGATTTTTAGAGCTGGAATGGTCCAGAGAAATCAGTGAGTCCATTCTCCTTCACTTTTCTGTAATTATGAAGGATATGCTCTTCATTAGTTATTTTGTTAGACACTGTACTAAATACTGGGAATAAACTGCTAGAAAAGATAGATAAAGCTTTTGCTTATGGAAATTCTGGTCTTGTGGAGCTGGGAAAAGAAGGGTTCTGGATGAACATTAAACAAGTAAACAATTATATAAAAATAAGGTTAGGAAGTGATACATGCTATGAAATTAATAAAATATAAAGCTATAAGATAAAAAACTGAATGGGGTAAGGGACAACATTGGATTGGGTGATAAGGTAGAGTCACCTCTGAGATGCGAATATTTGAATGGAAGGAAGAAACTGGCTATGTAGAACTCTGGCGGAGTAGAGTTCCATTTGATAGGAAAAGCAAGTGCCCAGGCCTTGGCTTTGGGCATGTTTGGTAGATTTCCAGAACAAAAGGAAGGCCAGTGTTGCTGGGGTTATAAGAAGAGGTAGATAGGAACAGGTTTTAAAGTCTTAAAGTTAAAGAGACCACCAGGTGACAAACCACGTGCTAGTCTCTTAGAACAGGTAAGTTGTTTGCATTTTATTCCAGGTGCAATCAGACGAGGAAATGGAGGCTCAGAGAGGTGACATACTTATTAGATTTTACAGTTTGGTAGTTGTACAGATGAAACCTACACTGGGAGTCTTCACTGTGCCCACCATCTTTATTATGACTGCAATACTCATATTGATGTATTTTCCTCCTTAAAATAACAATCCTCCCAGGATGCATCTTTTGACCTCCCCCCCTTTTTTAAGTTTCTTGCCTGAAGACGTCCTTTAATATCCATCAATCTGTTTTTGTACTATTTGACCGAGCAAAGCCACGACTATCCTTAGGCCCAGAAATGCTGCAGGAAAAATACGTGTGCTGTTGCGAGCACAGAGAGCATGTAAATCAGCCAGCAGTGTTAAGGTGTCACTCGTCAACCAGAGCCCCTTCCAACTGCTAAGAGGCACTGCCCTCTAAGGAGAACAGCTGACACTGGAGCCGTAAGTGAAGGCCATGATCTCTTGTGATTATTAAACATTCCCTGGCAACTTTTTGCAGGAGATGAGGTGTTAATTCCAATGCCCTGGACCAAATCCAACCCAGGAAATTACTTTTTGCCTAAATTACACTTAGACTTCCAACTGAAAATGAATTCTCAAGTTCTTTCCTGAAACACATTAATGTTGCAATGCTGCTGCACTGACAGGTCCCATTGTGTGCGAGAATTTCTTCCTCCTTTTAGCTTCTCCTCAGCCACTTTTTCTAGCCCATTCCCCCAAATGCATACGTTTTAACAGCTTGGAAGGATTTGAACACACCCACCAATCTCTCTGGGCCACAAAGTAAGGATAATACCAATAATATTGTGTCTTTCTGGAAGTAAGTTAAACCTCTTTCTGTCTCCCACACTCTCACGCTCTCAACTTCAACACCTTTATTGCCTTGAGAACACTAGGGCTAACTCATTATGGTTTTTTTAATTTATATTTACACAAGTAACCATAAGAATCCAGGATGCTCAGGTAAAACCTTTTCTCCAGCGTCTCACTCCCTCTCTCCCTTTCTTTCTCACTGTCTTAAACACATACGCGCGCGCACACACAAAGAACCCAGGACTCTTTATTCCTTTTTTCTGCTTTGTCATTTAGTTTTTCTTCTTCAAAACACTTCTTGCTATCTAGCATATGGCACATATATACTAAGCATTTATTTATTCCCCCACTGTAGAATATAAATACTATGATGAGATGAATTTTCTTTTCCCTTTTTTCTTAGTACCCATATTCCAGTACTAAAAATAGTGCCTAGTATGTCATCAGTGCTCACTAAAATATGTTGAATATATCAACTGTAAAGAACTACCCCAAGCCCAGTGCTGTGGGTTATAGTTGAGGCATGCAATTGGCTGGACAAAGTATTGTTTGTATGTCTATCCAATCATTATTCATTCATTCAATTAGCAGTTATTAGTGTCCGTTGTATTAGGAAATGTGCAATATTAAGAATATGTACTGACATTCTGGTTCTCACAGTGCTCTTAATATACATGAGAAAAAAGCACATTATAAAGACTTAGATGGACTAGAAGATGGCTGACTAGAGGCACTGGGTGCCAGATTGCGGAAACAAGGAAAAGTTTTAGACAAAAACTGAAAAACATAGCCCAACTATAATTCTGAGGGAAAAGTGCCAGAACCTGCTAAATATTCCGCAAGAAGAAGTCATGGAGCAAGATAAAAGGGAATAAGATTTTGACAAAACAAACAAACAAACAACCCTGTGGAATTTGGAGCCCCACTGAAACTGGAGGTGAATGTTTTGTTTCTCCTCCCCTCATACCTCTGGCATTCAGCAGTCTCCCAAGCTGCTGAAGAGCTTCCCCACCTTATAAGCCCCAAAGCTGCTGCTGCCAGTGAAGTAGGAGCTTCTTAAGAACAAAGCACCATCCACCTTGGGGCTATCACCACAGACCTGAGCAGAGGGTGCAGGTATCATATTGCTTCTCCACACAGCATGCATTTTTCCTCCCCAGGGAGCTTCAGACCTTCAGTTTTTGTGTCCTTCGTCCCCACACAAATATTTCCCAACTTCTGTCTAGATAGTGGTGGCTACAGGAGGCCATTGGTTCCTGGGATAAACATGGGACTCAGAACTTGGACATCCGAGCAGGCTGTCTTCCAGGGAGAGGGGAACCCAGCAAGCCACAAGAGCCCTTCAAGACTAAGGGTGCCAGCTGCCACTAGACTGCCAGCTCTTCTCCCTTGAGACTTTTTTTCTCTCTCACTCCCTTGCTCCACCCATGGTGCCAATGTAGCCATGGCAGTTCCCATGTGAGTCAGCATGAATGCCATAGAGATGATTGAGCCAGGGTTCACAGAAGTGGCTACTTCCCCCCTATTGATGCACCTACCACACTGAGGCCTCCATAGACATGAAACTCATGCCTTTCTCCTTAAAAACTGCCATCAGACTAAGGGTTCTCAGACATGAGCTCCCTGCCTGCCCACTTTCCACAGTGCTGCTCACTTGGGTGCTCCAGCAGAACAGGACATACCCCAAAGCACAGAGGCATTAAGCTTGTGTGAGCAGCCCACAACCAACTTGGGACCAGCATACTTCTCCCTGACATGGTCAGGGGTTGAACTTGAGGGGTTCAGGCCCCTGGGCTAGATCCCATACCCCTCATTGTCAGGGGCACACAGGGGAGATTTGTGATGTAATCTTAGGCATTTGGGGAGCCCATATGAGTAGAATTAAAATGAGAGTGTTGAGTAGGTCCAAACTGCAGCAACAGGAGAGATGTTCATTCAATCCTGGGCAGGGAAGCTCCTAGCGTCTGGCACCATTGCTGATAAACTTAGCTAGTTTGGGCTGCTTGTGGTTAGACACTGGAAGGAGATGCATGGGGCAAAGGAGGAAATAGAAGGGAACAACCTACTCTTGACAGCCAGACTGTGAATTCCAGATGTCCCTTCCTCTATTAGCCAACTTTCCTACTTGATGGTGTCACTTCAACCTGTACCTGGTCACTTTCTCCAGAAGCCTGGGAGTTGTTAAGCCCTTGCTGCCTTTGTGGAGGCTGAAGGCAGGTGTTCCTAACACAGCCCTACTCAGCCCTACTCCTCCACCCACCTCTGCTGTGGTGGAGAATAAGGAGTCTCCTGAGAGATCGAGGGCCATAACCACCACCTGGGGCATCCAGTGCCTCGTCTAACTTACTAGAGCTGCTCACAGGTTCCAAAAAATACCAAAACACCTGGCTGCTTCCTGCAAATGCCACCTTCTAATAGAGAGGACAACTTGTACAGCCCATTATAGCATTGACTGACTCAATAATATAGGGTATGTCAGACTCTTACCCACAAGCACCACCTACTGGCTCAGAGATTAAACTGGGCATGTCAGTATAATTCAGGCTGTTAAGGAGACCACAGGGCTAGGAAAAGATAAATGATTTCAAAGACCTTCATCTCCCTCCCTTGGTCTAGAAGAGACAGGGACTCTGCCTATACACATACACTACAGCTTGCAAATAACCAGAAAATGAGAAAATTATACACTAATGATATTTATAACCAAGGTATACATCCAAAAACTAGATGTCCATCAAATACACACAAGCAAAGCCAAAAGTCCTTACCCACTGTATGCTACAGGCATAACCTTTAAAAGGCCTTTAAGAGAGTGTGTGTGTGTGTGTGTTTGTGTGTGTGTGTGTGTGTGGAGGGGGGTAGTCCCATCTAAATCAAGTAAAATCCAAAACTAAGAAGTGATAGCTGCTCCAGATGAGAAGAAATTAGTATATGAACTCTGGAAGTATAAAAAATCAGAGTGAAATGAACTCCCCACCAAAAGAGCATACTACCTTTGTAGAAATGAATCCCAACCAAAATGAAAATACTAAAATAACAGATAAAGAATTTCAAATATGTATTATAAGAAATTCAATGAGCTCCAAGACAAAATGGAAGAACTTAAAAAAACCATAAAAATAATTCAGAATTGGGGCACACCTGTGGCTCAAAGGAGTAGGGCACCAGCTCCATATGCCAGAAGTGGCAGGTTCAAACCCAGCCCTGGCCCCCCCAAAAAAATTCAGAAATGAATGGAAAATTTACTAAAGTAATAGACACATTAAAAAATAGAACTTCTAGAAATGGAAAACTTATTTAAGGAAATTAAAAAACACAGTGGAAAGTTTTAATAATAGGGTAGACCAATAAGAAAGAATTTCAGAGCTATAGGATAACTCTTTCAGATATAAACAACAGAGAACCAAGAGGCAGGAAAAAAGTATATGAGAAATGTGTGATTACGTAAAATGCCAAAGATAAGAATTATAGTGACCCTGAGGGTGAAGAAGAAAACCCAAAATGCCTAGAAAACCTATTTGAGAGAATAATAGAGGAAAACATCCCTGGTTTTGCTAGAGATTTAGATATCCTGATATAAGAAGCTCAGTGAACACCTAGAAAATTTATTGCAAAAAGGTCCTCACCAAAGCATATAGTCATCAGTGATGTTACCTAAGTTAACATAAAGGAGGAACTTCTGCAAGCCATGAGGTGAAAATATCAAGTAACTTACAAACCCATCAGACTAACAGTAGACTTCTCAATAGAAACCGTATAAGCCAGAATAAAAAAGGGATCTATCTTTGGTCTCCTTAAACAGAATAATTCCTAGCCAAAAATTTTGTACCCTCCAAAACTAAGTTTTATAAATGAAGGAGAAATAAAGTCTTTCAGGGACAAGAAAATGATAATTTGTCACCACTAGACTTACCCTATAAGAAATGCTTATAAGTGTTCTATATATGGAACAGAAAAATTAATACCCACCTGTGTAAAATTTCCCCCAGATTAAAACTAACAGCTCTTATAAAACAGTAACATAAAGGAGAAAATAAAACAACTAGGCAACAATCAAAATCATGACCCAAAGAGTATCTCACAAATTAACACTAACATTGAATGTGAAGAGTCTTAATTCCTCCCCAACTTAAAACATGTAAATTGGCTGACAGGATATAAAAACACAACCCAAATATATGCTGTCTCCAGAGGAAAAAAAATTAACTCTTAAACATTCTCATAGACTCAAGGTACACTATTCTGGTGATAGGCATGCTAAAAGCCTTGACTTTAAGATGATGCAATTCATATACATAACAAGAACACTTGCACCTCCTAATATTTTGAAATAAAAAACATATTTAAGGAATTAACTATAAATCAGTCATATAAAAGCAATTCCCTGAGCTAGGTATGGAGATGGCGAAAGTTATAGAATTATGACCCAATAATATTTGTGGAATAGCTCTATTTGAGAATTTCCTCTTAGAATTTAATCACGGGGAAATCTCATTAAAAATTCAAGCTTTTTTTAATAAGTGAAGAACAATCTCCATCATGTTTTCCTTTTATTGTTAGTGGGAAATCAATGAAAATCTGTATATAATAATCAATTGGGGTCAAAATTAAGAATTGTCTAGCAGATTTTCTAATTTTCCCTATTTTACATGCTTTCTCATTGCTTTTTCTATCTGTAAATTAATTGCCTTGTTATAAGGGTGTTTGTTCTTGTATAATATTTCTTAAATTCTTTATTATTATCAGTAGGGTATAGATAATAAATAAAGCTTCATAGATACAGGCACTAAAGATAGAATAGATTACCTTGTTTACCAGTACTAAATCATTGACTATAAGAAAATTGAAGGTGCTAAGTCCACATCCCAGGACCCCAACCATTGTCTAATAATTGTAGTTTGGGGATTCACACCAGTCTTTTGAATGTGCACTTCTCAGTATGTATGGAGAGTTTATATGCCATTTTTCTCCCTACAGATAGCTCTTGGTGTTTATTTTAAAAAATTCCATGCACTTGCAAATGCTACCAGTTACTGAGAAAGACAGAGTGTAACATAATTTACATCACAAGACACCCCATGAATGGCTTTGTGTCTCAGTTCCTACAAACAGCCTTAGTGTATCTAACTTACTAGTGTGGATGTTTTTATATCAGCAATATTTTACTTTCTAAGCTTTAATTTTTAATTTTTTAAATTTTCACTAAATTTATCATGCTATATTTTACGTGTTTTGGTAATCCACCTTAAATATATTGTAAAACAATAAAGGAAATAAATAAATGAATGAATAAACAAGCAAATATATAAAATTTTATAAAATAATAGTATCTAAAACCATGCCTACACATTGAAATGCACAGTCAGAAAAGAATGTCCAAGATAGCATCCTAGACTTACTGAACCTGGAACTTCACTGATTAGGACTGGAAATCAATATTTCTAAATGAAATATATATACGGTATATAAAAATGTCTAAGCTTTCTCAACAATTTGAATTCCAGAATAAATCATTACTGAGATCCATGGATGGTGGAAACATTTCTTTGTTTCACTATAAATCCATTCTTGTTCTACTTTAATTCACATGGGTATCATCTAATCTTACCAAGTTCAAGGGTGCCATAGTTGTAATTATGCATATTTACACAAGGTAATATTTATAAATTCCTATTTTTATTAAGCATTTTTAATCAGAAATTTTTTTTAACTTTTGTTGGACTTTTTATTAGCACCTAGAGAGATAATCATATTTCTTTTTTATCCATAAATATGGTAAATGTAGGAATTTCTGTATCTGTACAATTCCTATACTCATAGAAAATTCCTATACGCACAGCAGATTTACCAGCATGTTGTTAGATTCCATTTGATAATATTTCATTTTAATTTTTGCATTGTTACACATTGAAGATTGGTATACAGGCTTATGTGTGTGTGTGTGAACTTTATCAATTTTCTACCTGTCATCTAATTTAATGGGAAAACACTAGAAACATTTTCCTAAAGTCATGAAGAAGGCAAGTATGTTGATTTTTTTAGTGCTATAGAAAATATTAGAGGTGTGAGAATAGAAAAAATAAATAAAACTAATATTTGTATATGACATAACAGTATAGTTGGAAAGTCTTTAAGAATAAATGAAATAACTAACAGAAACAATAAATAAATAAGCAAGTAGTATATTGTAAAATTAACAAAAAATCAATAGTATGTACAAACTATAACCAATATTTAGAAGATATAATAGAAGAAAAATTCTGTAACATAATAGAGACAAAATTCTTAGAAAAAAGTTATCATGAAATAGACAAAATCTGTAAGGGACAAATGTAAAAAATCTTTAAAAGAAAACTGTCTTTGAACAAACAGAAAGATTTATCTTGTTCTCTGTGGGCATCTCCCCAAGTTAGTATGTAAATTTAATTCAATCCCAATGCAATGCAAACAAGTATTTGTTTGGGGGCTAGACAAGTTGATTATAAGTTTGCATAAAAAATAAAACTGAAATATATATTAGAAAAACCCTAAAAATGAATGAAGAGACTATGAGGGAAACTAGTTTTGCTAGATATTAAAACAGTCTAGATCAGGCATGGTGGCTTACATTTGGAATACTAGCACTTTGGGAGGCAGGAAGATGGCTTGAACCCAGGAGTTCAAGGCTGCAGTGAGCTATGATCAGACCACTGCACTCTAGCCTAGGAGAAAAAGTGAGATTATCTCCAAAGAAAACCAAATTCTAAAGTCACCATAATTAAAACAGTGTGATATTAGTGCATGGATAGACAAACATAACAAGGAACTTTAGAAGACATAAAAATGGTCTCATTTCATTTAGTGTAAACAAAAAGCCCATCTCATATTATTTAGAATAGAAAATAAATCTACACTCACACAACATACATAACTGTGCCTAACACATAATGAAGAACTAACTGATCAGAGATCAAAATGTACAAAACAAAATCTTAAAAATACTACAAGAAAACAGTAATGGATTCCTTTATAATCTAGAACAACCTAGATGTAAAGAAAACCTTTCTAGCTATACCTAAAACAAAATAAAGCAAAAGCAAAAACAAAACAGAACAAAAAAAAAAAAAAACAGACAATAGGAGAAAAAGTCGCTAAATTGGATTAAATATAAAGTTAAAATAAAAGTGATGAGAAAGAACACTACCAGCAATATCAACAGAGAGAAGTAATGGCAGGACAGTTCCCCTGCTCTGATCCCTGCTGGCCTCTGGGACCCTGGATGGGGGCAAAACACCTTTGGCAGTGACAGATGGCATATCATACCAGTTGTTAAGCATTCTGAGTGTCATGCTTGTGGATAGAGGTTACTTTGGGGATATGTATAAATAAAGATGCAATGGAGAGAAAATTCTCAAGTGAACCTCCAAAGACCTAGAAATATTTTTTTCTTAAGTCTGTATAATGGCTACCCAGGTATTTGGTTTCGTGTATTTCTATAAACTGTAAAGATACATTTCACACTGCCTTCTGTAGCTATGATATGGTTCATGATAATAAACACGTGTAAGAAACATTTACATTCTTTATTTCTTATTAATGAATTAAAGATCTTATTTTTGTTGTTTAAAAACTCTTATTTTCAACCATGTTTCAAATGATTAATCAAAAAATCCTATTATGGGCAGGTGCCCATGGCTCAGTGGGTAGGGCACCGGCCACATACACCCAGGCTAGTGGGTTTGAAGCTGGCCAGGCCAACTAAACAACAATGACAACAGCAACAAGAAAATAGCTGGGCATTCTGGTGGGCGCCTGTAATCCCAGCTACTTGGGAAGGGGAGGCAAGAGAATCACTTAAGCCCAAGAGTTTGAGGTTGCTGTGAGCTGTGATGACTCAGCACCCTACCCAGGATAACAGCTTGAGAGTCTGTGTCAAAAAAAAAAAAAAAAAAAAAAAATCTTACCTAGAAAAAACTGAAAGCAAATATTCTGTAATATTTTCCACATTTTCTATAATGATATGCATATCTTTTATAATGGAGAAAAATGATGCATATATTAATACTAATAAAGTGACTATAGTTTGAGAAATGTAGAGCAAATCCGTGCTAAGGAATCATAAACTGTTTTCTAAAAAGGCAAGGAGGAATTTTCCCACCTCACCTTTACTCAGCACTTCCGTAATTCAAAGAGAAGTATCAACCTGTGAAGAAAATAAGAAAAATAAATATTTTTAAAGTAACTTTCATTTTAAAGGGCTTATCTCATACATATTGTTGTATTTCGCTGTCAGAAGAGTTCTCTTAGGTCAGCAGAGCAGAAAATGTACTGATGGGTGATTTGATAAATCTCATACTTATTTGGACCCCTGTTGGGTTCCAGACACATTCCCAGGCCTTTATATTATCTCATTATTCCTCTCAGCAATCCTAGGAAGTAGGTGGCATTTTCCCATTTTATGCATGAAGAAATTGAGGATTAAAGAGGTTGAGAATTGTGCCCTGGGTCACACAGCTGCTAAATAGCAGAGCCAGAATTTAAATCTCAATCTGACTCCAAATGCCACTCTCCTTTTTCAAAACTCCTCTTTGAGCTCTGACCAGAAAGTAAGCCTCAGGATTGGCAATCCTGTATTTTCTCCACATCACGCAGACTCCCTGCAGTGCTAAGATAATGCTCTTAGAAACATCTTTAATGGTTGTTTTGACACCTTGTTAAACAGAATTTTCTTCAGCCTAAACATCCTTGGCGAGGCAGCGTTCACCCAAGTGCTTTGTTAATTTTAAGTGAGGTATAAACGGAAGCCCTTGTTACGGGGAGGTAGTGCTGCGTAGTCACTGGGCACAGAGTCAGAAGCGCCCCACTTCTGCGAGTTCACCTGGTAAAGTCAGGAGGGACATTCTGAGCCACCTGCATACCTCCCTATCTTCAGACCTCCGTCCCTTCCCCCCTTTTACAGGGCTGTGAGTGTGATTGGCATAATAACCAGCCCTGATTGCATAGAGTTACATAGGGAAGAGATGTATTTTTTTTCTTTCATCACTACCTTCCTGCTTGCTCTTTTGAATTGCCTTTTCATATCCCTTGATAACATCTGGCACGTGTTCCATAAAGAACCTGGGACTCCTGTAAGGATGGCAGCATCTTGGTGCTTTTTTTTTTTTTTTTTTTCAGTTTTTGGCCGGGGCTGGGTTTGAACCCGCCACCTGCGGCATATGGGGCTGGCGCCCTTCTCCTTTAAGCCACAGGCACCGCCCCATCTTGGTGCTTTTAATACTGTGTGAAAAAGCTTCAGTCCAGTCTCAATATTTCCATCTTTTCTCCAATCCAAGAATTCTTTGTTCCACACCATTTCATTTGGCTGCTAGATCTCGTCCTTTGTTTTTAATTTTTTTTGTTTTTGAGGCAAAGTCTTGCACTGTTGGGTGGGATAGACCGCGGTGACCTCATCAATGCTCGCTGCAACCTCAACTCCTGAGCTCAACGACCCCGAGTAGCTGAGAGACTACAGGCAGACACCATCATGACGCCAGCGAATTTTTCTATTTTGGGGATCTCACTCTTGCTCGGGCTGATCTCCAACTCCTGGATTCAAATGATGCTCCCACTTTGGACTCTTAAAGTGCTAGAATTACAACTGTGAGCCACTGAATCTGGACTCTATTCCCTTTCTTTCTGCCTACCCGTCTGATGTCCGGGATTAGACAGAGATGGAGGATTCAAGCAGAAAGGCAAAGTCTTTTTGGTCGCTTGGCCACATCTTTGGGGCAGTGTCCCAGTGCTGGCTTCTCCTGAGGCAGCTGCCCGGGGTCCTCAGAACAACTGCTGCCTTTGTAGGTCCTTCTAGTGAATATGTTTTTGTTGTACCCAGAATTTCCCTGAGTCCCTGAGCCCACGAAGGGACCAACCGAGATACACTCCAATGTAAAAGCAAGAGGCAAGCTTTATTTGGCAAACTCCAGTTTGGACCCTCTCTTGGCAAACATACCAAGGAAGGCCCTGAGCCTTGGGGGTTAGAAAGTTTTATAGGGTACAGAAAGCAAGAAGGGTGAAGAAGGGGGGGGAAAATTTTGATTGGTGGTTGGGGTATGGGGAAGTATGGGTGATTGGTGGTCAGGGTTTGGGGAAGTATGGGGAGGCTCTGGATTGGTACAGGTATGAGGGGTGGGGGATTTCCTAACAGAGGTGAGGGAGGGGGCTTGGGGTGGTATGGAGCAAGAGGGGTGGGGTACACTTCTGATTGGCTGGCTGGGAGGTTTGATTTCGGGGAAAGGCCAGGGTTTGGGGGAAGCTGAAGCTTATTATCTAAGATGGCAGCGGGGCTCAAAATGAGGAACAGAACTTAGGCAGTAAGTAACAAAATGGCGCTGGTCTGGCCCTCTCATTTTACAGCTCATCTCTTCAGATTCCCTCCTCAGCTCCAGGGCCCTGAGAAACTCCCTGCACCTGAGGGTTACCATTAGAGTCCTCCTAAGCAGGGGTCCCCACGACAGCTCCAGAGGGGCTGCTTTCTCACCCTCCTTTTGTCTTGTCAGAAGGTGGTAGTGGAGTCCCCTCACCCTCCTTCTCACTTCACTCGTCAGTGGATCTCTGATTTCTTTTTTCTCTCTCATTCGCTCAGATAGGACAGAGGAATATTCTCCAAGTCCACAGTTTGGGAAATAACAAGCCAGCTTTACCGTCTTGCCAACACCAATCTCCACAACAATTCTCTTGCTGACCTCTTCTGGACTTGTCGGAGCGGAGGACCCACCTCCACCTGGGAGCACTCAGCCCCCAGATTTCTCTCTCACCCCAAATTCTCTGTATACGTCTCTCACAGTGGCTTGGAGGGATAAGTGGCATGTCCACGGTGCCGAATTGCTGTTTTTAATAATTATTCCATGGGGCTATTTAGGATTTTTATTTGTTCTCTTTAGACGAAGGAGGTACTTGGTGTGTATGGTTCCTAATTTAACAATTTTGCCTCAGTTCTAAACTAATGAAAGTGTCCCATTTAATTTTTTTTTTTTTTTATTTTAGGACCAACAGTTGTTTTTATGAGATAGAGTAAAAGTGCAGGTGACTACTACTAGAAAGCATTTCTATTGCTTATCACCCCCAAATGAGCTTTTCTTTTCTTTTCTTTTCTTTCTTTCTTTTTTTTTTTTTTTGAGACACAGCCTCAAGCTGAGCCCCTTGGGTAGAGTGCCCTGGCTTTACTGCTCACAGCAACTTCCAACTCCTGGGCTCAAGCAAGTCTCCTGCCTCAGCCTTCCAAGTAGCTGGGATTACAGGTGCCCGCCACAACACCCGGCCATTTTTTGGCCATCATTGTTGTTTGGCAGGCTGGGCTGGATTTGAACCCACCACCTTAGGTTTATGTAGCTGGCGCCTTAGCCGCTTGAGCCACAGGCGCCAAGCCCAAATGAGCTTTTCAATGGACTTTTACGCCACAGGCTTGAAAACACAATGATGACTATGACTTTATTTTTGTTCTCAAGAACCCTGGATGAGCTATTTCAGGAAACCAATAAGAAAAAACCCTGCAATTAAATTTATTGGGATGACTCTGGAAATTTACCTAGTCTGTACTACTATAACAGCAGAGGAGAAGTATGTAGCTAATGCTATCATCAAGGAAAACTATTTTGAGAAATAGAGCTGTGAACATTGCTCACTGCATTAATCACTGCAAACAATAATATTGTTTATATTATTATAATGGAAATCATAAAAGCAATGTACAATTATCAGGTTTGGTTTTGGTTTTTTGCAGTTTTTGGCCAGGGCTGGGTTTGAACCCACCACCTCTGATATATGGGGCTGGCGCCCTACTCCTTGAGCCACAGGTGCCTCCCCACAGTTATCAGTTATTATTACCTGACCATGGACACAGAGTAATTGTGCACTTTACGTATGTAGTGTCTCACATGGGTCTTCTGAGGTAGAGACTCATTGTGCTCATTTTACAAACTAGAAAAATAAGTCTTATAAGGAGTCAGTGTTTTCTCAACAGGACAGATCTGTTTTTCTCCTGTCCTTACACTCTTAACCCTTAGGCAATCCTGCCTCTTTGGAATCAAGGTTTATAGGCATGTTGTGAGGTAGCATACATGCTTTTTTAATTTTTTTGTTTTGTTTTGAGACCTCACGCTGCCACCCTAGGTAGAGTGCCATGGCATCATAGCTAGCAGCAACATGAAACTCTTGGACTCAAGCAATCCTCTTGCCTCAGCCTTTCAAGTAGCTGGGACTACAGGCATGCACCACCATGAACAGCTAGTTTTTCTACTTTTGGTACAGACAGGGTCTCACTCTTGTTCAGATAGTCTCAAACTACTGAGTTCAAACAATTCAGGGGCCTCAGCCTCCCACAGGGCTGGGATTAAAGGTGTGAGCCACTGTCCCCGGTCTAGATTCACACTTTTTCATAGCAACAACATGTAAATAACTAGTACTTTAAAATAGAAGTTTAATAGAAGATATTATTCTGCAAAGAAGAATGATCAGAACGGGGTCTCAGCCCCTTCTACCTATTCATCTCTAAAGGATGAGATTTGGAAGCTAGTCTTCTAGTCTCCTCTCTACAGAAGTATTCAGGTTCCAGGTATTTGCCTTCCATTGTGTGCTCCCTGTTTATTCAAACCTGCTGACAGAGTGGCGTATTTGGAAGCTGAATTTCTGCTATTCTTGAACTTTACAACATGTGAAGTTGCCACTTGCTATCAGTTGAAAATAGCACCAGTATTTAGCCAAGAGTTTTTTTAAAAGCAATGAAAAAAGGTAGAATTTTTAACAATCCTCAATAATAAATAGAGCTAAAAAAAATAAAAAGACACATCTTTTAAAACACACACGCAATGGTAAATTGTAAGAATAGTACCTGTTTACTTAGCTTATTGAAAATGATTTCCCCGAACCTTTGAAGGAGAACACGGTACTAAATCTGACTTCCCTGAAATTCTTTTCACTTGAAACTCTACGAAGGTGCGTTATGCAGTGCTGAATAAGATGAGTTTTCTAAAAGGGTAGGTTCCACAGCAGAAGGAATGTTGTAGAGTTTCGAATGGTGGATATTCAAGAGTTATCACTGCCAGAAATTTAATCTAATGACTTAAAGCACAGACCCAAAGGCCAAACATCAAATGAGATCAGGCTGAAATCCAGGACAACCATTTCTAAGGAAATGTGGCAGTATTGCAGAAGAGAAGTCAGTCAGATAATGGTAAACAATACTAAAATGTAAAGCTTCCAGAGTAAGGTGAAGAGAGAATGAGGAACAATAATAATCTCCCTAGGGCCACAGTGCCAGAAGTCTCTGTACACACTGACCTTCTATGGATCTTAGCGCTCTTAGGAGACATCACCCTGGACTGCCCGCATCTGCATCTTCATGCCTGGAGGTTTTTCCTAACCATAGAATGTCACTCTGCCAGTGCATGGCAGGCCTGAAATGCCACGGTGGAAAGTCACCAGGAGCAGCCTCCGTCATTGACTGACAGGAGTTGGTGTGTAAACATCTCAGCTTCTTTGCCCTTTGTCTGGTGGCCTCTGAACATGCCGTATGACCCAGATCCCAGACTTTCCTTGTAGAAATTTAGTTGCAGTCACTCCTGGTGGAGCCTTCTTGATAACACACCCCGTGTTGCCTCCCTTCATTTCCCTTCTCACTTTCCCACCTATTAGTGCACAGACAGGACGGTAAGGCTGACCAGGGCAGGGAGAAGGAGCAGGAGGGAGAGTGATTACACGTTCCTTTTGAGATGATACATATATTTTAAAGTTAGGTAGTAATGATGCCTTTACAATTCGGTGAGTATGCTAAAAGCCACTGGACCATACACCTGAACTGGGAAAATTGTATGGTATGTAAATTATATCCCCCTGTTGAGGGGCCAGAGAAGGCTTCCTGGGTTGCTATGCAAAGAAAGAATCATGGCTGCAAATGTATCTGAAGTCTAAACAATTATGGATATTACAGTTACAGAAGAGGACAAAATATTATTAACACTGACAACCAAAATAAACTGAATGATAAAATAATGAAGTGGGGAGTGAAAAGTGAGAGACATGGTATATGTGTTAAATTCCTAATTTTTCATGACAAGCACTAATTTTACCTTGTCTAAAAACATAAAATTAAAAAATTTATGGTATGAGTCCATACTAATGGTTTTTCATAATCACTTCTCTTAACCTTACAGAGATGTTTTTGGGAACTCATATCAATAGTGATAAAGGAATATTTTTGAGAATTTAAGCAATTAATCCACGTTTAATTGGATTATTTTCTTCCATTATAGTGCAGTAAAATTAAAGTTGATGTAGTTTTTTAAAAATACTATATATAGAAAAATCTCATTTTTGTAAAACGATGTCTACTGCTCTCTCTTCTTATTCATCTTTCTCTAGAATCTCTTGGGGACAGATTCAGAATGATTATTTTGATAAATTTCTTACTCTATCTTTTGCAATTTTCTGTTTTGCTTAAATATATTATAATGAATATCAATTGTCACAAAACTAATCAAATTAAATGAAAACTGTGTGTGTGTAAATGTACGTCCTAGGCTGTGCAATGTGACTGCCATTAGTTTCTCATAATTATGGAGAAAAGGTTAAAGATGATGTTGAAGGACAACCAAAAGCTTAAATGTGTTCCTGACAAATGTGAAGTTTGGATGTGAGTGTCCCTCCAGAGGACAGGTGCCAGAGGGTATGACAGAGCTCAGCTGGAAGGCACATCACGCACGTGGAGAATAGTGCTCATTGGAAGCCCCTAAGAGGTAGTTAGGATGATCTCTATGGGACCACAAGCACACTTAGGGACAAAAGAGAATTAAATTAACCTTTAGTGACAGGAGCCACTCAAAAGAAAAGTGAGAACCACAAATGCAGAAGCTCTTTCTTCCTCCTCTATCTTCCCTCCTTTCCCCAGTAGCCCTCTCTGGACTTCCCACTCTCCTCTTCACTCTTTCTCTCTCTGGGTCTCTGGGGACAATGCTTTCCTAGAACGTAGGCTTTTCCCAAGTGTGGAATAGGGTTTGTCCTCAAACATCTTCTGCTTTAGGCCTTTTGACTGCCCCTGAATCAAAGGTTTAGTCAAGATCTTGTCATGGAAAAGGGGACATCCATGCAGCACTCCATCTTCCTGATTGCTTCCACAGCGGTGATAAAAGTCACAAAATGAAATTCAGTAAGTTACCTTCCACAGAGATTAAGATTGTTATTTTCCTTTTGGGAGTCTGATAATTTCTATTGATATTTAATTCAGAATAGAGGTAATTCAACAGATTCAGCAGTAGATTACTACTTTTATTTCTTTAAAGTTTTGTTGATCTTTATATTTTCTTTCTTTCTTTTTTTTTTTTTGAGACAGCCTCACTATGTCGGCCTCAGTAGAGTGCTGTGGCATCACAACTCACAGCAACCTCCAGCTCTCGGGCTTAGGCGATTCTATTGCCTCAGCCTCTCAAGTAGCTGGGACCACAGGTGCCTGCCACAATGCCCAGCTATTTTTTTGTTACAGTTGATTAGCTCGCCCCGGCCAGGTTCGAACCCACCACTCTCGGTATATGTGGCTGGTGCTGTAACCACTGTGCTGTGGGCACCGAGCCTGATCTTTATATTTTCTCTCTTCTCTCTCTCCATCTCTCTTTCTCTTATATGTGTCTGTGCTCATGTGCTATGTGATAGTTTTGCCTTTTCTGTAGAGAGCAAAACTCAGGAATGTTTAAGAGCTGAAATATTATTCTGAAAATGATGGGAAATTATCTCTTCTAAACTCAGAATAAAAACCATCTTGTCTCCATCTAGGCCTATGATCTTATTTTGTGACTTCCCTGAGTTTTCCTCTGAATTCTTCTTTTCTTTGAAAGAAAAAAAATTTAAAATTCTAAATTAGGTCAATACACTGTGAATACAAACAGCAAACTGAAGTCTTTATTTGACTCACTCATATGCTTTGTCACTCCCCCCCCCCAAAAAAAAACCCTGGTGATAATGGGTATATGACATAGGACAAATATGTGGTAAAAAAGTATTTGGACAGTGAAACAAGCAAGTTTCAGTTATATCAAACAGATAGATTAGTGAATGAGACTGGAAGATAATATGCAAAATGAAGATAATTGTGATGAACTGTTGGAATGAAAGTAGGTAATGTCTCCTAGTTCTCAATTTTTTTTTTTTTTTTTAAGAAAGAAGGCCATACAATGTGGGGGGAAAGACTAAGGACTTTATAGCCAGCTTAAACTCATCTTAGATTTTAGTCTTGTCCCATGTTATAATTGTGACCTTCCACGTCTTACCTAATTCAGCTTCCCTGAACTTTGTGTCCTTTTCTGTAAACCTGAAGTAATATCACGATTAACATTGCATAGTTCTTAGGATGGTGAGAAACTAAGATAACATATGATCTGTGCCTATAAAGTATTAAGAATCTAATAAATAAAAGCATGTGCCCATTGGGATTATAATCATTTCATTCTACTGTGCACACATTAAAAAGTACATGAAATGTCTGATGTATATATCTCCTGTGAAATCTGTTGAGAGGAAAAAGTTTTCTACCAGAACTCCACTGGGGAACAGGAGAAAGCTTGTCATATTAGTTAAGAGTTCAGACTCTGAAAAGGGTTCCTCTCTCCACCAAATCTGCAGAAATGTACTGAGCACAGCCACAGAACAAGCATGTACTTGATGGCATATGGCATGCTAAGACAGATAACGCACAGCCCCTGGCTTCCAATAGCTCCCTGTCTAGTCAGGCATGCACATTCGTTCACAAATAACCACAGAACCAAGAAGAAAATTATTACAAAGGAGAACTAACATTACTTTTATTGACTCTTTATTTTGTACCAAGCATTATGTTAAGCAATTTAGGTAGAAGTATATATTCTTATCAATGGTTTGCCAAAGCCCAAGAAAGAATATGAAAATTCTCTGAAGTCACGCAGGTGGAGAACAGTAGTTCTGGGAGCTAAACCCAAAGAAACTGAGGTCAAAGACCTCTTCAATACAAGAAAATAGAGAACAGAGAAATTAATTCTATATTTGGGGAGATTGAATAGGGAAGAGAAGACTAGGGGAAGTGGGCTATTGGGTCATTGAAGAATGGGAGGATTTTGATTATATTTCCATTGCAAGTGGAATGGACATTGCATTGATTATATTTCCATTGCAAGTGGACAGCATGAAGAGCAGCAGGAAGGCCTGAGGGTGTTGAGCATGGCCAATATTAATAACAGAATCTAGTGTGCTTCGTTTCCAGCACTCATAGAGGAGACTGTAGGGGTGAAACTGGCCCTATAAATTCCAAACTGCCATGTGAGTCGGCTCATACATTTTATTTCTGAAGGAACAATCAGAATTAATGACATTCCTCTTGGAAACATTCTAGACCTTTCACAACTGAAATGAAATTTAGAAATTCAATCTGTAGAATGACAAGATGAGAAAAAATAAAGGAAATATCTTCTTAGCTAAAAAAAAAAAAGGTAAAAAACCATATTTTAAAAAAATCGTAAGTGCAAGAGTATTCTGAATTCTTCAAAATAGAAACCCATATACCAGAAAGATATATTTATGTCTTGGTGTGTATAGCAGGGGGTGGGGGGTGGTGAATATTGTCTTTCCAAAATTCTTGCTCACTCAGAACCTAGGAATGTGACCTTATTTGGAAATAGAGTCTTTGTAGATACAGTTACGATGAAGGCATTAGGATAAGTCCTAAATCCAATGAGTCGTGCTCTTATAAACAAACCACGTAAAGATGCAGAGATTCACTCTGAAGGAGGGTGGTCTGTGAAGGTGGAGGCAGATAATGGAGTGATGCATTTGCAAGCCAGGAAGCCCAAGAGATTTCTAGTAATCACTAGACGCTAGGAAGAAGGAAGGAAGTGTTCTTCCCTAGAACCTTCTGAGGGAACACAGCCCTGCCGAAACGTTGATTTCAGATCTCTAGTCTCCAGAAATGTAAAAGAATACATTTCTGCTGTTTTAAGCCACCCCCTTGTGGTACTTTCTTGTGGCTGTCCTAGCAAACTAATACAATGGGCAAATGAAAATCTCTAGTAATCCCTAACAAAATTAATTTGGTCATAATATGGCAGTTTTTAGTCTGGATGAGAAGTTAGAAACCCTGGGAAGGTCATGGTCTTTATGAAGACAGGTGCTACAAAAGCTCTGAACAGCTGTCCGTTGGAAGCAGCACAAAAAAGTGACTTCAGTAAATAAAGTTTTCTCATTATTTTTGTAGGCTACCCCTTCCTGTTTGTTTTCTAACAGTAGACTCTAAGATCGGACAAAGGCAATGAAAAAATATAGTTACACTTCTCTCTTTCTCTCTCCCTCTCTCATATACCCATCTAACCATCCATCCATCCATCCATCCATCCATCCATTCATCTACATCATGTGGAATTAAATCAGTGTATGCCAGTGACACTGACTCTATAGGTATCCATGAAATATAAATCAATTGAGTCAGTCCAGGCAAAAAAAGAAAATCACCTTAAAGAAAGATTTCAGCCAACCAGAAATTAGACACGTTAGTCTCAGAGTCCCATGCTGAGAAAGTTTATGTGTTACTGTAACTGATGAAATTATAAGCATGTCCATGTGGAAAAGGGCCTAAGGAGGGAAAAGAAACCAACAAGCCAGGCATTTTATAATGAGAACTATGCCAAACAGAAGAGCTTCAAAGTCCTGTGAAACTCTGAAACTCTCTTGGGCTAGAATCCTATGTCTCACCAACTTTCTTTCACTTCATCTGCCAGTCCCTCTTCTTTCCCAGCTACGAATTCACAGTCAGGCGGTGTCAGTGTGTGTGGTGTGTTGCAGTGAAAATGCAAACACATTTTCTATAATGAACATATGGAAGACTCCAGTTGAAAAGAGTTCCGATTCTATCCAAAGCATGTTATTGGCTATGACTGCAGAGAAGCAGGCAGCAGACGGAATCAGGAAGCATGGAGGCAAGGAAGGAAGGAGGTGTGTTTCACTGCTGTTTCAAGATCCTGGGTCCTGCCATGCCATCCTGCAGCCTCTTTCAACAAAACCAACTGGTATGGCAAGCTGCTTTCCTGGTATTTAATACGTATCTTTCATCCTACACCCCATGGTCTCATGTAAGAGAGAAAAATCCTAATGCAAATTGTATGTACATTGTAATTTGAATATAAACATCCGTATTTTTAATTTTTTAATCATAAAAATTAGGCATTTAAAAATTGAAGTGAAAAACAAAATAACTCCTGCATTTCCATCCTTAGGCTTAACAATTGTTAGTATTTCCTATATTTTTCTTTATACATATGCATTGTTTACGTGCATTAATGTAAGCATGTGTGTATATACACATATACGTATGTACACCTTTATATGTGTGTGTGTATAAAACTACCTTAATGTAGTATGCTTTGCCCTTACAAGTAAGGACATTCTCATACATAATCTCTATATGAGCCATAGGTATTTTTGAAAAGCTTTATCTTGCCTTGCTATCAATTTCACTAGTGTGATACAGATTCAACATGACAATAAATTAAAATTATTTCTCTCCCCCAATCAAATTACTTGTTTAAATGTCAACTCAAGAGTGTTTCCTTCAAGATTCATCATTTCATTCTGATGTGGAAGAAGACATATATCCCTACAGATCTGTCAGTGGTGAGCACAACCATGGGAAATGTAGGGAGTCAAAGACACAGCATTAGTGTTGTCTGCGCAGAGATAACGAAAGGTCACAGAAACAGCTGGCAGGTTGGAAGATCAGAAAACTGCAAGCATCTACTTAGTTAAGGATATTACACCCAAATAAAATTGCACCTGCTGAGATGTAATAATATCTCTTCCAGCCATGAGATTGCCTGCAGTATAACATGTAATAATACATGCCTGAGAGTTTATAAATGTTAGTTTCTCTTAGGTTGATAGAAGATTTCTTCATTTGTGTTGAATAACATCTATGTTTACTATAGTACACAATGAAGGAATATGATATGAGAACACTGGATTGAAGATTGTGCAGAACAAAGTGTAAGGTAACACCAGTGTTTGGGGTACATTTCTCCATAGTGTATGGGACTATCTGGGTACCTTGCTAAAGTGAAGTGGTTCTATTTAAACTTGCGTTCTCACTGAACAGGACAGAACCAAGTGTCTTCTTGTCTTATCTTATTGGCTATTTCTTTGTGGGAACTTTGTTCAAATACCTACTTCACGTGATCTATGATAAATGAAGCGTCATTTCCAAGAGAAGCAATGGAAAATCTCCCTTAGGAATACTTTTATTGCCTTTAGATGTGGGATTTTAAAGCTCATTCCTTGTGACACAGGAAACCAGTCACACTGTGGTAAGGCTTTCTCCTTTGATGACCTTCACATCTTCCTTACTAGGCCTATTTTAGCTCCATGTGCAAATCTGAGTAGTTACAGGATCAAAAGAAAGTGGGTTCCCCCAGGCTTATGAATAGGAAAACTTAAATAGTGCCATAAAAAATAGTATAGTCTAAATCTTCTCTAACTTCCCTCATCTTTTCTTTCTCCATTTTTATTTAGTCTCTGGACGCTTTAACCATATTTCAGATATTTTCCTCACAACTATATGGAAAAAGGGGTCTATTTTATGAATAGGAGTTTCTAAGAAGGGCCAAGTTCTATTTATATGATAGCTATCTCTGCATACATAATGATTTTTGCCTTAAATGATAAAATTTACTTACGGAACTCTTTTCTATCTACAAAATGGTCTGAACTAGCATCATTACAGGGCTTATCATGAAACGTCTTAGCTACTTATGCAATTTGAGAGTATGGAAAGCTACAGCGAATACAGTAGACCTTCAACATTCACAGTTTTAGCATTTACAACGTTGATTACCCATGTAGAATATGTTTAACGTCCACAGCTCAGAGTGGTAATTTTCCTGCAGCAAGAAATTAAATTGGCATAGACCGAGATGCTAGTTTGTATGAAAGTCATTTTACTAGTTAAAGCCACTAGCTAATTAATTGCACGGAGTCTGCATCTCAATAAAATTTAATGTTCTTCATTCAGTTTGATATATGCAGTAATACAAATGTGTTTTGAGAAATAAAAAGTCAGGAAAAAATAAATCTTTAATGAAAGTTGAAAATGCTTACTTTGTCATGTAAAGGTACGTGGTAAAAAGTAGTTGCCAAAGGTCCTCTTTGATTGGGCTGGTAACACAATCGTACTGATGGTATGTGCATTAAGATATCCTCAGTACTTGGTGCTGTGAAAGCAGACTCCCACATGCCTTCCTGAGTCTGATTATCACAGAACAGGGGTTTTATGTTAACTTATCCATTTGGGGGGCAGGAGTCTGTATTATCAAATGCAGCTGCTAAGAACTGCTATTCTGCTACACCTCTGCCCTTCTTTCCAAGCTGCTAGATAATGGGGGATAGGGGATGCTGAAACAGGATCAGGCCATCTTTTAAGTTTTATTCTAAAGGAAGGGTTAGGTGCCTAAACCCTTCCCCCATCTTCCCTCCCAAAGCAAAAGGCCTACCTGGCCCCAGCCTAAGAGTTCCACTAGAAAGACCCGAGTGGCCCAAGCCTTCTAGGAACCTGTGAAATCTTTCACCCTCTCCACCCCGTATAAAAACAAGCCCCCAACCACTCTCCATGCAGCCTCCATCTTTGCCTAGGCAGATCTTAGTCCCTTGTCATTTAACTTGGCCTGAACCTTTCCTGTTCTCTCTGGGTACACTGCCAAACCCAGGAAAGATAGCAGTGGCATAGGAAATCTAAGGGAAAAGTCAAGGAAAAAAAAACACCCACTATTAGAGGGCAATTAGAAAGCTCAGAATTGCCCATGTAAAATAGATAAGCATATTTTTTTTAATGGGGAGAAGCAATAACGGCCAAATTTCTTTGGAAATAAAAAGGCATAATAGAAGGCAATCTAGTACACAGGTAAAAGATAAAGGAATCTACTCCAGCTGAAGATTTAATCCAGAAACAAAAGAAAATTGTGAACAACAAATGCATTTCTTGTGGAATTATGCTTTCTAAAAGAAAACATAGGCTATGCAAAGTAAAAGACCAAAATAGAAAAGGAAGATATCAAACATAAACTCATCTAACAACAGAATGAGAAGAAAAAAACAATGTGACTGTGGAGGAAATGCTTCCATTCATAAAAGCAGCTATAAAATACCATGAAATAAATCAAATGCTAAATATGCAAAATATAGATGGAAATAATTGACTAAATGTATAACTACTTGTTATTTATGAATAAGAACACAATAAAATTAAGATGCTTATTATACTTTCTACAAATCCTCCAAAGTTAACTAAAACTGAAAGAGAATTTAAATACTATTAATTTAGAATGACAAGGATATTTCCAATTAATCTGGAGGCATAAATGTATATTAGCCAGAAACTTTTCAACAGGAAAAATAATGAGTCAAGGCTAGTGCTATCATTTATTAAAATATATTACAGAGCCACAATATTTAAAACAGCATGGTTACAGACCCAAATGTATATGAATGCATATTATACTTTAGACTAAGAAAGTTTAACACTTCCCACTGATTTAAAAGGCCAACAAAGTGTGGAAACATATCTCCAGAGTATCTCTAGACCTCTTTACATAATAAGAGAGTGTCTTTTCAGAATAAATTTGTGCTTGTACATTTCTCCATTGTGAAAAATACGAAAATACTGTGCTAAATCACTTTGTACTCAACCTTCTATAAATCTCAAATGTGTATTTGTTTCCTATTACTGCTGTAACAGATTACCCCAAACAATGAACAGTAGCTTCAAACAATATAAATTTATTCCTTAGAGTTCTGCAGTTCAGAGTGAGTCTGACAGAGCTAAAATCAGTATATTGACAGGTCTAATTCCTTCTCAAGGCTCCACAGAGAATCCATTCTTTGTCTCTGCAATTTCTGGAGGCTGTCCTCATTCTTTGACCTTTTTGCCTGCTCCTTCTGTCACTTGGTCGCTTCTTTTTCTGACTCTGAGCCTACTGCCTGCCTCTTATAAGGACTTGTGATTGCATTGAGACCACCCAGATAACTCCCAGGACAATAGCCCCAAATTTAGTCCTATCTACAAAATCCCTTTACCATGTAAAATGAACATATTCACAGGGATTAGGATATAGACATTTTTCAAGGACAGAAAAGCCTACTATATATTTTTTGTTATTGTCCTATTTACCTAGTTACAAAAAGTAAATTAAAAAATGCATATGTGTATATGCATTTGTGACAATGGAGCAATGAATAAAATTTTCCTGGATAATACTGAATCTCATTTGTATCATTCGCTTCTTCAGTTCAACTCTGTATTCTAAGAAATTAATAAACAATGCAAAACTGCTTTGCTTGCTAACAAATGAGAAAAGGTAAGGAATATTTTTCTTTTGTTTTGCATTAATTCAATCATTCAATTCTATATTAAACATCTAATAATTTTAATTGTAGTCAATATTAGAATTACAGTAGCTGCCATTTATTCAGTACTTTCTACTGGTCATTGTGCTAAGCTACATGAATTATTTATTAATCATTCTATAATCAGGATATCATTATTAGTATGTTCCATGGTACACAGAAGAAGACTTTAAGTGTAAAGGAGTTGGTAAGAGTTGCAAGCAAGCAGTTGTTAGGAATAATATTTGAACAAGGGACTCCAAGAACCTTACCTTTAGCATGAACATTTGTTCCCGGTACTGTGCAAGGCACTAGGCAACAGGGACCGATGGAGTGACCCATTCCATGGGAGAATGAGCAAAGTATGTGCTGTGACAAAAGGTGAAGATGCATCATGAACATACAGGCTAAAAATGGGGAATCACCTCTCCAGGAGGCAGCTGAAGACTGAAGAACTGGTACAGGGCAGGTTGCAGACCATAAAGTTGAGGATTATAGGTTGATTCAATAGAATGAACAAATACCTGGAGGCAGGAGGACATAGAGAGTTAAAGGGACTAAAAGAAATCTATTACAGCAGAATGATAATGCCCAGAACAGGATGGCAAATGGCATGGGCCAAATTAGGCAGGACCTTATAGGTCATGATGAGGAGTCTGAACTTTATCAGTTCATCTGATGGCAGCAGTCAGGTCAGTTCATTTACAATTTTTAAACAAAGACAAGGCTCAATCAAATTTGCATATGAAAATGTGAGGAATCATGATTTAGATGGCGGGAATACTGAAAACAGACCAGCCAGTCCACTGGTACAGGATCCTACCCATTATGGAGCTGTTACAAAGCTAATAGCTTTATATTAAAATATTCATGGAAATATTGTGAAGAAAAAGACAAAATTCAGAAGGATTTTTAATATAAAGCACCCAGCTTCAAAGAAATCTCATATTTGCAAAACAATTCTGAAATCCCTTCCACCAGCCCCTCACTGCACCTCCCTTCTCCTGTAGTTTTTCTGCACTACAATAGTGAGGGCATCAGGGCACAATGCCACAGGAGCATAAGGATTTTGTATGGCGCCATCACTAGTGTTCCCATAAAGTAAAACCTGAGACAAAAGCTTGAATGAAGGTAGTTTATTTGAGAATAGTGTCAAGGAAGGACAGGAGAGTGAAGTAGGGAAAGAAAGCCAACACAAGAGGGCATTTTCAATTTGGAGGAACCTTCTGAGGTGCCCAATGAAATGAATTGTAGAACTTTTCTCTATGGATGTGAACTACCAAACACATCTATTTTCCTTTGGGGAGGCTTCCATCGCTCATTCCTCAAGGGTGGTGGTTCCATGAATGTCTATTGGGTTCCCACAGGCGTCCAGATTGAGAAGGCACTGGGGGTCCACAGTGCAGGCCCAGGGCAAGACTGCAGCAAGCTCTACTTGTACAAGAAGGTTTCACCGACGTGGTTGCCACAGCCACAGCCAGCTTCAGGTGTGGAGCTGTGATTTGGAATAGCATTCACCGCTCTCTGAATGTCCCTTTTTGTTGAATTTGTCATGCATGGACCACCTCTTTCACCTGTTAGATTACAAGATGAAACTATTTTTTCCTACTGCCATCCCTTCAGTTTTCAAACTATCTGTCACATATTAGGTGCTTAAACATTTTTCATTGAGGAGTGACAGTGTCCACCAGTGTCACCAAATGTCTACCACATATATGATTGTATATGATTGCTTCTTTAGACTGTTTTTTTTTTCCCCTTTCCCACCTTCATTGCTGAAGTTTACACAGCATGCTGCTTGGGAAATGCTCTACCTATAGCAGAATGGACAAAAGATCATCTCAAGGGCTAGGAGACAACTATTCATAGATCAAGGAAAATGTTGATTTCTCAGCCACTGTGAAGTATTCTATAGGTGTAGTTACTCCACTTTGGATAACTTAAAATAACCAATTAAATCTCATTCTTTGGAAAGTATGCATCCAGGGAGAGCAAAAGAAAAGGGGTTTCACTGAGCTCTAAGTTTTTTTTCCTCCTTATCTTTTCATTATGAAGCATTCTGCATGGCTCAGAAGTAGCAATCCTGAAATCAGGGAAATGTGTGCTGATGATAAGAAAAATGGCACTGTTCAAAATCCCTACCTGTCCTGAATAATTCCACTAACAGATCTGGCACAAACTGATTCTTGCCAAGAATACGCATTTATATCCTGTTCCCAGAGATAGTTAGAGATCACATTCTACTATCGTGTTGCCTATCCATTTCAACCAAATTTACATTTTTTAATTGGAAGCAAATTGATGATAGAAGTCATCTTTCTTTGCTGTTTTCCTCCTATCTACCCCCTTCTTAAACCTGCTCCAAATGGGGACAGAGGAAATTAAGGTTTAGAAAAGTGAAGTAACTGCTCTAAGTTACCCAACTTATTTTGTGATAGAAACAAAGTGGAAGTCATTCTGTGTGGTATAGTTCTTATTTCCCAGCAATTCCATAGAGTGTATGTTACTGATAATGTTAAAGTGGCAGGTCTTATTTTTGCGGGTAGGCCATGCTTTCTTCCTTTCTTCCACGAACCCCCGTAAAACACATAAACCAGCCTGAGACTGCCTGGAGGGTTAGAAATGTGTCTTTTATCCAGCACGTGGTACATTGTAGGATCTCAAAAAATATTTGTTGCAAAATGAATTTCTATGGCTAGAGTATGAGTCATCCCAAAGGAGGATAATAATCTTTCTCTCCAAATACATTTTTCTCTGCTATCCTAGTTACTTTCTCCTGTCTTTGTTTATGGTCAATCAATATCGCTATTAAGGCACCTTCAGCTTGGTTGTGCTCAGGTTTGGAGCCCTGTCTGTTGAGCAGCCTGACTCACCACAGAGATACCAAACACCCTTTCAAAATCTATTACTGGGTCAAGCCTCAACTCTCCTGCTTTAAAAATCATTTCTTCAAGGTTTACTTTGAAATTTTCTCTCTCTACATGTCAGCATGTTAGCTGTGAATTTCTTATTTTCATCAGCCCTTCTTTGAGTAATGGTGATCCAGGAAGAGGGATTTTCACATATGGTAAAACCTTTCTGTCAGAAGTTTAAGCTTTCTCCCATTGATCTAGGCTAGAAAAGGAATCAGTTTCTGTAATTTTTATTACTGCCCTGACTAATGCCAATTTAGTCCCAAGTCTAACAACACAAGGTAATCTAAACCAAACAGAATTTCATTGCAAGATAATTTGTATTGGAAATGTGTTTCTTGCTAAGGATAACCTACATTGTTAGGGGTTAAGGAAGATATGTCACCAAGGAACATATTTAATATCATAATTTTAAAATAATACCATTTGTTTATATAATTCTGGATTTCAAAGTTTTACATGATTTTACATATTGATTTGTTTCCCTTTATATTTCTATGAAATAAAGCAGGTCTATCCCTCTTTGAGAGATATTAAAAAGGAAGTATCCATCAAGTTTATCAATTCCTTGAGACATCTGGCCAATGGAAGAAGTAGAATTGGGGAAATAAGGATTGGAGATTATAGATATTTAATGATCGTTTTATTAATAAATACCTGTCACATGCTAGATACTCTTCTAAATTCTATATAACTATTATGTGGATGGATGTTAGATGAGATTAAGGGAGATACAATTATCTAGATGATTAGGGAAGAAGGTATAGGTTTTTAAGTGTGGGTAGAATTTTATAGATGGAGTGGTTCCACTAGACTGTTTCATTTAAGCATGAATCAGGAAAAGCATGAAGGAAAAAGACCATAAGGCATCTGGAGGAAAAAGTCAAATGTCAGCTATGATGGCATAGAGGTGTCTTTTAGGAAACAGGGGTTTGTGCATCAGCTTCAAGACCATGCCAAGGCTTTTCATTTTTATTTTTCAGGCACTGGAGAGACATTGCAGATTGTTGAGTGCCAACGCACATGGTGGAAACTGATTAAGCAAGAAAACTGAGAGTAGATGGGAAAATATCAATTAGGTAGTTATGACAATAGCTCAGGTCACAAACACCAAGGACAATGAAAGAAAAATTAAGTGAGGGATTCCATAAAATTTTCCTATGTACATTAAGTCATAGATAATTCAATTGTTTATCTCTGCAAAATGTTCTGCCATTATGCTTGTTATTTATTTTGTTATAGCTAGCATACCTTCATCCTCTGTGTGTGTGTATATGTGAGAAAGAGAGATAGAGAGAGAGAGAGATAGATAACTGGCATATCCATGGAGATGTCTCAAGAGTCATTTGGAAAGCACCTTGGCCATTATGAACAATAAAATTTGTTTCTAGGGGTCTTTTATAAAGTAGAGCTCCTTAGGGATAGGCTATGATCTAAGCTATGAAACCAGTCACAGACAACATCCACAGTGTTCTAACAAGAATGCTTACAGCACTCTAGAAATCATTCTTCAAGTTCGGGACAAACCTCACTGAGAAGGGACAAAGTGAGCAAGCAGACCTGCAGATAATATTGTCAAATTATATTTACAATCAGTGTGAATGGGTTAAATTCCCTGTTAAAAGATGAAGGTATTGTGACTGAGTAAATGGTTAACTAAACAAAGAGGGGAAGAATTCAGTAACATAAAGTTTATAAGAAATACAACAAAAATGAAATGAGACTGGAAAGGGAAAAATGAAAATGAAAGAAAAAGATGTCTGTTGAGAATGGCACCAGCACCCAGTAATTTTTATAGCAAATAAGTGAAAGAGAAAACCAAACTTATTATTCATCTATATTTAAATGATCAACATAGGCTAGTATTTTATTTAATTCAATAAAAGAAAACAAGAATTATCTACCCTGAATAATTATTGGGGTGGCTTATGTGAACAAGCATAACAATGAACAATGATTGTTTTTTCCCATTGACAACAGCATCTGGTATCTTGGGTTATCACAAAACAGAAACACTTAAGAAAAATTCATTCCTCTTCCTTTTAAGGAGATGTATACATAACTTTATCTTGCCCCTCTACTTAACTGAACAAATATTTGTTTATTGAACACCAAAGTACACAATTACTATGTAAAGTGTCATGGAATCTATTTTATTTTTTAATTTATTATTTTTTATTACAGATTAATATGAGGGTACAAATGCTTAGGTTATCTTGTTTGCATTTGTTGGGTAATGTTCAAGTTGTAGCTGAGTCCTTCACCCAGGGGGTGTGCTTATACCTTTACATTGTGCCTATTAGGTGAGAGCTTACCAATCCTCCTTCCTCCCCTCTCCCCTTTCCCTCATCCCTCAGCCTCCCACTTGAACTTAATTGTGTTTTTCTCTTATGTGGGGGTGCCATTGTTTATCCATTTGTTTCATTAGTATTGCATACTTTGGATATTTGCTTTTCCATTTTTGTATTACTTTACTAAGAATAACTGTCTTCAACACCATCAAGTTAAACACAAAAGATGTAAAGTGTTCATCTTTTTCATGGCTGAATAGTATTCCATGGTACACATATACCATAGTTTATTAGTCAATCCATGAGTTTATGGGCACTTCAGTTTGGAATCTATTTTAATAAAAAGAGGAAGCACTGACCTTCAAGTTGACAATCTAGCTGACAAGAGAGAAAAATGTGTCATCTTTGAATTAATTAATTTGTTAAAATATATATATTGTGCACTTGGGATTTGCTAAGGCAGATCTGCAGTGTAAGATGACACTAGTTGGTAATGGAGAAAAACACAAACTCTATAAAATAACTTAAAGAGATTTATTCTGAGCCAAGTGTGCATGACCTACTTAGAGCATGTGGCCCCAAGAGATCCTGAGAAAATGTGCCCTTGCTAGCTGGGTTACAGTTTGGTTTTATACATTCTTAGAAACAGGAATTACACAAAAGATATGTTCATGGTGTGAGGAGGGCGTGCATTGGTTTGGCTTGAAAAGAGGGGCCATCTCAAGGTGGCAGGCAGGATTTGTGGGTTGCATACAGGTTATAGGTGGTTTTAAAGATTGTTTGATTTGTAACTGACTAAAGAAATGAAGCTTTGTGCATAGGCTTGGAGTATTTTAACTTGAGATAGGACATTTGTTCATCAGAGACATTCAGGGAAACTGAAGTGATCTGTAAAGTGAACTGATGGCCTATAGATGGTGATTTAAACTTTGCCCTGTGTGGCATTGGGCCTGGTAGTGATTTAGTATCTTACTGTTACCAAGAATATCTCCAAAAGGGAAGGAGAATGTGAGGCCTGTCAAATTTCCCATCTTATGGCTGGCAACTCAACTTTAAGGTTTTTCTGGGGTCCCCTGGGTCAAAAGGAGGACCATTCATTCAGTCAGCTGGGGGGCTGAAGATTATTATTATTATTATTATTTTAAACTCACACAGTGCTGCATGTGATGCATGATGCTGGTGCTGCTCTGGTGCTGTAGACAGGAAGGAAACAAAGGACATGAGGCAGCTGCCCTCAGGAGCTTGCATTCAAGCAGTGGGAGTCAGAAAAGAAACCAGAAATTTATAGTATAGATGCTGTATCATTCAGCATTGGATGAGATATAGTGTACATTACTGAATCAAAAGTACAAAGATGTCAACGTTTTATAAACTACACATTTGCTACGACAGCCTCTTGGTCACAGCAATTATTAAAAATTCATTCCTTTGATATTAGCAAAACTTGTGAAGTGTTCAGCAGCTTGTTCTAGTCTGGTAGTGCTCGCTCCTGTCTCGATTCTCTGCCCGTCTGTGACTCTGTGCCTATCTCGCTATTTCTTTTTTGGTTCTCTTCAATGAAATGGCGCCTGAAAAACAAATTGTTTCTTTTGTCTGCAGCTTGCTTGTTCACAGTGGGGCTCTTGGTTTGAACAAACCTGAAGATGTCAGGCTGTATAAACACTCAGAGAAAGATATGTTCACAAAGGTTCCTGCTCTGGAAAATTACACTCTACTTTCACAATGCTTTGCCACATTTAAAAGTGTAATTATACCCTTCCTCTTAATGACTGACGTGGCATATGTTTACGTGTGTTTGAGCTGACTCATGACAGCACATAGTAGTGTGTTGTGCATTTGGTGGCAACATCTCAAGTTTCATGGGAAAAACATCTGAAGCTGTCTGTTGATCTTGCCCAAATGATTTACAATAAATAATGCAACCTGCAGATTTCACAATACTTTAAAAATCTTTGCATAATAAATTTAATTGTCACTTTGCCTCGCTGGCTGAGAGAACTATTTGCGAGACCATGCTGACTTTGCTTCAGATTTCTTCATTTATCTTTGATTGTTTCTTTATTGACTTGGATTTTCTAGAGTAGCGCCGTCCAACAGAATCTACTGCAGTGACAAAAACATGTCCTATATCTGCATTGTTCAATATGTGACCACTGGCCACATGTCATTGTTGAGCATTTAAATTTGGCTAGTAAAAATGAAGAATTGAAACTTTCATCCTATTTAATGTTAAATTATTTTAATTTAAATAGCCATAAAACTAGTGGCTGTCATATCTCATTGTCCATTAGAAATGTATTGTGAGCCACAGATATTGATTTTAATTTCTAGTAGTTTCATTTAAAAAAGAAAAAAGAAAGGCAAAATTTACATTTAAAATATATTTATCTTTGGCAGTGTCCATAGCTCAGTGGGTAGGGGTAGTGGCTGGTGGGTTTGAATCCAGCCCAGGCCAACTAAAACAACAATGGTAACTGCAATGAAAAAATATCCAGGTGTCATGGCAGGCACCTGTAGTCCCAGCTACTTGGGAGGCTGAGGCAAGAGAATCGCTTGAGCCCAAGAGTTTGAGGTTGCTGTGAGCTACGACATCATGCACTCTACAGAGGGTGACATAGTGAGACTCTGTCTCAAAAAAATAAAAAATATATATATTTATCTAAACCAATGACCCCTAGACATTATTTTAACCTAGAATAGTCAAAACACTAGAGATAGAAAGTTGCCAGGGTCTGGGAAGAGGGGGAATGGAGACTTATTGCTTAATGAGTAGATTTTTAGTTTTGCAAGATGAAGAGAGTTCTATGGATAGATAGGAATGGTGATGCGAATGGAACAACACTGAACTATACCCTTAAAAATAATTCAGATGATAAATGTTTTGTTATGTGTGGAGGGTGGCCATGACTATTTTAAATTGCACACGAACTTTATGGCCACTCTGTATTTTGCCAAAATTTAAAAATATAAAAAACAAAAAGAAATAAGAATTTTAGCAATTATCTAATACAAAATATTAATGAAATATTTTACAACTTTACTTTCTTACTAAGTATTCAAAATCTCATGCGTGTTTTATGGTTACAGGTTAACAGATTAACTGGTTTTCAAATGTTTAATAGCTACATGTGACTGCACAGACGGGCTCAGAATGTATGGGATCTCTCTACACTTTCCACATACATTAGCCCCAAACCTAGGAAAAACATAATTAAGTGTAATTGAGCATAATTGCTATTTTTAATTCCTTATTTTAGTTGATATGTCACTAGTATGAGCAACTCTACACTCTAGGTGATAATGTCAGAATTTCTCTCTGCTGAGTCCTTGACTGCAAAGATCTAAAGAATGAATCCATGAACAAAGCAAGTAAGAGACAGGACAGAGTTTACTGATGGAAAGATTGATAGAAAGATTGATAAGCAAAAGAGGGGGAACAGAACCTCTGGCAGCAGAGGTGGGGAACCCAAATGGGAAGCCCGTAGTGTTTTCTGTCAAGGGGGTTTAAATACTACTTTTCCTATCCTGTGGACAGGGGGGTTGAGAAAGTGTGTCACAATTGGCCATCAGAAAATAATGCTAAAATTAGCACAGAGGTCCTTACAGTCCTTGCCCTAGGCAAGGCAGCAGGTCGCATGCTCCCCACCCCAAGAAGAACCACTAGAACCCATCAGGCTGCTTATTTCATGACCTCATTGGAGCCCAGAGGATGAGGCCTGGAAAAGGGCTTGTTTGTACCTAAAGATAGGGTCTGTGATGAGACTGATTTCTGAGCTCCCCCAGGCCTGGAAAATGGGTATCCCTGTCCAACTCTGAGCATGGCAACCCTCTATCAACAATACCTGAATGACAGTTACTTCTTTCATATGGAATATGAACTCACCGTTTCCTTTATTTATCTTTTTTACACTGTGCCTTGTACAGTAGTGAGCAGCTAGGGATGATGTACATGCACATCCTGTTTAGAGAGCGCCATAAGAGAAAATCAAATAATGATCTAGATTCTGAGGTATCTGAACCTCTGGAATAGTTACCAGCAATTAACATGCTGCTCTCTGAAGAGTCAAAAGTCTTAAAATTATTAGAGAGATGGACATCTAAAATTTACTCAGTCTTGTAGACAAGGAAGGAAACATGAGCCAAAGAATTAGTTGTATTTATTGTCATGGGAGCAAGTGTGTGAATTTTGTTATGTTTAAATTTCATGCTATGTTATGTTATATGGGTGAGCACATCGATATGTACAAGAAATACAGAAATGAGTCCAGATATTTCCAGTAAAGAGGAATTTAATACAGTGAATCAACCACAGATTTGTTGGAAGAGCTGAAAAATAAAAAGGATAAAGTGGATCTGAAGAGCAAAAGAGAAGAGGGTGCCGTGATCCACAGCGTGGGGATCAGCTTTCTCCCCTGAGAACCAGAACCCACACAGGAACCCACCCACCTACTGCTCCTGCACACCCGACAAGATGCTGAAACCCACTGACTGCTGGAGCCTGCAGCCTCTGACAGCTGCCCTCCTCCGCTGCTGTCTCTCCTACAGGTACTGAAAAAAAGGAAGGAAACAGGGCTTTGCTCTTTCCAATTCCAGTATCTCACACTATCCCCGCACTGGAAAAACAGCAGGAATCCAGCTGGCCAAGGAGCCTGAGAAACATAGTTTGCAAGCTTCTAGTTCTGGAGGTGAAAAAGGATAAAAGTGCAGCTGAGATCCAACAGAAACTCCCCAGCAGCGTGGGTAGAGTGATAAAGAAAAAAACAAGAGGAATATGCAGTAATCTTAATGAAATATGGACAGAAATGCTCATTGCCACACAGCAAGAAGCCAAACATGTATTGAAACTAACTGGCCAATGGAGCAACCTCATCCAGAATGACAAACAGAATTGCAGCTGTCAAAGAAGAGCACAGCCAGTCCTGCACATGTAAGGAGAGATTGCTCATGTTCCAGTAGTTCTGGTTCAAAATATTCTGTTTAGGGTCATAACTCATACTTGCATTTGATGCTGATATTCCAAGAGCATTGCACAAGGTATGCTCACTATTCAAGGATGCACAGTCTTTAAGAAGTTATATTAACATTAGGTATAGTATGCAGAGATAGACCACCCAGATTGGCATTCAAGTTCTTCTCTCTACTTCCTATATGCCTTTGGGAATTGTCAGTCCATCCTGACTACTTTAGTTTGCTCTTGTCAAGATTACTATGGATGTCCACATTGCCAAATCCAGTGGCCACATCTCCTGTAAATTTTACTTGGCTTGCCTCCCACTAACATCTGCTCTTTGGTAATGACTTTCTTGAATGGATGCTTCTCTTGTTTTCCCTGATGCTACATCTCCTTGCTAGCCTTTCTTTCTCCATCTTGGTTGTTGTCTCTCATCTCTGCATGAACTCTAAATACAGAAGTACTACAGATTTTTTTTTTTTTTTAACCATGAGTATCCCTTCTTTTTTTAAATGTACTCTCTCTGTGTGGTCTCACTTAGGCCTTAGCTTTGAATACCATCTCTGACTCCAGTGCCATACCTCCACGTGGCACCTCCTATTATACCTCATGATGTCACCATGTCAAAAGGTAACTTTTAATGTAGGTTCTTTGATTGTAAGAAAAGTACACTCTGGTGCGAGATATAGGGTAGGCTGTGCACCAGTAGGGGCTCAGGATGTATGGGGTCTCTCTATACTTTCTACTCAGCTTTGCTGTAAGCCTAAAACTGATCTGAAAATTAAGGCTTATTAAAGAAAGAAAAGCAAAAGGCAGAAAATTTTGTCATATGCTGCATCATGGATGAAACTTGAAGTCATTCTGCAAAATAAAATAAGCCAGTCACACACACACACCACACACACATGCACAAATACTTCTATGATGAATACACAAACACATGAGGTGCCAAGAACAGTTAAATTCAGAGGCAGAAGGTAGAATGGTATGGGATGAAGGCAGAAAGAAATAGAAAGCTATTACAATGAATACTAAATTTCAGTTTGGGAAGACGAAGAAGTTTGGAGCTGGAAGGTGGTGACAGTTGCACAGCAACTTGAATATATTTAATACCACTGAACTGTGGGTTTCAAAAGGGCTGAAATGGTAAATTTTATGTTATTTACATAACAGTTTAAAAAAGTGCAAAAATAAAAATGTTTAAGAGAAAAAAAGGTAACTTTCTCTCTTTCCCCAAATCTGCCCACCCTTCTCCATCTTCTCAAAATTGCCCATAGACATTTTATTTCTTTATTCTAAACAAATCAGTAAACACAACACCCTTGATTCCTCTTGTTCTTTCACCCCTTCTCCAGTCCAACAGGACACATATCAATTCTAACTCTAAAACAAATCCCCATCCTGTCCTTCCTCCCAGCAGGGGACCTGGCTATCTGCTGTTCCCGCAGCCCAGAGTACTCTTGGCTGGGATTCTTCTCTCTCAGGACGTCTTCAGCAAGGTCTTGTCTAATCACTCTAAAGCAGCCCCTGAGCTTCAGTCCTCTGCATGGGACGTATTACTTTCTGGGATGTACACGTGTTTTATATTTGTTTTCTTTCTTTCAAATATAATATAAACCCCATGGTTGCAAAGATCTTTCTTATCATGGTTACTCATATTTCTCCCTTATCTAGCTCAGTACCTGGTACATATTCAGCACTCAGTACGATGTTTTTAATTGAATAAATGAACTTCCTCTAAATTTTAGCATCCTCTCAGTAATGGTAGATAATTATAATAACAACCTCATAGGGTGTTTTTGAGCGTTTTAAATAAAATAATGCCTAAAAGTGCTTATGACAGTGACTGATGTAGAGGCACCACACAACAAAGGTTAATTGTTACTGTCAAAATTATGAATACTATCACTAGGCAAATTATAAAGTGAGATTCTGATACTTTTAGGTAATCCAATGATCAGTTATCTGTCAGTATTTAGGAAGCAAAAAAGTAATAGCTAAGGAGAACCTGTTTGACCCATAGAAGGTAAGAGAATAATAGTTCCACGGCTGAATATTCAAGTCAGATACATGAAAACTTTATTAGCCAGGAAGTAGTTGGATATGAAGAGTGTATATTTTTGTTACAAACAATTTCATAAGGAAAGTTCTTCTAGCCAGATATCAACTATGGATCAATAGAGTGCTTGAAAGCTTACAATGCATTTTTACATACATCATCTGACTTCCCCCTCCCCACCAGTAATACCATGTAGAAGCCAAGACATTAAAATCCTCTGCTAAAGGAGCACCTTGAAAGAGTAGGGACATAAAACAGCTACGTTTCAAAGCCAAGACATAAATCTAGATTTTGCACCTCTAATCTTATCATTAGTGTCAAAATGATACACAGTTTCTTAATAGAAGATGCAGAACACTCATAAATATTAATAGTTTGGATATCATTGTTAGGTATTCTCTCAGAAAAGATTAATTTTAAAATGAGATAAACACTTAACTTTGTCTATGTTTAAAAAGAAATCATACGGAATCCCTAATATTCAAACACGTCTGTATTAGTTTGAAGGATTTCTGATTGCTACTGGGGCTGTAAAACATCCTCTTCCTTGTATTGAGCCAAAATCCTCATGTAAAAATATCAGGTACCCACGCTGTGCTTGCTATACAAAAGGGGTTATTCCCCTCTCCTTGAGGTTTCTTATGAAATTGTTAATCTTCTCTTGAAAAGAACAAAATCCTGGATTCTATCAATTCACCTTGGCAAAAAGAAAAATGGAAAGTTTCTTCAGGTTAACAGAAATGGAATGTTTCACCCCATTTATGTATTTCACTAAAGATAGAGCACTTTCAAAATTTGAGATGTTGTAATTTTTTGAAATAGAAACAGGAACGAAGTAATTTTTCCTTTAGCTTAACTGCAAAAAGCATTCAATTAAAATAATTGGTTGATTACTTATTTTCATGCATAATATACCATTCTAGTGCAATGATAGCAGCTGAAAAGACAAGAGAGTGGAAGAGAAGGGATAAAAATGGGAACAGAAGGTGACAAGGATGATCCAACAAGCCTACTCAGCCAGGGGATGATTATCTTAGATAATTTGTGGAGCAGGAGAACAAGCAACATAGAGAAAAGAAAACCCAAGTAGACGTGGCAGTCTTAGCCAGGAAGTACAGGAACATGAACATAACAGAGACAATAAAACATTGAAGATAGAAGCTGATGCACCAGTTATGCAACCGGGAGAGTACAGAAACAATCAAACCCAGTTGGCGAGGGACCAGCAAGGGTGACAATAGCAATTTGGGGCCCTGTGTGTATAAAGGGGGCATGTAATGGGCCATGAACTTCTAGCATTGGTGGAAACACCGTCAAGGTCCTAGGTAGCCTGTATGCATTTCAGAAAAAAAAAAAAAATTTGTAGAGAGATTGCACTCCCATCACCACAATTTAAGATGTGATCAACAATATTACATTCTAAGCTACTTTGTTACAAGGATTATTATGCATATATATTTTAACAACTTATTTTATTTTTTAATTATAGAAACGGTACTTCTCTGCTGTATATAACTTAGAAAATTAAGAGGAAACTAAAGGTTATATACAACCCAGAATTCAGAAAAAGGCAGTGTTAACAAATTGCAGAAATATATGCATACCTAATACCTAAAAGGACAGATTTCCTACAAACCTAAAGGACTCTAAACAATGAAAATACTTTGTAAAAAAGAGTAAAGGGAAAAATAGGATTTACAAAGCAATGAGAAGCACAGACATTTGAGAAATGTTTATAAATTGCATTAATTTTTAACTAAAAACAATTCTTTGGGCAGTGCCTATGGCTCAAAGGAGTAGGGCACCAGCCCCATATGCCAGAGGTGGGGGGTTCAAATCCAGACCTGGCCAAAAACTACAAAAAAAAAAATTCTTTTATATATTTAAGTGTTAATACCAGATAATATTTGTAAAGCACAATCATAAAACAAGTGTGTATTCCAGGTAAATACGGCAAGTATCTTTTTAAAAAATAGTGAAACTCAAAAGTAGTGGCCAAAACAATAGAAACTGAAATGAAGCTGAAGATAATTTAAAAAGGGGTTTCTGAACATTAATGTGCAAAAGGAGGCAGGAAATGAAGACTTGTTCTGAAGAGACAGAGATTTTAACTAGAAAACTCACATAGTTCTCAGGCCTTTGAATGGATGTAGTCTCAGTAGAAAAGACAGGCTATGACACTACCCATTGCTGGCTCAGAGAAACACTGAAGAAGTTTTTCTATCATTCTAGCATTTTACCTGGGTCAGGGAAAAGTATGTCTCCTATGAGATATATTTTTTAGAGAGCATCTTGCTATGTTGCCCAGGTCAAAATATCATCACAGCTCATAGCGACCCCACCCCCACACACCTCCCCGCTCAAGTGATCCCCCTTCCGATACCCTCTGAAGAACTAGAACTACAGCTGCACAACACCATACCCAGATAATTTTTAAATTTTTGTAAAGATGGGGTCTTGCTGTGCTGCCCAGACTTGTCTCAAACTCTAAGTGATCCTCCTGCCTCAGCCTCTCAAAGTGTGGGATTACAGGCATGAGCCACTATGGTCAGCCTCCCATAAGATTTTGCAAGCAAGGGTCCACCACCATGTTATTTTTAGGTTAAAATATCAGTGTGGAATCCAGAATTTAAAAAATGAACTCCGCTAAAGTGTCCCAGATTTGTAATACTGTTAGACCATTTGAAAAAAGTAAATATAAAGCTGCTCTGGAAGGCCGCATCTTAATAAACCTCTTAAGATGTTACTTGATGTAATGCTGCTAAAGATGAGCTCACTGTCTACATCACAGAACATTCAAAAATTCTCCTTAAACAAAACAAAGTAATCATAACAAACAGCTGGATTAGACCCATGAAAAATGTCACATATTAGATACCATGAATTAAATATATTTAAAAAGGTGAGCCTCATAGGAGTGGATAAAAATAGAAAAACACAAGACTCCATGGACAAAGCATAGACATTATTTTCATAAGGGAAAAAACATTATTTATGGAATAAAATTTTAGCGAACAGTTTAAATAGCTGGTTAAGTACAATGGAATGAAGAATTGAAAGAGGAATATAACTCTTAGGAAATTATTCAGAAGGCAGAATAGAGAGATAAGACAAGTAAAAAATTAACGTATATGAAGGATGCATAGAGAAAATCCAATGTATGTTAATGGAATTTCTTAGTAGACAAAATAGAGAAACTAAGGCAATAGTGATATAATTATTTTCCACAGTTGAAAAAAGTCACATGTAAACAGCACAATTATCCCTGAGTATAATAAAAGTAATTGTGCTCTCAGATTCAATCTGCTTTGTAGTTTACACTGAGAAAAAATATTACAGGTGACATCAGAAAGAGTCGTTCAAAGAGCAACGCTTAGTCAGAAAACAGACATCTGAAGTTCAACTAAACCAGCAAGAAGATAATATAAATATACCAACAGACCTTTAGGGGAAATAGCCTACAATCCAAATTCTGTAACTGTCTAAAGCTTCAAGGAAAAACCAAGTAACATTATTTTCAGACAAACACACATTGAGAGAAACAATAGACTTTGGGAAGGAATTATAAAAATACATGTTTTCAGGATGAAAATGATTGGACCCATAAAGACTATTGAGGTTCAAGAAAAAATAGTTATTAAAGAAGCTGTTAAACATTGATGCTTAATAAACTTAGATTGCATCAAATAATAATATTGACTAATTTTAAGATTAGTCGAGATTGGACTAGAATATTAAGACCAGAGTAAATGAAGATAAAAATTTACTTTCTAAGGTTGCTTTTATTAATTTCTAAACTGCAGCAGACATTAGATAAAAAAAAGTAAAGAAAAATATAGGACATAATAATTACTGAAAGAGAGGTTACAAATTAGGACAAGCATAGTAAGTGCATGGCATATAAGAAACACTGAATAAAAATGATAGAAATGAGTCTAAACATATCAATTTAACTATCAACATCTTTTAACCCACCCTTTACAATGCAGATATTCTCAAATGGATGAGCACATACACAGAAATGGGGAAGGTGTCGAAAATATGTATACACATTTTAAGAAAAGAAAAAACTGTATTAAATTTGTGATACTCAAGTCATATTTGACTTTTGCAATTACAAGAGGTGCTCAATGTAACTTGTATTATCTTTTGTTATGGGTATATATTGAGTATCACAATTTTAAAAGTTTTTTTCCTTCCTAAAATGTGTATACATTTTTGTCACCCTCTGTTTATTAAATTTTTGTTTGTATATTGTTCAAAAGAAACACAGTGAAAGGGCCGGGTGCAGTGGCTCATGCCTATAATCCTAGCACTCTGGGAGGCCCAACTGGGTGGATTGCTTGAGCTCAGGAGTTCAAGAGCAGCCTAAGCAAGATAGAGATCCCATCTCTAAAAATAGTCAGGTTTTTTGGTGGGTGCCTGTAATCCCAGCTACTTGGGAGGCTGAGACAAGAGGATTGCTTGAGCTCAGAGTTTGAGGTTGCTGTGAGCTGTGATGCTGCAGCACTCTACTGAGTGCAACAAAGTGAGACACTGTCAAAAAGAAAGAAAGGAAGAAAGAAAAGAAAGAAAGACACATAAAGCATAAGAATACAAAAATGATGAATGTCAAAAAACAAAGAATATATTCCAGGCAACTAATTAACAAAAGAAAAAACCTGATAAAGTTAAACTAATATGAACAAAATAGAGGAAAAGGCATAAAATATTATAATAAAAGGGGTGCTACATAATAATGTTTACATATCATCTACAACAGATGGAGAAAAAAGGCAATATTTAGGAACTTACAATCATATTTTAAACAATAATTGGTCAACAATGAAGTATAGTAGAAACCAGAACATATTTAATACTGGGTGCCAGTTAACATTACACATCCAAAGCTGGGGGATTCAACTAAAGTGGAACTTGAAGATTGTAGCCATAAAGGATTTTATTCAAAAAGAAGAATGAGTAAAAATGTGTGAGAGAACTATTTGATTCAATAAAAGAAAATAATTAGCACAAAATATAAGATAAAATGTAAGGAAGTGATACGAATGATACAAATGGGATATAATTACAAATAATTCAGAGAACAAGAAAATCTTTAGATATTGTGAATAATTTTATACTAACAAATACGCAAAATGACATGAATGGCCAATTATGTAACATAAGTATGACTTGCCACAACTGGATCTAAAAGAAATAGAAAATATGGTCAGACTTCCAATCATTAAGGAAATCAAATCAATATTTTAAAGTATGCCTTCACCCCCCGCACAATTCAGCCTCATCTACTCTACTAAACATGTGAGGAAGTAATAATCCCAATCAGATGCAAAAGCACAAATTAAACACCAAAGATAAACAAGAAAAAGGCAAACAACAGTAGAGGAAAAGGGGTGAAGTGTTTATGTAACTAACATCCACAGAAGAGACTCAAATGGACAAAAGACACATAAAAAATTATGTAAAACTAGTAACTATAAAAGTGAATTTAAAGCAGTCACTAGGATAGTTCCATGAGCTTAGCAAAGCTCACAAGTATGGTAAAGCAATTGTGATGAAGGATGGCCAGAAAATGGGGATCTTCAAGCACGGCCTCTAGAACATAGACAGCAGTTTACCAAATCTCCTAAAGCTGACCAAATTCTCCTTCTCTTTATCACTAACTGCTTTTCTAAATAGAGCAATAGTTTTGTTAAGGGTGGTTTATAGGCTCAGAAATCCTTTTTGGGTGTGCCCAGAAACCCTTCTTGAGTGTCCCCATGTGAAAACTAATTTTATAATAAAATGAAGACCGTATTTGTCTTTTTCCTTCTGTTGACAATCTGCACTGAGGGTTTAAAGCAAGGGAAGATGAAACTGTGGATGCCTTAGCACAAATCAAGGCAGAGTCACCAACATGTGTTACAGTTCATATGCTCCATTATCAAGCACTTGCAGTTAAAAAATAAAGTTAGTTCTACTTACAAATGTCCTTGGCGAATCAGTGAAAAGTATTAAATTTCTTAAATGCTGATATTTGAATGCCCATCTTTTTAATATTCAGTGTGATGAAGTTGCAGTTAAGCATGTATATTAAAGAGTAAAAATCACTTGTGCGATTGAGTTATCAGTTAAATTAGCTGTTTTATTTATGGGATGTCATCTTTACTTTGCAAAAATAACTGACAGACAAAACATACTTATTCCGGACATATTAAGCAGGCATGAAAATGAAAAAAGTGAGTTTTTCATTTTAAGGAAAATGATTGATTATATTTTTCCCAATAATAAAATTCAGGTTTCTAAGCAAAATATGGAATTTGGGGAACCTTGTATTAGTTGCTATGTGCTTACCAGCTTCCTTTTCTCATGACATTTGGATAAAATTAACAAATGTGATTTCTTTTAAAATTATATAAATAAAATGTATCCCAATCTAAAAGATGTGTAGACTCAGCAAACCAGTATTTTCCATATGACTAGTGCATGATATTAGAAAATCATGCCATGGGTAAAAGACCAATTCAACTTGCAAGATAGACCAATTAATTTTAATAAAACAGAGTATGGAATTCTCTGGAATTCCAGAATCTGAAATCCTATTGACAGGATTTCAGATTCAATATTTCAATGAATCTTTTAGAAATTACCACTTGTTGAGATCTGGTACAGAATCAAAGAAGAATACCTAAAATAGTCTAAACGGACTATAGAAATAACCTCTCTTTTCCAACATGACATTGTGTGAGATTTCTTTCAACCAAAGCTACACATTATTGCAAGGTGAACGTCAAAGTAGGCATCAGTGCATGAGCTTTGTATTGAGTTTTTCATTTTTTGGAAAATACAGTTCTTTTAATAAAAAAAAGCTACTTTTAGATATAATAGGTTTGTTACTTTTTTAATTAATAATTTTTTTTTCTTTGAGACAGAATCTTGTTCTGTTGTTTCAAGTAGAGTGTAGTATAGCCTTTATAGCTTGTTGTAACCTCAAACTCCTGGGCTCGAAATGATTCTCCTGCTTCAGTCTCCTGAGACATATGTCATTATGCCTGCTAATTTTTTTATTTTAGTAAGGATGTGGTCTTGCTCTTGCTGAGGCTGGTCTCAAATTCCTGAGCTCTAGCAATCCTCCTACCTTGGCTTTCCAGAGTGCTGGGACCTGGCCTTAATAAATACTTTTAAAATTTTAATACTTAATGCAATAAATATTGACAAATTTAATCCACATAGATAAATATTCTTTGGCATTTTCAGTAATTTTTAAGTGCGTAAAGCAGTCCTCAACCAAAAAATTTGTGAACTGTTAGGTTAGGGAAATACTGACATAACGAATATAAAGATATATGCAGATGTTTATTATGACATTGTTATAGTTAAAATTCAAAAACAACTCAAATGGTCCACAGTAAGGTATGGGTAAATAAATTGGGCTACTTTTAAACAAGGAAATACTTCAGTGAAAATGAATAAATTAGATTTATATGTGTCAATGTAATATTAAAAAATAATTTATGGCACTAGAAGATAGCAAGGAAAGGGCCATAGTGATAAAGATGGGGGCCAGTGCAATGGATCCTGTGCCGGGGAGAGAGATTGAATTTAATTTCAACTCTGGCAAAAGCAAGAGAGGATTTATCGCCAAGGAGTAGAGTAGGGGTCACTAGATGGAAAATTGCTAAGTGAAACCACAGGGGTAAGGAGATCTTTGCTAGGGTGACTCGATAAAATTCTTGCTGAAGGTAAGCCAGTGTAATAAGATATCATATATCCATGATGGTCATATACCAAAGGGGGAGGATTTCCACTAAACTGAATTATCAGAATTCTTGCTCAAATTAAATTCCACAAGGACAGAGAGGGAGGCCCAAGGCTAGGCCTACTCAAACAGAGGATTCAGAGGCAGCTAACTAAAGTTTTGGTCAAAGGAAAGAGTATTTGTCTATAGTTAGATCAAAAATATAGAATGCTGAATATAACAAAGCAAGTTGCTTTACTATATTTAAATTAGTTATAATAATTAAAATTGTGTCTATTATATATAAATTATTATTATATTATGAATTATATGCATATTCAATTACAAAACCTAAAATTCATGATATTTATCACCACTGGGGAGTGAGAATAAAAGGTAATTTGGAAGATTTCAAATTTAAAATAAATATCCTATATACATAAAAAAATGAAAAAGAATTTCATAGGGAGTATTTTTTCCCTTTTTTGGAGGGTATATTTAAGTTTATACCCCATTGCATTTTAGTTTTCTCAGTAGGTTTTGCTATTGTTCAAAAAAAATGCTTTAATATCAATCTTTATTGCCAATGCCATCATTTCCTTAAAACAAATTCCTGCTTCATTAATTACTATGGTTTGATGCTTTACTGTTTTTGATATATTTTATCTGACAAAAAGCAAAAGCTTATATAATATAAATATACATTTGAATAAGCAATATACTAAGAGTGCCTGCTTCTAGGAACACTTGCCAAATCTGTGTAATAAATATATTTAAAATTTATTGCCATTTTAATAGGGAAAGTGCCACATGATTGTTTTAATTGTTATTCATAATGAAGGCTAGAAATGGGAAAAATACTATAAAATATTATAAAAGTGTAATTACTTAGGGTTTAGAAACATAAGATTCAGCATACAAGGGCTATCACTGGCATACATGGGGTGGAAAAGAAATACAAGCCATACTCTTTGATTACAGAGCATGAGGAGAGATGGTGCCTTCATGGTTTCCCTATCCGTGATTTCTCACTGGTGGTGTTAGGGAAAAGTGGCTTTTCAAGTTCACGATTATGCAACAGTGTTCACAAAATTTTCAGTGTTCACAAAATGCAACAAATATAAGAAACCAAGAAGTTCCCAAATAGGTTATATTTGGATTCCCATATCTACAAACAACACCTCAAACTCTCTACTTGCTTTGTTTCCATGTCTTAATTTCTCCAGGATTCTACTTAGTCCCTTTCTTAGAAACACTTGACACTGTGGGTCTATGTTAGCCCCACACTGTAAAGTTCCTTCAGTATTAACCATTGTAATGCATGGGGTGCTTAGTGACCTAAGCTTGAATGTCTTTGTGGTAATGAGTCTCATTCTAGTTGGTATTCCTCCAAGCTAAATGATACCCTCTGAGGTCAAAACCATGTTAAAGGCCAGAAGTTCTCTTTCAGGTATCACTGCCTGATGTAACTTGTCTATTTGTTTCCCTGGATCCTGGTGTAGGGTGACCAGACATCATGCTTTTTAACAATTTGTCCCGCCTCCCGTGGCGCTTTAAAAAAGTCCTGATTTTTGGAAAGAATGCACAAATGGGCAGGGAGAACAGGAAGGGAATTTATGGTTTTTGGCTGCCATGTGGCTATTTCGCCAGAATATAAGTTTTATATTATTTTTGTTAATTTTATAATGTTAAACTGTAATAATAACAAATAATTGTTGAGAAGTGATTATCAAGAACTGCTTATCAAAGTTTGCATTGTTTTCAGGCCCGGCCCCCCCACCCCCGCCATGTTGTCCCACTTTACAAATGTTAAAATCTGGTCACCTTATTCTGGTGGTTCCTGCAGAAATCTGTTTTACTTCCTTATATTTATTCCCTTTAATCAATCAAGGACTCAACACAAAATAATTTTATTTTTTTAATATTATTATTATTACTGAACACATGTTCAGTTTCTATTTTCAGTTACAGTTTCTATTTTTACTGTATCTGATATTTTTATGATTTTTTAAGGGCTCTTTATATTACAGGAAGCTTGAATCAAATTAATTCATCAAATTTGTAGCACATTTTACTGTACATAGTACATTTTCTATTTCTTTATAATCTTCATTTTACATTGAAAAGCTCGAACTTTGTATATAGGTGCAATTTATCAGCTTTTTAAATGTGTGGCTTCTTCCATTGCTTTTTTCAAAATGCTGTGCCAAGGTTTATCTGTACTTTCTACATTTCTTTGTTTTCATTTTTATGCTTGATTCTTTAAGTCATGTGGAATTAATTTAGTGTAGGTTGTGAGGTGTAAACCTGTCTTCCTCTTTTTTTTTCCCTGACTATTTTTGCCAGAACAGAGAGAGGAAAAAATATGTATTTTCTCACTTACTTATGGTATCACCTCTATCATATATTTTTATCAATTTTATCATTAATTTTTACATGAAAAAACATCCAGAAGTTGTACTTCCTATTCAGCTTTTCTGGTTTCCCCTGTGGATTCCTGAGTAACTAATATACTGTTGATAATTACATTTCTGGTTTAATAACTTGTAGTCTACATTCCCCCCTCTCTCCTTACTTTCCCCAGAAATATTTTTCCGCTATGCTTGCATGTTGATTTTTTTCAAATGTATGTAAGAATGTATCTTATAAAATTTACTGGGATTTTAATTGGAATTACAGTAACAACAAATTAATTTGAAAATATTTAGCAACGTTACTCTTTGGGAGCTTCTCTTAAGGCTATCTCTTTAATTATTTCTTCTTTTCTTACATAGTAGTTACTTCATATCACCTTTGTTGATGTAATTCATTGGTTATCACTGCTGCAGTGATAGACTATTTTTCTTTCATGGTATTTTCTGACACATATAAAAGCTATTAATTTTAATACATTTGTTTTGTATTAAGACCACATTAAAATGTTTTCTTCTAATAGTTTTCCCCCCATTGATTCTTTTGGCTTTTCTAGGTAGATAATTTCATCATTTATAGATAATGATCCAATGAGACTTACCTATATTTCCTTTCTTTATACCAATGCCAAGAATTTGGGGATAATTCAAATTATATGTCTACAGCAGGTGCTATACCTAGTTTTTAGGGGTTTTTTGTTTGTTTTGGGGTTTTGTCCTTGTTGTCGTCATTGCTGTTTGTTTTTTTGGCCTGGAGTATCGTGTCAGCAATACCAAGTTCTAATGTTGTGACCACCCTCTCATGGCCACAGCAGACATCACTAAACAATCCTTGAATTTTATATTTGAAGTTTTCTCAATAACTAAAAAAAAAATACACAATTGGTGTTTATATTTGAACCAAATACCACTACTTTAAACATGTAATTCAAATTATTATATTCACAATCACATAATCCCATTTTAATTGTATTCTAGCACTTATTCCAGTCTAAGACTATCTTATTTACCTATATGTTTGCTTAGTTTTCTGTCCATCTCAATCCCTTTAGGACCATGACCTCATTTGTGCTACTCACCATTGTGCCCTCAATACCTAAGACCCTCACTGGCACATAACAAGTATTCACATATTTGGTGATTGGCTCGTAAATAATTCCATCAATCAAAGACTATGCCCTCAACTAATTCTAGTCCTGTTTCCATCTTTAGTCCTAACCATAGCACTTTTCTTTAGGTATTTAAGCCTCTTAAAGATAAATACCCTTCTGCTTCCCTCCTTCTAATTTGCATGGCATTGTCTCAGGTATCATCATTTTGGGTTCATATAAAGACAATGTAGAAGATGGATTGATCCTAGCAGAAGCAAAATAGTTTTTTTGGTTCTTGGTATAGTTTTATCTTGGAATCCCAGGGCTAGGGACAAGTAGAGAGAATCAAGAAAGATTCTCTCTTTCTTGAGAGAGAAACTCTCTTTTTCTTAGGAGATATAAATCTCCTAAGAGATTTTTCTTTCACTTTTTCTTAGGAAATATAAATGCTGTTTATGTACAAATCCCAAAAAAGGGGTGTATGGGATGAATTTTAGAAAGGCATTTCTCAACCTACCTGTACCACTAATGACTTTAACAGGAAACCTATGCTGATTTTGGCCTATCATGTTCTCTTATTTGTAGATTATAATGAATCTATAATTTTTATTACTGTTGAATATGAAATTTGATGAATATTTGAAAAATGAAATTAGAAGTTTACATACAAAGTTTGCATATATCTAGTAAAGTATAGTCATGGTGATCCAAAAGACAATGCTGTATACATAAAATAAATGTTTCATGAACACTTTTCATTGATAAAGTATTTCCACTTTTGAGAATTAAACTGAGATTTTATAACATCCTCTGAGGTAGGTATTATTAATGTCCTAATCTTACAAAAGTTGGTGAATTCAAAGAATATAAAACAATGTCTACGCATGCATGACCAGATATAGAAAGAAACAAGATTTTCTTAATCTGGATTATCTGTCAAAAAAATTTGTATTTTTCTGACGTTTCCTAATTTTTTATTCTCAATACTGGCACTGCATGGGTACCATCAATGGAAGCAGAACGTACACACACACAGACACACACACACACACACAGAGTCCATTCTTATTATTCACAGTAGTTATGTTCTATATAGTCACTGTGAACTTTTAATTAGGAAACACTGAATCATTGTTCCTAGGGGAAATAGAAAGTTAGGTTCCTGTGACCCTTTAGTCACATCATTTTCATCAACTGATCAATATATATCCCTCTGTGTGTGTGTTCCTATTTAAAGACATCTTTTAATTGATATTGTTAATGCATTAATATTGCACTCATGGCCAGCAACACTATATAACTCATGCCTGCACAAAGTTTATCAAGCACACTCATTTTTTCTATAAGGGACATTGTAGTGTTCTTGCACTTAGGAACACTAGACAATACTTGAGCACTACATTGGGGGAGCATTTTAAACAACAAAACCACAAAAAAAATGCACGAAAATGTGGTACTAAATATACCACAAAAAGGACATTTGTTTAAGGTATGAGAACTGAAACAAAACCCAGAACATTGCTTTTTTTAGCCTCAGCTGGGTGTATATAACAGGTGATTTAAAGTTTTCACCATTCTGTGAATGTACATGTCTGCAAATGACTGTAAAAGCACAGCGATAATTGATTTTAGGATTATACAAAAATTCTAGCAAGTAGGTGAACTTGTAATAGGGAATCCACAAACAACGAAGATAAACTGCATCCCCCCCAGACACAGACACACACTCATATCATCAGCCAATATTAATAATTAATATCTCCAGCTTCTTTTTTTTTTTTTTTGAGACAGAGCCTCAAGCTGTCCCCTTGGGTAGAGTGCCATGGCATCACAGCTCACAGCAACCTCCAACTCCTGGGCTCAAGCGAATCTCCTGCCTCAGCCTCCCAAGTAGCTGGGACCACAGGCTCCTGCCACAACGCCTGGCTATTTTTAGTTGCAGCCATCATTGTTATTTGGCAGGCCCAGGGTGGATTCGAACCCGCTACCTTAGGTGTATGTGGCTGCCGCCTTAGCCACTTGAGCCATAGGCACCGAGCCAATATCTCCAATTTCCAATCTAGCACTACAAAGTTCATTCTAGCTTTGCCTCTATTTCTAACTTCTCATTTTGACAATGAGAAATCTGGCTCTCAATATCCACAATGTATTTACTAATTTGTTCAAACCTAATGTAGAGACAAAGTGATTTCAAAATTTCTAACCACACTTCTATGAGAAATAAAATTTAAAACTATGGTACAGTGTTTATGGAGTTCTTTTTGTCTTTATACTCAGAATATCCCAGTACTCTTTTCCATAATTATTTAATCCAGCTTCTTTCTCCATCCCTGTCAGTGCAATTGTGTGATTTTCATTTGTATCACAGATACATTTGTCACAGTCTGCAGTCCATCTTACTTCTATATTCTGGTTGATTTTTTTAAAATTTAGATGCAGTAAAATTCATTTTGTAATGTGTACAGTTCCTTAGATTTTGATAAATGTAGAATCATGAGTCTATCTCTGAAGTTCCACATGGAAATTTTATCACCCCCCAAATTCCCTCATTCTGTTCCTTTAAAGACAACCCTTTCCCCAATTCATTCTATACCCCTAGCGATCACTCATCTATTTCTTTCCTCAAGTTCTGCCTATTACAGTGTTGTGTAAATCAAACCACATAATATATAGCCTTTGTGGACTTTTTTTCACTTAGGAAAAGGCATCTAAGATTCATCTATTTTGTTATATGGATGATTTATTCCCTCTTGATGCTGAATTGTGTTTTTTTGTAGAATTCTACCTGTTTGTTTGTTTCTTAAATCCTTTTATCATTTGAAGGGTATCATGGTTGTTTCCAGTTTTTGGTGATTATGCATAAAGTTGTTACAAATATTTGGGCATAGGATTTTGTCTAAGTGTAAATTTACAGTTCTTTGGAGCCTCATAAAAGTGAAATTGCTGGTTCATATGGTTTAATATGCTACTGGATTTGCGTTGTTAGTATTTGTTGAGGGTTTTTCATCTATATTCATAAGAGATACTGGTCTCTTTTCTTCTTCTTTTTTTTTTTTTTTTCTGGTTTTTGTGTCATTGGCTTGTGGATAGAGTTAGGATGTGTTTCCACTTCTGTTTTTTGAAAGAGTTTGAGTTTGTTGATTTTTCTTTAAATGTTTGGTAGAATTTACCAGTGAAACATTGGAGCCCTGGGATTTTCTTTGCTAGAAGTGTTTTGATTATTAGCTCAATCACTTTACTTCTTACGGGTCTATATATGCTTTCTTCCTATGTCAGTTAATATAAGATCTTTTTAGAATATTGTACATTGGATCTAGGTTATCTAATTCATTTGTTTATAAATGTTCATAGTACTCTATTTTAATCTTTTTTTCTTACCATTGACAGTAGTAATGTATCTACTTTAATTCCAGATTTTAGTGAAATCTCTTTTCTCATTATCAGTCTACCTAAAGATTTGTCTTCTTTTCCTTAAAAATTTTCAAAGAACAACCTCTCAATTTCATTGATTCTCTGTGTTTTTCATTTTGTTCATTACTCTAATTTTTTTTTTGTCTTCGTTCTGCTTTTTATTATTTCTTTTCTTCTTGTTTTTGGTTTGGTATACTTTTTTTTTCTAGTTTCTAAGATGGGAGGTTGGGTCATCAATTTCACACCTTAATCTTTTTTGATGTAGGTACTGACACCCATAAATTTCTCTCTGAGCACTGATGACACAACATACTGTAAGTTTCAATATGTTTTGTTTTAGTATTTGTTCATTTCAAAGTATTTTCTATTTTCTGTTGTGATTTTTTCTTTAATTCATTGGTTATTTAGTAATATGATGTTTAATTTTGACATACTTATAAATTTTATAAATTTTTAAAATTTATTTCTATTATTGATTTATAATTTAAATTTAAAGCCATATGGTCATAGAAAATATTTGCATAATTTGTATCTTTTTTAGTTTATTGAGACTTTTGGAGGGTCTTAATATATAGTCTATCCTGAGAATGTTTTATGTGTACTTGGGAAGAATGTTTACATGCTATTGATAAATGGAGTATTTCTAATTGTTTGTTAGAATTTGGTTAAAATCTGCTATTGCTCTGTTGGTCTTCTATCAGGCTGTTCCAGCTATTATTGAAAATGGAGAATCTATTTATTATTGTTAAGTCCTCTACTTCTCCCTTCAATTCTAGAGGTTTTTCTCCATATATTTTGGGTCTCTTTTTAGATGTGGGCATGTTTATCATTTTTATATACTAAATGTACACTTTTGTCATTATATTGTGTTGTCTTACAACAGTTTTTTACTTAAATTCTATTCCACCATCTTAGTATACCCACTCCAACTCACTTTTGTTTAGTATTTTAATGGGTTATATTTTTTTATCTTTTCACATAAGGCCAATTTGTGCTTTTAAATCTATTGTAAGCCTCTACTACAGAACATACACTTGGATCATATATTTTTTTAATCCATTCTGGTTAGTCTCTGTCTTTTGATTGAAAAACTTAATCCATTTATGTTTAAAATAATTATTAACAAGAAAGGATGTACTCCTGCCATTTTGCCACTTGTTTTTTATATGTTTCATATCTTTTTTACTCCTCAATTTCTTCCGTACTTCCCTTATTTCAGTTATATTAAATGGATAATTTCTAGTGTGTTTTTTTAAGGTTCTCTTGTTGATTTTTGGCTACCTTTATCATTTTCTTAATGATTGTCCTTGAGATTATAATTACATGTTAATTTATAATATCTAGATTCAGAGTTCACATTAATACCAAATAAATTTTAATAGTATATAATACAATATATAACTTCATTCCCTCCCCTCCTCATTGATCTGTTATTGTCACAAATTGTACCATTATACATTGTGTCAGCATTGATATGTAGGTTTATATGAATTTATAATTATTTTATAAAATTGTCTTTTAAATAAGGTATTAAAAAGGGTAGTTACTGTTAGATCTGATGGAGTATAAACAGTTGGCAAGGAAGGGGCTAATGGTGAAGAGCAGGAACTGAACTATAGCTAAGGACCAAATTGCAGCTAGGAACTCTTCCGTGGTGCAGAAATACATACTTTAAAGTTTCTAGTGACCTGTCGCTGACCTAGAGCTCATTAACATCTAATTAAACCTGTGATTCAATCTATTATATAACCTCAACCTGTCAATCATCCTAAAGTCAGGAAACAACAACCTTAATCCTATCAGGAGCAAGGTGGGACAGACTAATGAGATTATAAAAGACAACAGACCTGTTCCTCTCTCTCTGGAACATATTTTCACTTTGTATAGTTTCTTTGTTTTATATGATAAACTTTTTTGTGTAAAATTGCTTTGTGTTTATGGTCACTCCACACTGGCTTGACTCAATACCAGTAGTCATTCTTGTCAGTGGGAGCTAGGGGCCAGAGAACATCCAGATGGACTTAGCATTACAAACAAAAAATATTCTAGTTCTGCTTTGTTTTTGTTTTGCCTAAATGTTTATTTTTACTATTGTTCTTTATTTATTCATATAGATTAAAGTTACTGCCTTGTGTTTTATTTCAGCCTAAAGGACTCATGTTTTTTTATAGGCCAGGCCTGCAAGTGATAAACTTTCATTTTGCATACAACTGGTAATGTATTAATTTCCCCTTAATTTTTGAAGGATGTCTTTGCTGAATATAGAATTCATTATCAGCATTTTTCTCTCTGCATGTATCACATTGCCTCTTTTGCTCTATTGTTTCTGATGAGAAATTAGCTGTTTCTCTTACTGAAGATACTTTGTCCTTAATAAGTCACTTCTCTTGCTGCTTTTAAGATTCTTGTTTTGTCTTTGGTTTCCAATGGTGTATGTATCTTAGGTTGTCTCTTTGATTTTATACTGACTAGCATTTGTTGAGATTCTTGGGTGTGTAGATTAATATTTTTTATCAAATTTTAAAAGTTTTCAGCTATTATTTTTCAAATATTATTTTTGCCGGTTTTTCTTTCTCTCTTCTCCTTATGAACTTCCATTATGCATATTTTGGTGCATGTAGTCCTACAGGTCTTTTACTCTCTGTTCACTTCCCTTTACTCTTTTTTCTTGTATTGTACAGTCTAATGGACCTATTTTCAAGCTCACTGATTCTTTTTCTGCTTACTCAAGTCCTCACTGGTATATTTTTCATTTAATATTGTACTTTTCAATTCTAGAATGTCTATTTCAGTTCTTCTCAACCTGTGGGCTGTGACCCACAGGAACTGTATTAAAGGGTTGCAGCATTAGGAAGGTTGAGAACCACTGGATTTGGTCCTTTATAGTAATTTCTATCTCATTACTTGTGAGACATCAGTCTCATGCTTTTTTCTAGTTCTTTAGACAAGGTTACCTTTATTTCTTTGAACATATTTAAAATGGAAGATTTAAAATCTTTGTCTACTAAGTGCAATACATGAGCTTTCTCTGGAGTAGTTTCTGTTGATTCCTCTTTTTCTGTATATGAACCATATTTTCTTATTTCTTATCATGATTCTTGTTTCTTTTTCATGATTTTTGTTTAAAACTAGATATGTTTAATATTTTAATGTGATAAGTCTGGAAATGATATCCTCGCACCCTAGGACTTGTTATCAATTTCATAGTTATTTTTGTTTAGTGACTTTTCTAAACTACTTTTGTAAATTCTGTGTTCCTTGAAGATACTGAAGTATATATTCTTCTAGCTTAGTGATCAACAAATGTTTTGACAGAGATTTTCTTAAATGACTAGAACCAAAACAAATAAAAAGAATTTCCAAGTCTTTGCAGAGGCTCTGTGTGTTTGAGGGTATGTCTTTGACAATTGATGTGTGGTTTACAACACTTTATTGGCCTTCACTTCTGCTTATGTAGAACTCAAAGGCAGTCATAAGTGTGAGCTTAAGGCTTTTGTGGTATGTGAATAGCCCTTCATATGCATATGGTATCTGGATTCCTGGGAATATTTCAGACTTTTTAAAAATCTTCATTTCCAATGTGTCCCATTCTCTAGCTTTACCTCTCAAGTTTCTTGTTCTTTTGTTTGCCTCAACAGCTATCCTTTGCCTCAAGTAGCAGCCATTACAACATTTATCTATAAATGTTTTGGGAAAAATGCCCAAAGGGTAGTGATTTTAGCTGGGTGAGTTCCGAGTTAGCTAAGATAAAGGCCATTTGAGTAGATCTTCCAGGAAATTTATAGACAGATCTACTATAGATATTTTTTTTTCTTTTTCTTTTATTTTTGTTGTTGTTGTTGTATTTTTGTTGCTTGACAGGCCCTGAGTGGGTTCAAACCCATCAATTCCAGTGTATGTGGTCAATACCCTAGATGATGTCTTGCTCCCTCAGAAGAGGTATTGGGAATGTGGGGTCTAATATTCAAGACTATTGCTGAGCTAGCTAGTAAGGGATTGGACTAGGGTAAGTTAAAATAAGACAAATCTTGATCTTCTTAGTGAAACTTGGCCATTTTTCTTGAATAAGCTCTGCCTGGGTTGCTGCAAGTTTCAGGGAGATTTCCAGATTCTGAAGAAGTTAATTCTTAAAAATTTACAAGCTTTTTTTGCGATTGTTGCTTTTATGAAGGAACAGACTTTTGGAATTTTTTACCTATCTTCTCTAATGTTATCTTCTTTGTGTAATTTTTTTTTGTGTGTGTAACTTTTTAAAACAAAAATAAACACTTTTTTTTGATAGCCTTCCATTATTCATTTGCATGTACTTTCCTGGGGTGGAAAGAGATTTTTATTTTTATTTTATTTTATTTTATTTTTTGCAGTTTTTGGCTGGGGCTAGTTTCAAACCCACCACCTCCAGCATATGAGGCCAGCACCCTACTCCTTTGAGCCATAGGCACCACCCCCAGAGAGAGATTTTTTAAATAAAAAAGATTGCCAGCAATTTAAATATCTGCTTAAAGTCCTCTAGGTTAAGGGATTTCTTTCTTTCTTTTTTTTTTTTTTTTTAGATGGTCTTGCTCTTGCTCTGTCTCCTGGGCTAGAGTGCCATGCCCTCAGCCTAACTCACAGCAACTTCCAGTTACTGGTTTCAAGCAATTTAACTGCCTCAGCTTCCTGAATAGCTGGGACTACAGGTGTGTGCCACTACTCTGACAATTTTTCTATTTTTAATAGAGATGGGGTCTCACTTTGCTCAGGCTGGTTTTGAATTCCTGAGCTCAAGTGATCCTTCCTCCATGGCCTCCCAGATGGCTAGGATTACAGGGAGACACAAGCCTCATGCCTGGGTAGGTTAAGGATTATTTTGCTTAAAATCATCATCATAATAATAATGATAATAATATCTGTCTTCCATGAATTACTTATGTGCTATGGACTTTATATACATTTACATATCTCAAATAATCCATGCAACAACCCTATGTTGTAATGACTTTTATTATTTTCATTTATACCTGAAATAAGCAAAGTTTAAAGAAATTAAATTCAAAATCACATGGCATAAGGGACAGAGAAGTGCTTCACATCAATATAAACCTGAATCCAGTGCTGCCTTTAGCCATGATGCCAGGAAAGGAAACAATTCAGAATTCCCTGCCATTTAACTTTGATGTATAGGTCAGGATAGTGCCCTAAACATATCACTCAACAAGTATTTACTTAATACTTCTCAGATATCAATATTGTGATAGACCTTTCCTAGCACAAAATGTGATTCCTATCTCTAAGTATCCAATTATCAGCCAAGAAAGTGAAAATGAATATGTGAGAACTAATTAAGCTTTAAACTAAAAGACACTAAGAATAAATTCAATGGAAGTTAGAGAATTGGGGTCATTGGTCATATGCTTTAGTGCAATGGGAGGTTTCATGAAACTGTTGAAATAAACTTGAAAAAAAGAGAAGATTGGACATGACTTCAAAATCTATGGCTTCATAGCCTGATTTAACAATAAATTATAATGACCTTTTTCCAATACAGACTATAACAAGGACACTGAAACTATAAAATATGAAGCTCTAGACCCTTGACCTTAATGCATTCATTTTTTGCTCATAGTAATTTAATAGATAGGGGGTCCCAAAGATTGCCACTAAAGTCTCCATACATAGGGAAAATGAAAAATTATAGCTAAATGTGCCTTTACTTACAAAATATTCATTGCAAAAATTTCCAAAATATTCTCTATGTGTTGGCCATCTCTTTGTAAAATTTCATAATATTTTATAAATAAAGGTACATTTAACTACAATTTCCAATTTTTCCTATGTATGCAACTTTAGGGGCAACCTTTGGGACACCTGGTATTATATTGTGTTTGTAAAAAGCACCACAGACAAATGTAAGAAGAAATTAAATCTGTCTGGAAAAATCAAAAACAAATTTGAAAACACCAGAAAGGAAATGGCTTTCAAGTTTGCCTTAAAGGATGGGGTAATAATAATTGACTCTTACCCTGCTGAAAGGACCCAACCATCCAGGGAATTGGTAAGAGTATGCCAGCAAGATCTGTTGTTGCTCTTACCAGAAGATCAAGCTTTTTCTTTCCTGGTGTATAGTGTCTTTTTTGGCGGAAGAGTAATCCACAATGTGGATGGACAACTACAGGCAGCTTTATTGCTCGTACTACCTTGAGAAGAGCCAGAGGGAAGATAAAAAAGGTCTTGAGGGTACTCAAGAAACTCTGAGTTATACATACTAAAATTAACAAATAAACAGACACACACCTTGTGTGCTGTTTGCTCTGTTTATTCCACCTAGGTTCTTGAAATACTGTTAGGGCCACACTTCTTCACCTTCTTCATTATTTTGATGGCACTGTCAGGTAAGAATGGGTCTGGTGTCCCAGACAATCTTTTTTGGCACCTGCGTGGGAGCACTTAATTATCTTAAAGCTGGTTTGGTTTCTTTCCAAGTGCATCGCAAACCATACTGTTAATCTTGTAAATGCCAGTTGGGGTTAAGCTGATTTGACTTTTTTTTTTTT
>NW_003852401.1:37162747-37233816 GCF_000181295.1 Otolemur garnettii
TTTTTTTTTTTCAGTTTTATATCCCATCAGCAAATCTCTAGGAGGAGCATAAGTTTGCAGAATAGCAGTCCAGGTAGAAAGATAAGCAAAGGCTCAAGAGTTGGAAATTCCTGCTCATAGAACTTATGTTTCCAGAAACTAGAGATCAAAGTGGGAAAGCAGAGACCAGTCAAGTCCTGCACAAAGAGAAGGAATCTGTACTTTGTTCTTTAGAATAAATAATGACAGACCTGAAAATTGTAAGATCATTGTGAATCTTAAGTCCACTGCATTAGCATAATAGAGGATGATTAGAAGGAAGTAAATGTCAATATTGTTAGGGACACCAGTATTAAGCAAATTATTAAAATCGTCACCAGGGATTAATCTATCTTTAATTATAATCTGTGTAGGGAATTTTTTAAAGTAATAGAAATTGGAAAGAAAAAAAGTGTCTAGAAAGGAAATAAATGTTGACCGAATTTTAAGTAATTGTCATTTATTCTTTTTAATCATTACTATGACTAACTGCAATTGTTAATGAAGTTCAAAAGTAAAAGCTTGGAACTTCAATATATTTTACCAAAATTAAAATGTCAGCATGAAAACACATTTTTTGCTGACATACCATTTCACTTGTATATATGTCTCATTTACAGATTATAGGCCACAGACTTTTGTTCTTACTTATTTCCTCCAGGAACATGGCTGGCTTTTCCTCCCTGCAGAATGGAAAAGTCAGGAAATCAAGTATCCAATTTTTCCTAAGTTTTCAGGAGCTGAATTGTATTTATGACGTCTTCCCCTGCTCTTTGCATCATCTTGCTTTCTGACTGCAGCCCTTTTGACTCCTCTCACAATTTTCATTTGAGAAACCTGATAACTTCGAAGAATAATAAGTGGTACCCCCCTCTTATGATAGTGACCATCTTTTATTCAAATTAACTGAAGTGCTTCTATTAAATCTACATTTCATCACCAATTTTACTATGGCCATTTTGTGGATTACATTTGTTATCATATCTTCCATATACAGAATATCTGATTAATCCATCTATAATGACTCATAAGAATTCTGAGAGGATTGTGAACAAATTATATCTCAACAAAATTAAAATAAAAAATAAACCTGAGAGACAAGGTAACGCTTATCACTAGAGTTTGCAAACACAAACTGAGATTTATACAATACAGGCTTACTCAGAAAAATTCCAAAAACCTAGATGAGCCATCATAAGGTTCTCATCTAATGAGGTTCTCGGCTTAACACAGGAAGCAGTGTTATCTTTCAGAAATTCTTCTTACGAATATTTTATTAGGTTGGTGGCTATTTACAGTGCAGCTATGTTGTTCAGAAAAAAAAAAAAACCGTAAGTCATGCTAGTATCTAATATACATAGAAGGGAGTGTCATGTGTAGGGAAAAAAATGATTAATCAATAAGTCAATTATTAAAAAATTGGTTATGTATTTAGGAAAAAAGCTTTATCTACATACACACCTCACAGAATACATGAAAATGTATAGATTTATTAGAGAGTGAAAGAAAAAAACCTCTACGTATTAAAACAAAACTAAAATGAAAGGACAGTGAATTCTTATTATAGTGTTTAAAAGGTGGAGAATTTTGCAAGTTTAGAATGAATGGAAACATTGAAAAGAAAGGTATTGATAGATTTAACTCTATACAATTAATATCTTCTCTTTGCTATTGAAAATTCAAAATAATCTCCTAACACTGTGTTTCATACCTAAATACAGTATTATTTTCCTTTAAATAAATACTAACAATAAACCTAAACAGTTGATAATAGAGTGTAGATTAAAGAAAATATAATCTACCCAGTTAATGGAATATTATAGACATGACAAGACATATTTACAAAGAATCCATAATGATACATAAAAGCTGTATGTTTTAATATGAAAAATGAAGCTAAAAAACTACATAAACCAAATTAACACAAAAATGAAAACTACTTCTAGTATTTTTATTATTTTTTTTGTTACATAAACGAATTACATAGTAAAGAAGTCAGGCTTTTTAGTGTACTTGTCACCCAAATAGTGTACCTTGTACCCAAGAATAGCACCATTTTAGCATTTAAGTATTTATCTAGCTATTTCAAACCCTGTTCAGGGAACAATTTCTCATTAAAATCTCTCTGTTGTTGTTTTACTTTACTTTATTTTTGTTTGTTTTAATGAAATCATTTGAGGCTTTAAACTCCAAATTTGAAACTCTTCAAAATTCTGCTAAGACAGAATTAAAAATATAGAGTCCATGGTTAACATGGTTTGAAATGCAGGAAAGATAAACTCTTGTCTTCTAGACCCCTTAAGACCCTGGGGGAGAACCACTTCACGTTTATTTGCCATCCTGCGTTATGGACTTACTTTAACTCAGCACATTGTTCTGGACCTTATCCAAGTGCTCACATTTCCACCAGTCTTCTGTAACAGTGTGTGATCCTAACCAGAACACAGATTAACCCAAGAGCTACCACTTCCCTGGGCACCTTACAACCCAGGTGACAAAAATCACTAACCCTCCATGTACTCTAGACAGAGAAATCATTATAGTTCTATGGTATGGTGCTTTTCACCACACATGGAAGACTTTTCATAGTAGGCCCCCCAATTAAAACAAATATGAAACAGAAAAAATAGAAAAAATTAAAGACAATGATAGACACATAACATGAAAAATTGCATGAAAATCATACAATTTCTTTTTACCTTATTATCATATAATTTCTTTTTACCTTCTTAATTTTTAAAAGGAAATTTGCATCTTTGTCTAATTGAGCCTTGTTATACCCTCCCTATTTGTAATTAAGTGTAGCTATTTCTCAGGTTCCTGCCAAACCTCTAAATCACTCTCTCTCTCACTCCGCCACTTTATAAACCTAAATACAGAATACAGTATTGAATCCACTAAGTCTCCCTCTCTCTCTTCCTCCCTCTCTCTATCTGTCTCTCTCTGTCTCTCTCTCTCACATACACACACACACACACGTTTATCCTATTTCTAATTCTTCATGTCATAACCAATAGTCTCTAAGTCATATCATGTCTGGTGATTTTTCAACAATCAACAATGGTGATTTTTCGCCCACAAAGGGCGAAATTGGTTTGAAGGTTTCTTTCGGTTGTTTTTATTTTTTATTTTTTTCAGATGGATATGAGGATATGGATGTTTATGTTACTTTTGTTGCGTGTCTAAGGTAAAGTTCAAGTTGTAGTTGAGCCTTTCACCCAGAGGGCGTGCTGAACACCCTCACATTGTGCACTGGTCTGAAGTTTTATCTACCTTTTCCTTCTATATTTTCCCCATTAGGTCACAACTTTCTTGCTTTTTACCTTGTGTCAGGCATCATACTATTCCCTGGTAGTATCCTTTTTGATACTTTAGTATTTGACATAAACTACAAGATAAGAAAACTCCATTTTTCCCCCAAACTGTAGCATGTAAATTTACTGAATCTTTCCATCTTAATTTTTTAGTATTTACCTTTATTTGAAAGGACCATAAGTGGTAAAATTGATATAATTTGATTTGTCTCAAATTTGAAGCCAATGAACTATTTTTTTAAATCTTTTTTTTTTTATTCACTTGTACCCTTGTAAGATAAACCTCAGAAGTGATCCCTCCAATCCCCCTCCCTCCACCCATTCTCTCCTCCCCTCTCCCTCCCCCTTCCCTGTATTCTTAGGCTGTTATTAGGTTATAGCTTTCATATAAAAGGTATAAATTAGTTTCCAATAAACTATTTTTAAAGCAATCGTCTTGGCATTTTATCTCACCCACCTATACCTGCACACACACACACACACAGATGTGAGCACGTGCTCTTTACTTTTCTTCATTTTCTTTTTCTTTTCTGAGCTTCTTCTTGCCACGTTTGTTCTCTCTTTTTGCTATAAGAGTTCTGATCTCTTTGGATATCATTTTCCAAAGAGATCAGATGCAGCACTATTCAGAATAACCAAGAGGGGAAGGAAGCAACCCACAGGTTCATGGCTGGATGAATGGGTGAACAAAATGCAGCATGTATATACAATGGAACGTTAGCCTCAAAATGGAAAGACATTCCATCATGTGCTACAACATGGATGAACCTCCAGAACACTGGGCTGAGTGAAATAAGCCAGTCATAAAAAGACAAATACCATGTGATTCCATGCATAAGAAGCTTTTATTTATTTTTATTTTTTGAGACAGGGTCTTACCTTGTCACCCTCAGTAAAGTGCTGTGGCATTGTAGCTCATAGCAACCTTCAAACTGTTACTCAAGCAATTCTCTTGGCTCAGCCTCCCAAGTAACTGGAACTCTAGGCACCCACTGTAACGCCTGGCCATTTTTAGAGACAGGGTCTCACTCTTGCTCAGGCTGGTCTCGAACCGATGAGCTCAGGCAATCCACCCACCTCAGCTTCCCAGAGTGCTAGAATTAAAGGTGTGAGCCCTCGTACTTGGCCCAGAAGCTTCTAAAATAGTCAAATTTATAGAAACAGAAAATAAAATGGTGGTTGCCAAGGGCTGAGGGGGAATCAGAAGGGTAAGGGAGTTGTTTAAAAAATGTGATGTTTCAGATTTATAAGACTAAAAAGTTCTTGAGATCTGTTTCACAATGTGAACATACCAAGCACTATTGAACTGAACACTTAAAAATAGTTATGACGGCAAATGTTGTATCATGTGGGGTTTTGTTTTATTAGCACAATAAAACATGTCTAAGAAAGCAGGGGGTAAAGGGTATTTTTTGACCTTTGACACAGCTGTGCTGGCTTATATATCACTTTCCATTTGAACCCAATAATTGAGGAGTTTAGTTATGATAGCTGGCAAATCACAGCACAATTAACTTATACCCTTTGCTTCAAACAAGCCTTCCCACCATTGTCACCTACAGTGCTTTGTTTATATCTTTATCACAGCATTCATCCTGCTGTATTTATGACTCTTTGTCACCCCCACCTGATTATGGATGCCTGTGACTGTGATTTAATTTTGTAGCCCAGATTGGGCATGTGGCAGGGGCTCATACAGGAAAGATGTTCAAGTAATTAAAATTGTCAATTGCAGTAAAGGAAAGAACACTGGCCCAGGCATTCGGGGACCTGGGTTCTAGTCCTGTTTCTACCACTCCCTGGCCTCCTGGGTTATTGGTTTATTGGTCTGTAAAGAGACGAGGTTGGACTAATCAATCTCCAAACTCTATCTTAGCTCTCAAATGCCATCCCTGTATATCAGGGACACCTGCAGAACACACGAGAAGGCCAAAGGATGATGCAGCCTCACATGTGAATGCCTCTGTTTGGAATCTAAGCCTGGAAGAGCTTGCGTAGCTTTGGGCTAGTAACCGAACCCTGAGGAGCCCAATGAGACAAAACCCAAAGGGAGACACTATGGTAGTAGCATTTTCTAATGACCTTACTGCACGAGTTTGCCAGTAGTGAGGGAATTATTATCATCTCCTCTTTCCAGGTACAATGACATTGCATTCTGTAAAATTATTTAATAGTTTCTTTAAAAAAAAACATAGTTTCTCTATTGCCTTTTTTTTTTTTTGTACCATATTACTTTTGGAGAAAACTGGAAAGAAAACACTCTTCTAGTATAAAAACATCACATCCTTACTTCTCTTTTGCTCTAAGAAAGGCCTATTGGGATAACAGAATGTTGAATTTGCAAAGCTAGAGGGCCTCAGGACGTGAAAGAATTCTATTAATTACTTTTCTTAAAAATACATCTAGAATTTTATACTAGATTCTGAAAATAGAGCGCTTAAGTACTTTCTCCTTATCTAAAAACCAAGCCGCTTGCATAGATGTATACAGAGATTTCCAGACCTTTGACTCTATAGGGTATTTGAAAGCGTCTGAAACCCCTTCAAAGAGCAAATTAACATGTATCCCCAAAGTTAGACTCTAATACTATTTAACTGCTCTATTTTTCCATTATGAGTCTGTCAGCAGGAATATGTTGCCCTATAGTACATGACAAGTGAAAACGCTGGTAACATTGTTTTTCATAGATAGAAAAAATACCAAAGAAGCAATTTCTTAGCTAAAATGTCACCTGTTAGATGTATAGGGCTCACTGTATTTTGTTGCCCTGGTAACAGATGGTGTAAAATGACTCCTTTGCACTGCTCCATCAGAGTGATTGCATCCTGTTTTTTCCATCATTTTACAAGAGGCTGTTTTCATTCTCCCTTCCTGACCATATTAAGTGTAAAGAGATTGAATTACTGTGCTGTACCCTCTCCATCCGATGTGGATTTAAGAGTTGATATTGATGTACTGAGAACTGCGTGCTTCTTCAAGAAAAAAAAAAAAAGCTACAAATTATAATGAATTTGACTTTTATGTATCGACCATTCTAGAGTTGAAGCAGGGTTTCTGCACCCAAGGGATAGACATGGCCTGATCAGCATTTTTCACTCGAATGAATCCAATTGATAAAGCAATATACTCAGTGTCACTTTGCTTGATCTCCAGGTTTAACAATAGTCATGCTAAAAGTAGATACATTACTCCATAAATTTTACCCATAAAAAAAAATGTGCTAGCCATAGCTTTCTACGGCTGCACTCCTTCCATTTTTTAACTGAGTAGGGCAAAAAGAAGGCCTATTCCAAAATTGTGCTGAGACCGTGCAAGTGTGGGCAATGTGTATTCAGGTGTACGTCCTGACAACTGGCATCCAGACACTACTTCACATCCATACTCACTAACCCCCGAGTCAGAAAGGACTTCCCGTGACAACCGGCTTCTTGCTTTCTTAAATGGAAAATTACTCTCCAAAGTGACATGCTGCTTTATAATTATCAAACTGTTTCACTCTGTCACTACCAACAACTTAATGCCTCCAAAACCATTTAGTTGAAAATTTCATTTGTCCCACATTTGAAATAGGAGAGTGATTTTCTTAAAGCAAGGGCTTTCATTAACGTCCTTTGGGTAATTTAATTTTTGATCATTGCTACATAACACTTGCCACTCCATAACTTTTTTTTTTTTTTTAACTTAGGATTACATAGGGAAAACAAATGAGAGAATGTAGGGGAAAAAATAAAGAAAGGAGAAGCTATTTCAAAAGAATGGGAAATGCTCCCTTGCCTTGCCCTAGGGGGTGGGCCGGGAACACTTGAGTGATCTATTTAATTAACATTTATATCATAGGAAAATACCTCCGTAGTCACTGAACAGCAATCCTCTTTCAGAATTTTGTATTTAAAAACCTGTTCTGAAGTCCTTTTGCCCAGTTACCATTTGGAGAGGCAAGAGATTCTACCTGCACTGCCAGTTTGGATAACTGAGTATTTAGACTTTTTTAAGTGACTTAAACCATGATGACAAACCATTGTTTCCCTTCATACAGGAGGCATCACAAACGTTTAAATAGCTAACCAATGACCTTTATATTGTTCGATTATTCTTAACATATGTACCAGATGACACTATAGTATCAATTTGCTTTTCTATTCTTCCCTGGTAAGTTGGCTATGAAAAGTTCTTTGTTTTAAATCATTACCTCTCCCTCTCTCTCCTCCTCCTCCTCTTACCATCCTGCATCTTGTACAGCCTCCTATTCTAATTTCTTAAATGACCTATATCCCAGAAATTCACTAATGTAAGGTATCTACTCTTAAAAGGTTATCAAAGAAAACTCAGTTCGGCTTTCTTTCTTTCTCTCTTTCTTTCTTTCTCTCTTTCTTTCTTTCTGTATGTCTTTCTGTCTTTCTGTCTTTCTTTCTTTTTTGAGATGATGTCTCACATCTAACCTTGTCATCCTCAACAGAGGGCTGTTACAAAATAGCTCACAGCCACCTCAAGCTCTTGGGCTCAAGTGCTTCTCTTGCCTCAGCCTCCAGAGTAGCTGGGACTACAGGTGCCTGCCACAATGCCCGGCTATTTTTAGAGATGGAGTCTCTCTCTTGTTCAGGCTGATCTACTCCTGAGCTCGGGGAATCCACCTGCTTTGGCCTCCCACAGTGCTAAGATTACAGGCGAGAGCCACAGTGCCCTGGCCTTCCAGTTTATCTTCCAAATATCCATTTTAATGTCACAGCACTTTTATGTCCTCTATCCATATGGGCTTATGCCATGTAATTAACCTCTCAAAGTGGTTGCCCTCAAAGTGTGGCCCCTGGACCAGTAGCTTCAGCAGTAACTGGACACTAGTGAAAGATGCAAATATTCAGGCCCACCTAACCCTAAAGGAATGAGAAGTGCTGACCTGAGGCCCAGAGATCTGGGTGTTATGAAGTCCTTCAGGTGATTTTGATGCTTGCTAACATTTGAGAACCAAAATCTGTTCATAATTAGCCCATTCTGGCCACCAACCCCATATCACATCCACACATCCACAGTCATGGACTGAAACAACTGATTTAAAGTGACACTGCCGTGAGTTTGGTGGTCTGGGTGCCTCCTCCCAAAAGTGTATTGATCTTTATTTTAAGAACTCAACAGAGTTTTCAGGGAACATCTTACAGTCCCTTTAAGTGAAGTCAGCCATGCCATAAGTGTCCGTGTTGCTGAGGGGAAAATACTGAGGAGGAAACACTATCAGAGACTGGTCTTGCTTGCCACTCACTGTATATGTTTTTCAGTAACTGATGCAGCCTCTGGTTCTTCATTTGCAAATGAAAATAAAGCCCTTAAGGCACAGAGATCAGGTAACAACTGAGAATACAGCTTCTAAAATATAAAGAGCTACACAAATAGAAAAAGATATTATTAGAAATCTCACTTTCTGTCTTTAAATGTAGTTTCAATTAACAAAGATTTAAATAATGAACTACTGCCATCACTAAATGTCTTTTCTCACTCCGTATGCTTCCAGAAAAATCAGGGATTTTTAGTCAAAAGGTTTTTTCTCCTTTCCTGTTTGGGCTTTGGACTCGCTGCATAAATAGCCTGGTGCATAATACCCCCTGCTTGGAAATGGCGTGAAAGAGCGGCTCTCATTTTGTGCTCAATCACAGAAACAGTCCCTCACCCATATTTTAAGAAAGATAAGAGAGCTGCCAGGCGTAAGTGCCTTGTAAATATATTTCCTTTGCAGGATTACAGGACATGGAGGAACTGATAGCCGTAGATAGCCCGTTGTGGGTTGTGTCATAGTTTCCTGGGCTGGGGGGCAATCGAGTGAAAAGTTTGGGGGTGATTAGGACAAGATGCTAAGATCAAAGCATTGTGCATAGGTGGATGGGAGCACACAGCTCTTTCTAACCCTCACCCACCTTCCTGCCACACACATCATGAACTGAAATATTATGAGAAGCACCGTCTGACAAAAATAATGCAAGCCATCCATGCCACTTCAGTTTTTCTCATAGCGTCATTAAAATGTACTTAAAAACAGGATTAATTTTGAACATATGTTCTATTTAATCCAGTGTATCCAAAATAATGTCATTTCAACACGTGATCCATATAAACATTATTAATGAAACACTTTGCATTCTCCAGGCCACACGAAGTCTTTGAAATCTGGGGTGTGCTTTCCACTGACAGCTCACCTCCGTTTGAACCAGCCACATTTGGGCACTCAAGTAGCCGCCCGCAGGCAGTGTGGCTACTGCATTGGACAGGAGTGGTTTAGAGAAATGTAACTGTGAAGTCCAGGTTGATGAAACCCAGAAGTCTTACAGAAAAGTTGACTCTCATGCAGAACATGTTTGAGCAGCTACTGGTGCTGTTTCTGAGGCCTTCTCTTTCACGCTCTCGTCAACACACTGACACACACGCAGAGGCACATGCTCACACTCACTGTGTGTCCGTGGGGAACAACCCCCGGGGCAAACGTCTCCCTTTGCCTTTCAGACGCCGTTGCTTCTGTCTTGGCAGAGTAAAGCCCCTTTGTGTCTTCTGAACAGTAAGCGGAAGGAGATGGTGCTCAGCATGGATTCAGGAGTGCGCGGTATTCGTACCAACCGTGCCCCTGTTCTCTTTCAAAAGCAAAAGACTGGCTTGGAATTGTTTCTACTTACCACTTCTCTGATCTGGTGAAGTCAAAAAAGGAAGAGAGAGGAGCATGAAGAAAAGGCTCTGAGGAATCATTATACCCCCTGCACACGTCACCTCTGACCTTTGGAGGGATAGAAGACTCTGCTTAGACCAGTAACCCTCGTCCTTCATGCTTCATAAACATAAAGAATGTTCACATTTAAAAAAAATTTTTTTTCTCTAGGTAAACATGATAGAATTAAGGAGCAAGTAAAGCCAAGTACTTAGAATCACTCAGAATATTTTGAACCTTCACAAATTATAATAGTATGTGCAAATTTACTAGACTGTGTTTAAAAATACTCATGCCACCTGGATACTTTCTTTCTCCTCCCTCCCTCCCTCCCTCTCTCCCTCCCTTCCTTCCTTCCTTCCTTCCTTCCTTCCTTCCTTCCTTCCTTCCTCCCTCCCTCTCTCCCCCCTTCCTTTCTTCCTTCCTCCCTTCCTTACTTCCCCTTTTTTCTTTTTTTTTATTTGAAAAATGTCTTCCTTTTTGATTAGTGGAAACACTTTGGGGACAGATGATAACCATTTGGGGCAAAGTCTCTACATCATCATCACACCCCAAAACCTCTTCACCCAACTTTGTGTCTAGGGAACATCTCCCTACATCTCCCTGACTGTCCATCCCATCTGGTCCTAATTCCTGCTACCCTCGCCTGCAAGAGCACATGCGGCTCCCCTCATCAGGACAGTGCTGGCTAATTTGGCCCTGCTGATTTGATATAACTGGATAAAATTTTATGGCATGCTATGATTGTAAATATGCCTCCTCTTGTTCACAGTCTGGGAAGGCCGGAGGGCCATTACATCTTAATTGGGTAATTTCTTTTTTAGGTCTCTAAAGGCGGAGTTGCTGCATCAAAGACACCTCAGAGCAGAGCCTCTGGTGCCAGCTGGTGTTACAGTGTTGGCATTTCTGAGAGGACGCAGGACCTTGTTTATGGACTGAATGTTTTAGAATTTTCAAACAATTTTACTTAACTTGCTTTAAAACAGGGATTTAGGTTCATTATATCAACCTATTTCAAGAAAGACATGTTTAGTTTTAAAAGTATCTTTTGTCTCCATTTTTTCTCTCCTTTACGTATTTTCTTGTTTCATACACACAGTACTTTCAGAGATTTCAACAAATTTCAAAGCTATGTGCTTCTATACCGTATAAATTTATTCTAGTTTGTTTGCAGCTTGCAAAATATGTTGGATGTAAATGTAAACACACACACACAACTTAAAACTCAAAGGAAAGGGGTCGGCTCTTTGAGTCCATAAATTGTACCAATTAACATGCAAGGTGCTGCTGCTGCCATTTTACGGAAGGCCAATAAAACAAAATGAAACAAGGAGATTTGTCTCAGAATTAAAGTGGCAATGTAAAAATGTAAAGGAAATAATCTTTTCCCAAAGCATTATGAACCAAACCAAAACAGAAGAAAGAGAATAAAGGAACTGTTGCAAGGGAGAGAAAGGCGGCAGACAGGATAGGAAATAACAGTGAGTGCCGTTCCCACCACTACAGAATCTGCGCCGCAAATTGCTGTGCTTTAAGGAGAAGTAGCAATCAGCACCGATTGAAATATCCCTGAATGCGGTTATAATGACATTCCTCTTCTCTCTCTTGTGTCTGGCACGATAGGCCGTCATCAGAAATGTGCACTATCATGCAGGGCACACTTTCTAATAACCAGAAGACCCCTGCGTATGATCCCAAGACCAGGAGCCATCTGTGCTGGTGAGGGTGATACACAGGCGGGCTTCACAGGCGTGTGACCTGGGTCATCATCCAGCGACCCACACTTAGAAGAGTTCCACGCTTTGTTAATGCTCTGGTATCACCATCTTTGAAACTGCAAGATTTAATAATTTTTAACAAAGGACTGTACATTTTTATCTCGCACTGGACCCCACAAATTATGTCACTGGCCCCCGATGTATAAAATACAGCTAGAGTGTGTAGGGCTGGAAGATATTTCAGTTGTAGCTTCCATGACTAGGTCGTCAGTACTGGAGAAAATAAAAACAACAAATAGAACATTCTCACACTTTCTGAAGTCATCCCTATCCCTGTCATTACCTGCTTACCAAAAGAACTACAGCAATTTTCTAAAAGCAGTCTGTAACCCTGGAGTCCGCCTTTGCATCAGAGCTCCACCAGGGCTGTTCTCGATTCTATTGATCAGACTGAGTTACACAGCAGCCACATCATGTCATGTCCAATATGACATGATGTGACAAGACATAATGTGCCCTGGTAGGGAACAGAGAGAGACTTGGAGGAAAGCATCTTCTTGTTCAAAATGCCAAGGTGGATGTGAGACAAACCTAGGAGAGAAGAGGTGTCATAATAAAATGAGACTGCTCAGTTATAAGTGATAGTCTGTGCTTCTCCGGCCTTTTTCATCCATGGTTATCTGAGCACCACAGACTTGAATCAGCTGGATTTTCTTTGCAAGTTCTCAATGCAACACACTGTGGTATGAGTATCTCGTGACTGAGTCTTCCTTGGTCAATGGTATATATTGGCACATCTCTGATATACAGGTGTTTAAAATGAACAACACAAAAAAGCTTCAAAAAGATGTTAAAAAGATTTTTATCAAAGGTCAAAATATGCAGAAAGTCATCAGAAATTTCTTTATTGGTTGGTGATAGAAAAAAAATTCAACTGAGTTCTTTTTTTGAAAACTATTGCTGCTTGGAATGAGGAACACATGACCTGGGGAAAGGAAAGTAATGTGGCAGGATCAGGTAATCACAGATTTAAAGTACATCACCTGCCCCCTGGCTTTGTCATATGTGATTGTGTGTGTGTATATATACATAAAAATAAGTGTGTGTGTGCATATATATATATATATTTTTTTTTTTTAAGGGGGAAAATGGCATTTTCCAAGAGAAAGAAATCCAGCTGTCAGCACTCCAGAGCTGTGAATGGGAAAGGTCTCCATTACAGTATCTGCAAGCTCAGAATTCAGATCCCTCTCAATCAGGCTTCATTAAGTCAGCTATCTATAATTCCATTAAATTCTTTCAAAAGGAGAAGATACAGAAATGCTCTGGATTTCAGGGGTGGTTTCATCATTTTGTGTCCCTAGTTCAGTCAGAATGGCTGTGCCTCATTGTCCAGGCAAATGATCACGTGGGAAGATTGCGGAGACAGGCGTTCACAGAGCCAGGGCCTGGAGGCGTGGATCCAGTGGTCTAGACTGGGAGGACACCCTCACTGGTACTGCACAGTGAGCATGAAAGAATATTAGAATGGGAGTTTTATATCCCAAACACCTGGGTTCAAATCCCAGCTAGTCCTTTCCTGAACCTAAACTAGTGTAACATTGGATGAGTGATTTAACTGTTCTGTGTGACTCACACACACAGAGGGTGACAAAACAGTGTATACGAATTTAAGAAAGGAAAATCTTTATTGAATTTGTAAGTCAAGTCTGCAATTACAAGAGGTGTTCAATGGGACTTGTATTCATCTTTTTTTATTGGTACATGTTAAGTATTACAATATATATACACTTCTGTAAGTTGACCACAAAGAGTGTAACAGGGACTGCAACAAACTGGCCAACATACGGAGGTGGTCAACTTAAGGAACTAGGCCTACTGTGCTGATACCTACCTCTGGTGCATGTCCAGTCTATGAAAATTAAGTCAACTTAAGAAGGTGGTCAGTGTAGGAAGGTGGTCAACTATGGAGGTGCTACTGCATATACACACACACACACACACACACACACGTACATTCATAATGATGCTGTTAGGATTCAACAGAAACAAATATGCGTCCAGCCCTTAGAAGAACGCCTGGCACATAGTAAAGAATTAATAAAAGTGTTTAATTGGTTTTGGTTATCCTCTTTCCATACAACAGTTTTAGATATTAAGCATTGATATTTCAATCACAAAATCAAATACGTTATCCCACTGTTAATGTTTTTATTTTCAGAATAGAGAAGCTTCCTTCCCTGTCATTCCCTTTACTCTATATGTTCTGTTGCTCAGGGCGCCTGACTTCTGCAGAAACTGGGCACCTTATCAAGACTCAAAGTGTAACATTATACAAGTGAACCGAGATGACCAAATGTGAAATGGTCCTCTGGACGATGAATTGGTTTGAAAATTTTGAACAGGTAACTGAGTTAATAATCTGCTCTTGTTATGTTCAAGTTTATTCTGCCCATGGTTAACATGTGAATGATAACTTCTTTCAAGTTCACACAGATAATATAAATGTTTAAAAGCTCTTCCTTTCCTTTCCTTTTTACTGCACACACAAAAGATACTCAAATCCACAAAATCAATGTAACTAACTCAGTTCTTTCCACAGTGAAAAAAAAAATTGTACAGGAGGAGGATATGGAGTTTTAAACTCATGTAAACCTCTGGAATGTTGCCTTCTTCCTATTACCAATGACACCTTTAGAGCTTACAAGAAAAAAGAAAGTGAGTGGAAAGTAAATATCTTTGACAATGTAGCTGAGAGAATATTAAATGTTCTATTTTTAGCCTGTCATGATTGTGAAAAAAAAAAAAAAAAAAAACATTTTAATCTACTGAAAGGTGGCCGTAGCTTCCAACATGCAATATCACATTTTGAAATTTATTGGCTCTATGGTTTTCCCATGAAATTTAAGAGAAGTGAGACTGCTTTAAATTTTTTTTGAATGAATTTAAAATTAAACTTTTCTGGCTTTCTTTGTCACATGAAATTAAATATAGAGGCAACCTGGGAAGAGTAGAAAGGCCACATGTCACGGGAGTAAGACAGACTATCTTATTTGCCCACCATGGGCCTTTGAACAAGCAATTTAACTGCCCCAAGCCTCCTTTTCTTCATCTAAAGATTAGGAAAACTCTCAGGGTTGTTTGAGAATTAGAAATAATACATATCATACATAATATAAGATCCACCTATCTTTCCCAGTGTCTGACAAACCATAGTCAGCACTCAATGAGCACTGAGTCATCATTATTACCACAATCATTACTAGTTATTATTATTAAATATTTTATCATCTTTTTTTATTATTGCCATCATATTTACATGTCTGTGCTTGTCACTCTACAAAATCTTAGCTAATCTAGTACTATGCCCAAGTCCTTGGAGTCTACAATAGGATCAATATAATAAGTATATGCAATATATTAATGTTATCATTCTTTATCTGAAGTGTTTCCATTAGGAGAGGGGAGAAGGGAGCCATGAGCTGAGCCAGTATACGAGTTTCACTTAAGCTAAGTGCTAATGCACTGACTTTGGCAGCAGGAGAGGAGGACCTGCCAACCTTGTGGGCTTTCTAAAAGGGAAAGTTGGCATAAGGGGAATTCAGAGAGAAGGATGCAAATAACCTTACAGCAAGCACTGTGGCTACTCCTGGATACTTGGTTTATTTATAGTTCAAAGCTGGTCTGAAAGGCAATAAGAAAATGACTTAATGGCATTGCCTCAGCCTGAAGCTGTGTTCGCTTTTTCACCTGGAGAGAGCTGTGGACCAAATCCCAGTCAGCCTAATAGCTAAACTATGCCAAGGGGGTGTCCTGAGGGATCAGGTCCTCACCAGGAAGCTGTTGTCCTGGATGGCAGCCCATGTGCCTTTGATGGCTTTTCCTGTGCTTTCCTTTCTCTCACTGGGAAGTCAGGCTGCGTGTGAGCCTTGGGGGAAGCACTTGTTTTATGAGCCAACTTATGCATGCTGTCAGAGAGGATCAGGGAAGTGTCAACTGCAGTGACCAAAAGGTAGAACTAGAATCCATGAGGGAAAGACTGGAAAGAAGAGTTAGATAGTTACAAAGGGCTGAAGGCAATTGAATCAAGGTCTTCAAGTGTACCCAGTGGCATCATGTAGAGATTAAAAAGCAATTACATGCTATCTCCGAGGAAAACAGAACAAGAGGGACTAAACTCCCAAGGGCTTCCCTTTGGGTTCACTGCCCCACAGTAAGTTCTCCATTCCACACTTTCTGCTGGTTGTCTATTCACAAAGATATAAAAAAATCAGCAAAGGACCTCTCCTCACTGGGCCTCTGAGAAGTGGTAAAATCAGGTTTGGTGAAGGGCTGGCAAGGCCTTCTTCCAACTCTAAAAGAGATTTCCAAAGCTCTCTTCAAGATGTCATTTTTATCATTTTCACAGAAACCTTTGACATTCTCACATTCAAAGTAGAACCATGTTAAAAATCTCCCCAGAGTAATGAGGTAATATATAATGAGGTCACCCACTCATTAAATAAAGAGGCTAAGCTGCTTTAATACCAACTTTGACACGCACCTGTTTTATTAGTTTCCATCTGTGTTTGGAGAAGCCAGAGTTGCCCAGTAGTTAGAACTCTCAGAATCAACTGTGCCCTGTGATTTTTGTATCCTGAGCTGACCTTAACAAGCCTCGATAGCAGGGAACACATCTGCAGTAAGAATGAGTTATCTGGATGGTGGCAAAACTGGACTAGCTCCAGTCCTTGAAGCTATAGCAGAGCTCAGTGTGCCTTCTCCTAAATGCTTAGACACAAAGAATAAGGCCACTTTCCATTTCTATCCAAACTCACTTACCTATGTTTTACTTATATTCACTAAATGTCACATTCTGTGACTCCTGAATGAACTTAGAGTGAAATTGTGGAGCCAGTGAAATTTATTTTATGCCTTCCCACTCACACCAGGCCATTTCCTCCTTCTCCACCATCTCTGTCATGCCAAATTAAAGCGAATCAAATGATCACACAGCTATATGTGAGCCAGAAAGCTGATCTATAAGAGATATCACTCTACTTGAATATACCTTAAAAAAGATAATGAATGAATGGATTCATTTAGTTGGGCCTAATAACATACTTTTTCTAGCTTTGGTTGTTCACTCATCCCCTGGGTGAATGTAGGGCCTCTCCTATTGGGGAGTTATGGCAACACAGAGATCAACAGAACGTGTTCTGACTTCTTGAGAAATTTGAAACAACTGTGTAATATTACCATGTCTTTGTAAACAAGAAGAAAATTGGCTTGAATCAAGTCCATGGTGCTGGAAGGAGATGGTGGAAGAGGCCACAGGACTGGTTACTGAGGATGTTATCTGCCAGAGGAAGAGCAAAAACTTTACAGCATGGTCATGACTAGTTTTGATTCCCTGTTTCTTTGTTTCAGATTGGCATGTTTTGTTTTGTGGATTTTATTTTTTGCTAGTTTTGGTTTGTTTCCCTGTTTTAGTTTTTTGTTGTTTTGATTTTATGGTTTTGTTTTTTGGGGGAATTTTTGGTCTGAAATGTGGAGCACAGACTGGATTGAGAAGAATTTTATGGAAGGAAGATCAATTATCAATGATAAAAAATAAAGGTGAGAGATGGCAAAGATCTACACTATGGCATTAAAATTAGAGACATAAAACAGAGAATACATTGAAAGACATTTAAAAGGGAGAAATGACGTAACTTATAACTGTTTGGTATTTGTGCTTAGGAGACAAGGAGCAGCTGGGGATAACTGAATTTTCCACCTTGTTATAAAAATGTGTAGCGTACAGAGAAAAACTCTGAAGGCTGAAAAATACAAATGAGTGGCCAAAACGTAATAAAGAGAAAAAGAATTATCCTCGGCAATTCCCAGGTCTGTATCATATGGCAAGACCGAGAACAGCACTTGAAGAAATAATTGAATTATCAATTTGCAACCTTCTATGAAAAAACAAGATCCTGGGTTGTAAACCACAACAGTTTTACAGTTTTATGAAGATCAGATTGTCCAGACCAACCTTATTTCCTTCTGTGCTGGACGGACAGGCCAGGGTGATAAGGAAAAGCAATATTTGCAATCTACCTGGACTTCAGCTAGGATGTTGATTCTGATCCCATTTCACATGACATTCTTATTAACAAGTCAAAGAGATATAAACTGACTTCAAGACTGTGTTCAAAAGAACATTACCAGGGACCAAACTGAAAGAAAAATACAAGAGGAATCCCACTGGGGTCCATGTAAGTGGTATTTTTTTTCTAGAGGCTACCAAGTAACACAAAAGGTAATCAACTTTTGTTTCCTTCTCAGGAAGGAATTGCTGACACAATTTTAAATTAATGATAGTAAATGAGGGAGATGCCCTTCCTCATGAAACATTTGAAATAGAAAAATCTCCAATGTGGATTAAAGATTCAAGATAGAGAAACAGATGCAGCCATTCAAGTAAGAAGGTAGCAGAGGTTGTTACTCAAACAAGTGTAGACGTCAACGGATTCCACACTAAAATTGCAAATGTCCCCTCTCACCCCCATCAGCCTTCATATCAAAGTTTAAAATAAGCTTAAAAATACTTGAGATAATTCAGTTTGAGTTCCTTAACAGCACTTGAGAATGGGGGGAGGGGGAGGCGGGGAAAGCTGGTCATTTTAGAATAAATTTTTCTTGTTTGTTCCATGCATATGAGAAGAGTAAAGGCAGAATTCTGGACAGGGAATAAGGGTTGGCTACGGGATGCACTCAATGTGTAAATATGTTAAATAACTTTCTTGGAATAATTCTACAAGGACTAAGGAAGCCTGTCATCCCCAAAAGCACCACCCCTAACTGCTTAATGATGTCTGAATTTCCATGATCAGAAAAGTGAACTGAAATTGATTAAGTCATTTCTACGTGCCAAACACTGTGCATAGCTTGTACAAATACCTTCTTAAAAGAATCCTGCAAAGAGGCACTATCACCTTCATACCCCCAAAAAGGAAACTGGGGTTCAGAGAGATTAAGTCACTTACCCAGAGACACACAGTTAATCAGTAGTGGAGCTGGTATCTGAAGTTAGATTAGTTAGCACTAGAATCCATGTTCTGTCTTTTATCCCACATTAAAAGGCCATTCATTTAGGTTAACATTTTCTCATACTCTTGGGAAAGCTGATACTTCTTATGTTGGCTAATCACTTATCTTAGAGTCAATAATTTTCATACTCTCCTTAGAAAGCCTGGGGGAAAGGGTATTATAAAGAAGGTGAGAGCTGAACAATTGAGAAGAGTAGGGGGATGTATCTCCAAATGTAACATAAGACATAATTCAGGAAATTGAGAATGGCAAAGACAAATTCCTTAAAAATATTGCTTGGCTAAGCACCTACAGCCCATCTTAGAGGATAGAATAATAGAGATTAGTTTAAATTCCAGCAATAGAGAAAAGGCCAAGAGGTTCCCCCTTCCCAACACATGAACACACATGTATATCACACACAGATGCACACACTCACACATAATGGGATTAGATTAGATGGATTAGAACTAGCTAAACCCTTAGAAATCCACTATTATTACCAGTTCACTTTAAGTACAAAGAGACTCTAGAGTGATGAAGTTTTATATGCAGAGTTCTGCCCCTATCTATGGCTAATGGTTCACCCAACCCTATTTCTTCTAACCTCAGTGGACAAGTCTCCATCTCTAGGGGTAAAAGGTTTTTGTTTTGTTTGTTTGGTTGTTTGTTTGTTTAATAGTTTAGGTTCACAACTGTCCAAAATAATTAGTTTGATTAAAGTACTTTCTTTTGGAACTTTCTAGATCTTTTAGCCCATGAATTGTTTGCTAGCTTAAAATGTAAGATGAAACTGGAAACTAGAAAGCTATCATACAGAACATTTGCTAGTTTCAATTTGGCAAAATCTATTCATTCATCCCTGCCCATTGGAAACAACATGCTGATTTTGTTTGTGCGTTCCCTCCTCCCCATTCGTAGGAAAAGAAAGGAGCTGGACTACAAACAAAACAAAATTCTTCTGACCCTATTCAGTAACTTTACTTGTGAGGGTATGACTCAATTTGGACAAATAATACACAAAGAAACTTTTGCTAGAGGTTTCTGGGAGACAAGTTTCCACATACTTTAGAAGGAGCTACAAGAAGAGGCTGCCACTCTTCCTCTGGTAGCAGAGAGTGGAAGAAGAAGTTCTAGAAATTAGCATCTTACTGTAATTCGATTCTAGCCTGAGAACAAATAGAATGCACAAAGACTAGAATACATAAAAGTGACACACACGGAAACAGAAGCCCGATGGCTCCAGGAATCTCAACATTAGAGTGTTCTAAAACTCCCATGAACTTGAACCGATAAGTCTTGCTTTAAATTTAAGCTAATGCAAATGGAGTTTTCTACCACTTGTGACATAAACATCTTAATAAGATCTAACTGCACTTTGTATCAGTGGAAACTGACCCATACTGCAGTTGACTGGTTGAACCTTACTGTGGGTTCACAAGAGAGCATACTCAATAATACGTCCCAGTGCCTTCTGCACACAAGGCATCACAGAGAATGTTAATATTAGTACAGGGACTAATTATTCATAGAGAATACACTCTAGTTAGGGGAAAGAAAATAAACTACAAGAAGGGAACATGAGCAAGGAAATACTACATATGCCCAAAGGCTTGGTACAGAATGAAGAGTTCTGGAAAAGTTAAGAGATGTGAAAAGTTCCTTTGCATAAGGTCATGAGAAGTTCAAGAAGGAGGTAAGATGTGAGGTTGTTTTTGAAATGGATAGTGTTTGACAATAATGGTATTGAGATCCATCTGGGTTCTGTCATATCTGAAAATCAGGTGGGAAATCCCTGAGATGCAAAGGTTTGACAATTTCAGGAAAAAAACTTGTTCCCCATTCTAAGTGTTTCTATGTGGAGGGCTTTCATAGAGAACAGTATTCTCAAACCAGAGTTTTTTGACCAGTCCCATCATCTGGAACTTGTAAAAAATATATAAATTTTCAGGTACTAACCCAAATCCACTGATTCAGAAAATTTAGGGATAGGATCCAGGAATTTGTTTTAATTATCCACTTAAGTCAGTGGTTCTCAAGCTTCCTAATGCCGCCATCCTTTAATACAGTTCCTCCTGCTGTATTGAGGAACCCCACCAATATGTATGGTGACCCCCAACCATAAAATTATTTTGGTTGTTACTTCATAACTGTAATTTTTGCTAATGTTATGAATTATAATGTAAATATCTGCTATCAGGTGACCCCTGTGAAAGGGTCATTTGACCCCCAAAGGGGTCGTGACCTACAGATTGAGAACTGCTGCCTTAGGCGATTCTGATACATGAGCAAATTTGAGAACCACTGATCTTAAGGAATTCCTAAGGTTTTCAAAACTTAGAAGTTAGAAACTAAATATTTGTGTCTGCCTAAAACTCTATATTGAAATCCATATGGAGGTAGGCCTTTGGAGGTGATTGGGTCATAAAAGTAGAACCTTTACAAAGAAGATATGTGCCTTTATAAGAGAGATCTCCAAGAGATCCTTCACTTGTTCCACCAAGAGAAGACATAGTGGGAAGATGACAATGGATGAACTGGGTATTGGGCCCTCACCAGACAATGAATTTACCGCCACCTTGATCTTGATAGCCCCCCCAATCTCCAGAACTGTGAGAAATGTATTTCTGTTGTTTATAAGCCACCCAGTCTATCATATTTTGTTATAGTATCCCAAACTGACTAACACACTAGATGGTCATGGGTGCAAATGAACAAAAAAATTCCATTTTTACTTTTGCTAATTCCTAGCCAAATTCAGTATTTCCACTGGAGAGATATGTAGCAGTATATGTCACACACAGACATCAGAGATATTTTCAGATCAAATTCTAGGTCTTATAGATAACTCAAAATATCACTAACAGTCACCGCTATTTTCAAATTATGATAATTATTAGGCTCATTGCCAGATATTATTATTAATGCATTACTACTATTACTAATATTACTATTAATCCAGTTATTACTGTTTCTCAAATTTTTAAATTAAATGATAGCTGTGTACATTCATGCAATCATGGGGTACACTGTGGTGTTTTCATATACAATTTGAAATATTTTCATCAAACTAGTTAACATAGCCTTCATGTCATTTTCTTAGTTATTGAAATATTCATACTCTGCTTTTAGAAAGATTCATTTGTACCCTTGTAAGATAAACCACAGAGGTGACCCCAACAATCACCCTCCCTCCACCCATCCACCCACCTCCCTATTTCTCAAATTTCTAAAAATATTTTGATAACTGCCTCAATAATTTTATAATTAACTACCTTTGCAAGTCTATGTAGTTTGTTTTGTATATTGAAATACTAATCCTAGAAAGAGGTCCAGAGAAGTCTTCAGAAGTCCTCTGAAGAAGGGCATGGCACATAGAAGTGTAAATCTCTGACCTAGAAGTAACAGTGATGTTTCTTCCTTCACCTCTCACTCTCTGCTTCCGGCAGGAAGAGGAGTGATGATCTGATGATGATTACTGAGTGAATAAGACTTCTAGAAGCAGCAGAAAAAGGCTGACTCCAGCCCTCTTCCTTCTGTTTTGCTGTATCTGCCTGTGTGCAGAGCTTACATGCTACTCTGCTGTCTGCCATCCAATGAGGGCTTGATGGTGGGTGGTCCAGCTCTGCCTCTAGCTGGTGAGTCATCTGTCTCATTCTGAGCTGAAGTATTAGAAAGCCCACATGGGCACAGATCTAATGCCACATCTCCAATTCAGCTTTGACCATTTACAGAGCTAATATTTTGATCTCCATCTGTCTGTTATCTGTTTCTTAAATGGTTCCAAACTCAGGCTGTGCAGAAAAGCACCATTTATTGGCCCTCTAATACTCTACAAGGCTGTAAGTCTATCTCCATCTTTTATTTTTCTTCTGGGAATATATGAGAGTGAAGGAGGCAATGTAGGAAAATGGGAAGCCCCATTTCCACTTAGGGGATTTGTAATTGATCCTCGAGTAGCATTGGTATCAGATGCCAGACAAAAGCTAGAAGCAATGTGCTTCCTTCTCAGTCATCCTAGAATCAGGACTATAAATTAGTTGGGTCATTGCCCTTTAAAAGAGGAGGAAAATATGAGGTGATAATAGTCAAGGTCATCGCTGTGCATCCAATGAATTCTGTAAACCAGCTGTAAAGATTCTTCCTTAGCCACCGGGCATAGAGCCTAACACAGCTCTGCAGACAGACACTGGCCAATTTTCTAAATCTTCATTTTCTACATCTTTCCCATTCCTCTTTGGCACTATTAACCTGTTAGACACAGTAGAGTTAACCTTATTATGAACTAAAAGAAAGCAATTGTGATTACAACATGTAGCTATGCAAAATGTAAGGGCAGAAAGGTAACCAAAATGTTAGCTTTAGAATTTCAGGAAGGGTTCTCTAACTAGCCTCATTTCCTCACAACACCTACTATGTGTTGACACACTTGCCAGGAATAAGGCCCTGTGGTGAGGACTTGCCTTGCCATTTTCATAATAATGTTATGAACTGGAATTGCCATTACCCCTCTTCTACACATGAGAGCAATGAGGTGCAAAGAAGTTGAAATAACTTTCCCAAGGGCATCAAAATTGCCAGGGCTGGGATTTAAAAGCCAGGTTTGCACAACAGAAAGCCCAGGCTTTTAGATACTCAGAGATGAGTCTACGGTCTGTTCATCTCTGTTTTAGCATTCCTCTCCAGCTTGTTGTACCTTCTACTTAGACTCTATGAAGATTTAGGGTACCCAGCTCCATGTGTTTTCACACAGTATCTAACTTAAACCTCATAACAATCAGGTTCCACAAGCCATATTATCACCTCAATTATACAGATGAGCAAACTGACATTGAGGACGTGGTAGTCATTTCCCTGAGATCAAACCACAAAGCTAGTAAAGCGCCAAAGCTGACATTTGAACCTCATTGTTAACCTCAGTTTTATAAATTGCCAAGTGAAGGACGAAAAAGAAAAGCAAATTGTATAAATTCTGGTAAAAAGCTTTTGTGGCAAGGAAGCTTTATCCACAGTATCTCCCTCAGCACAGCAAATCTGGGAGGTAGCTGGCAGGACATATAGAAGGCTGCAGCTCACGGGGCTTCACTGCACCGGCCACCAACAAACACTTCTTGGACTCTTGGTCTACCTACATTTCTGCTGGGAATAGTCATTTGTTTTCTCCAAGTCCTAGGAAATTTTTCTGATTCCTATTTCAAACAGAAATTTTCTGTAACACAACGATAGCATTTTTGCACAGAGCCCATTAGCCCTTTTGGAATTTTAAATGGAAAGCCTGATATAATTATCAAATCTCCCCATCCTAATGAAAAGAGAAGGCTGAGAGGACAGACTTGGAACAGAGCAGCTTTGACATTTGTCAGCTCATTAGCAAGAATCTTCAGGACACATCTCCACCCTTGGTGGTCAGCCACACTCAGTGTTAACACAAAGTGACTGGCCCTCTAGGCATAGAAGAAATTTTATTCCTCCATTAAAAAATAATTGCATAAAGAGATTGGGAAATAAAGCCAAAATTGGGCTTGCAAGGCATGAAACAGACCATGCTTGGTTTGGCTACTGAGAGGGTAACAACTGCTGTTTTGAACAACAGTTGTTTAGGGACATCCTTTGCATGGGGATATTAGACATAATCTTTAATTGTGCTAAATGGTGTGAAGGGGAAACCTGCTTCAAGGCTAATATGATAATGAGTATTATCTGAGAGACCAGAAGAAAGGAGGCTAAGAATATAATCTTTCACGCTTTTGTGTTGTTGCTCAGTTAAAAATAAAAACCTCATTAAAGAGAGTTTTAAATGAATTATATTTCGCCATTTCTCTCACAATTAATTTTTGTGCAGCCCAATCGTAATTTGCAATTCTGATGCTTTTACCCTGAGCAGACCGGCGTGAATTGGTTGGGGAACGGCAGAGGGCAGTGCTGAGCTGAACCTGGCGCTCCAACCTTGCTTCTGGCTATAAAATTGTGCTTGTTATTAAATGAAATCTTAAAGCTAACTTAGCCACAGAGGAAATTAAACTGCTAATTATGTGTGTATAAACCACTAAAAATGAGTCCAGTTGTTATTCAAGATTTCAGAAACACCCACCTCCTCTCTTTGGATTTAAAATATATAATTACTCCTGGAAATAGTACTGGCTGACAATTTTATACAATAAAAAAGAAATCTTTTAGTGTTTTCTGTTTGCATAGCCTGTCTCTTTCTAAGTAAATAAACAAAGGATTGGTGGGTTTAGTTTTTTTTTTATTGTTGTTCGTCAATTTCAACGTCTTTATCGGAGTACCCCACGTTCAGGTCGGGTAGATTTCTAATGAATTGAGAGGAGATAACCACATTGTCATAGCGCTTTCTCAAAACACGGATTTCTATAGAGGCAAAAATTTCAAAGATTTAGGATATGTGAAGAAGCACTGATTCTGATTTGGGGGACAACAAAAGAATAAGGATGCCATAAATATGTATACGCAGATTTAGAAAAGTGATGTCATTGTAGATTTATCTTCCAGGAAAAAAAAGAAAGAAAAGAAAAGAAATCCGAACACAGACATTTCAGAATAAATGAGAAGTCAGCGACCAGCCAAGACCATTTTAGGTTCCTAGTGCTGTGCCTTACAGTCTGGTAGCTGTCCACAGAGGATCAGATAAACAAAAGGGAAAGAAACTTGATAGCGGGTTTTAAGAAAAATATGACTAGAAACTAACAACAAATGTCTATGTTACAGTGAATAATTTGAATAATTTCCATGGCTCAGGCTTTTAGTTTGCAAATAGTTTTTTCGTTTATATCTCTTTTAGGGCTTTACTACTCACAGTATGTTCCCTAGACCAGCCACCTCACTTGGGAGCTTGTTAGCAAGGCAGAATCTCCACCTACTAAGTCAGAATCTGTGTTTTAACAAGTCTGCAGAAGATTTGATTGCACCCTCATATTTGAGAAGCACCATTTTAGGATCTTATTTCTACTAATGTGCTTTCCCTAAAGGGGCGTCCCTCTTGTTTCTGTATAGCGACAGTTCACAAAGCCTGGGACAGCAAATTCTCACTTAGAATCAATTAAAAGAACTCTTTTGAAAAAAAAAATTTTAAAAAGCAGGATAAAAATAAAAGAAACCTTTGTGGTTGTAGCTCTTTTCCTCTTTGCAACAAATAAAACTTTTAAAAATCAATAAAGGATGCTTTTTTTCCCAACTGATTTTAACTGGACCTAAAACATCACATCTGCCTGTCTTAACTTGAAGAGAATCCTGGAAGAATTAATGCACATCAAGAGCACAGTATTTGCACGTTTCTTTTCAAGGTTCTTGTCCTGCCAAGGATGGTGAGATCATAGACTCATCACCACTGGCTTGGCTCTCTATTTCATTCTATGCTGTTTATGGGTTTCATGAAAAGACGATAATGACCTATTTTACTTATCCATTGGGAGCTATGAACCAGAAGCATTTTCCTTCTTCCTGGAGCAAGAAGGGCAGCATGGTTAGGTCAGCCAATCCGAGTAATGAGGCGCTCCTGCCTGGCAAAGTGAGATTAATCTAAATCAAATACTTTCCACCTTGGCAATTTTAACTAATTCCCTCAGGAAGCTACAAGAGATACTGAAGCCCCTACAGCCTGTGGAAACCTCCTGGTAAGGCAAGGCAGGTAATACCTTTTAAGCTTGTTAATGTCTTATCCCGCTGGGTTCTACAACTGACTCAAAGAACAGCTGCAGCTCCTCAACCCGGCATTACAAAGAAATGCAGCTTTCAGGGAAGAAGACCAAAAGTCCTGCGCTGCACAGCCTATGGCTTTATTCTGTGGTGATAGCTCCCACTGCTTTGATTAAATTGCTTCCCACATTGTCTTTCTGCCTCTGTCCCAGTAATCATCAGAGGATCTAAACTGCCAGGATTCGAGGGCTGTGCTCTGAGATATTCAAGCTGCAGATTAGAGAAGCTTCCTTGCTCCTGCAAAATGCTTATGCTTTTCCAGTGTGTAATCTGCAGCGACCTCACCGAGAAGCAGTCTTAGTAGAGGGCAGTTCAGGTGTGCCAGAGATCCTGGGAGCTTGGGGGGTCTCCCTCCTCCAGAGCAGTAACAGTGTGAACACCTGAGGCCCACTCAAGGGCAAGGACTCCCTGGATAACACAGCAGGGCTTCTTGGGTGACCTCTTCCTTCTACCTTCTGCAAAAGGAGAGATCTTGCTTAATGCAGGTGCAGCTTGCTTGGTTTATCAAACAGAAGCTGCAGTGGAAACAGACTATTAGGTTTTATTTCACTTTGTGGGCATTAACCTACGACTCTTCCCTAAACATTCTCCTCAAACTTTTTTAGTGGGTATAAATTGTCAATAGCAGTAAAGAAAACAGTGTCTTTACACCTACAACATGGTGTTTATCCATAGACCTTTTGAGAATTTTCCTTGTGTTTTTTTTTTCTTTAAGTAAGGTATATTGAGGTACAACTTATATTCAGTAAAATCAATCCTTTTTAGTGTACAGTTCTATGAGTGTTGACAAATGAACGTCACCAAAATTAAGACGCAGAACATTTACATCACTCCCTAAATCTCTTACACCCTTTTGTAACCAACCTTATTACCCTAACCCCAACCCTAGCACTAACCACTGATCAGATTTCTATCCCTATACATTGGATTTCTATTGCTATTGAAAGGTTTTTTTTCTTTTATGACACCCCCAACACACATACTCTTCACTGTCCCTAACACAGAGTTCAATTAGCACAGCAAGACAGTCAAAGGCAGCTCTGGAGCCACATAAATGCAGGTTCCAATCCTGGCTCTGTGCACTTGGTCCCACTGATCTGAGATATATTCATTTAGTTAAACCTCAGTTTTCTTGTCTATTAAATGGTATAACCATAACCAGCAATAACACATACTATTTATCAGATTTTTAAAACCACTGTGATTTGCTAACTTTCATATTACTTTCCACTTCCCATTTAATCTTACTGCCCATATTAGAAGGTAGGCATTCTAAGTCACACATGTTGTATCCTCCACAATACCTATCAGTAGATAACAGCTGTGTGGAGTACTAATATCAAATAAAGAACTAGTAAACATCATACTGAAAAATAAACACATTTGCATTTGTTGCTACATATATAGATATCCATAAATGTTTTATATTATTGGTACATATGTTTTAAAAATTTATATCATAGTATTTATATAAATGATTGCATCCTTTTGCAACCTTCCTTTCCATACTTGTAGTATGGTTTTTTTATATGTATGGATCATTTACTACTATATACTACTCCATCTCATAAGTAGTATTCGTCTATTTATCCATTCTTCTATCCAGTATATCAATTTTACACAGGCACAAGCGTTCTCTGGATGGGAATAATACTCCCCAAGTTCTGGAATCGTCTCCTTTGGAAAGAGAAGAAGAGAGGAGAGAACAAGGCTGATAGACATTAATTATGTTCATGATACATTGTTTTTTTAAAAAAGAAAAGAAAAGAAATAGAGCTCTGGAGCAATGGTAGATGGATCCACAAGTGTTCATTATTTTGATATTCTCTATATTTTAAATTATTTGACAATTTAAAGGAAAGTTAAATAGAAAAAATACAAAAAATAAAAGGAGCATAGTTCTATCCTAGAATGTATAGTCTTCATCAGTGGCACTGAATTTGTCCTCTTAAATTTTTCATAAATAATGAATATTTTTTCTGTGAGCTAGGTGAGATATTTGTGACATATCTTAGTCCATTTGGCAATAAGAAGTTAGGAGCCAGTTTTTCCGCCAGTAACTGACCTTCCTTCATCAGTAGTAACTAGGCTCTGCCAGGGTTTCCTGTAAGAATCCAACTGCATTTTTTCCCTGCTGTTGTTTGTGTTGTGGTTAGAATAGAGGGGTTCGTGTACAAAGAAACAAGCACAGGGCCCCTTTCAAAACAACTACACAAGGTTTATCTATTAAAGAGAGAAGCGCTATGAGGCATCCAGCAATTCATCTCATCAAACTCTCCACTGTTAGCAGGATTTGGCTAAGACAGAGCACCCAGGGAATAGGCGTGCTTTTGCCTTCATTTTACTCATCTTTTACAAAATAAAGGGAACTTGGCTTTGGACAGGAAATAGCTAAGCTCTGGAAATAGTTGTGAGGCTTATCCCATTTTTTCATTTTAATGACTTTGCCTGGTAATTTAATCCTGCCTTCCCCTTCTTCTGTGACAACACTTAGTAGTAGCTCTTCAGACAGCTAAGAAAACAAACAAGGCTATGAAAATACAGCGCACACCAAGTTCCCAGTGGCTGGGTTGGCAAGTAGACATGTCTTCTTAACCCCCTTGTGTATTGATTGAAAACTCATGCTATAGTTACCCCCACAGCTCCTTGCCCTGCTTCTGGCATTCTGGGAATAATAGGTCCAAGATGCCACTCTGCCACTTTGATTAGTGACTGAGCATCATCTTAACTGAGAACATTTGCTTCTTCAGGGACTGTGGACGCTGAAGCATTCCTGATCAAGATGACCTAAAGAGGCATGGACTTTAGGTTGAGAAGATCTGAGATTCTATTTTTCATGTGGAAAGGCCAAGTGTGCAAATTAGGTCTTGGGCTGGACCAGTTGGCACCTGAGAATAGCTACAACTTTATAAAGTAACTCTTCCATTGGAGTTTGTGACATACATCCAAGACAATTCCTGCTCGTCAGAACCAACTAGTAATTGTTTTGTGACAAATGAAGTTAGAAACTGTAAAAGAATATTTCTCTAATGAGATTAAGAGCTGAGTAATATGTGTAATACCATACACAGTGAAATATGCCTTGCTATCGTTAAGAATGAAGGGGGAAATTTTAATGTTAACCAAAGTCCAAAGAAGATATCATAGAATACTTTTAAGATAGGGCCTTAAAATGTCTCAGGACCCCTTGCTCAGTGGTTAGAGCGCTGGCCACATACACCTGGGTTGGTGGGTTCAAATGCAGCCCAGGCCTGCTGGATGACAATGACAACCACAACCAAAAAATAGCCGGATGTTGTGGCAGGTGTCTGTAGTTCCAGCTACTTGTGAGATTGAGGCAAGAGAATCTCTTGAGCCCAAGAGTTTGAGGTTGCTGTGAACTGTGATGCCACAGCACTCTACTGAGGGTGATCTAGTGAGACTCTGTCTCAAAAAAAAAAAAAAGAAAAGAAAAAAAAGGGCCTAAAAAGGAGCAAGTCAGGGCAGTAAACAGTTCTCAAACTTTAACAATACTAAAAATCAGTCAAGTGTGATCATCATCTACTTTCCCTTCTGTAAGTGTGCTTCTAAAATTTCTATTTGTCAAGAGTGAATTGCAAATGTCATCACTGCCATAGGATGAAAACAATCATATATTTTGGATTATTTCCATTTTATAGACAGAAATGCTAAATCACTGATGAATTAAAATGATTTTTTTATAGAGCTCAGTGGCAGAACAGGAAACAGAATCGAAAGTATCTTGTGCCTTAGATAAGAATTTTTGTTGTCAGACCTGACTTTCTCTCTATAGCAGTAACAAACTGCTTCACTGTTTCCTAATGCACCATATGCCTCAGTCAACTTGTCCTTCTAGGCTGCTGGAGGCACCAGGTCACAATGTCACAATGCAGCGTCAAAATGTCACAATAATATCAGCTGGGTGATGGCAACAGGGATACAAGCCAAGAGGTACAGAAACAAATCAACACTTTTGTCATGCACCATATAGATAGAATTATTTTTCTGTTTTAGTATTCAGAAAAGGTGCTTGGGAATAACATAGAAACTTAAAAATAGAAATGAATATCTGCCTACCTTGTAAATGGTTTATCATCTATTTGCAAGCCTCAGTTTTCTGTTAGACATTTATATTTGCTTTATAGTTTGAAAACTATGAAACAAAGATAAGACCGTACTTTTGGTAGTATTGTAATTGTCCAACTAACGGTGCAAATAATCATGGCTCTTGACTTCTACTTTATAGACGTATAAGTAGTCAGTATATACTATGTGCAAGATCAGTATCAATTTCTTTATTTTTTTAAAATAAAGCTAAGAAAATCTAAGAAAGCAATATGTGTGAACCTTTTATATATAGTTACTTGCACATGTCTACACACGTATATGGGCATCTATTTCACGAGTACAGTTCAAAGGGAAGTAAAATACTAAGATGTAAAATAATAATAACTACTTTGAGATGCATCTTTTTCAGTCTCCAAAGTGAAATAGTTTCCTAATGAAGTTGATGATATGATATACAGACAGCTTGCTAGATACGGATCTACAGGTGATACCTATTTCTCCACCCTGTGGTTTCCCCCTTTCCCTCTTGTCTTAAAAACTTGCGGCTTCTCCTGTAGTGGTGGCCCCACTCAGCACCCTGCCCACCCCCATTCTGCTGCACTGCCCCAGTGAGTCTAGATGACTGCTGGTTCCTTATAGATCAGGGATAATGAATCATGGCTCTGATTTTGTGTTTTTGAAAATACGCTTCTATGGCCCAAATGAATACACATAATTATTTTAGATGCTTACTAAAACTGAACATTTGGGAGGAAGAGGAGAAAGATAGTTGAATAGAAACACCCAGTGATCGTCCTACCATACGAACACCAAATTCAACAACTATCCACCCAAGCGAGCACCTTCAGAAGAACAAAGACTCAGGTGAGCAATCATCCTACAAAGAATCTGTGTATCTGGGGGAGGGAGAGTGAGGTAATTATAGGACTTTGCATCAAAACTCAGAGCCACCCTGGCAAAGAACACAGCACAGGACGGAATTACTCTGATACCCAGGGAGGGAGCATTTAGACCAGTCCAGCCAGAGGGAAATTCTCCATCCCAAAACCTGATTTCAGCTAGCCCCACCACCAGCCTGAGGTCTGGACTAAATTAGTAACGCAGTTAGGCCACAAAGGCTATAAGTCCTCTAGCAATTTCTGTAACTGTGCTGGCTCAGAACCAGTGGACTTGGGGTAGACATGAGATATTAGCAGTGATGGTCAAGCCACTGATGGTGTCACCTGTCCCCTCAACTACAGGCCATGTAGCGCAAGGAGTCTCTTCCATTTGAGGAAAGGAAAAGCAAAACTTTAGAGGACTTTGTTTTGCAACTTGGTACCAGCTCAGCCACAGTAAAATAAAATACCAAGCAAACTTATGAAACCCTGTAGTCTAGGCCTTAGTTCCTGGATCACATTTCTGGATCCATATGGACCAGAAAAAAACATTCTGCTATCAAAGGAAGGATCCAGTCATGGCAGGATCTCCCGCCAGCTAACTAAAAAGCCCTTGAACTAACATCAGAGGTAGACAAGGAAGAGTCACCACTAGATTTGAGTGAGTTTGGGCTAACTTTAAGCATAACCTGGCACTGATGGTCACTAGAGAATACCCATGTCACTCTTCCCCTAACTCCAGCAGTTCAACACAGAGAGCAAGAGAAGAGGATAAGAGACTTTGCCTAATGATTCAGGGAATTCTCCCAGATTTTACCTAAGTCCACTGAGGCAATACCAGGAGTCTGAAAGAATCACAGCATTACTGGACTAAGGGAAGCCCCACTATTAATATAGCTTCAATAACCAAAGACTTGATCATAGCACTCAATTTTCATTTTATCTGGAAAGTCATCTCAAGAAGAATGGGTTCACATAAGTCCATAATGCAAATGTTAACATAAATACCTAAGTCTTCAGTGCCCAAGATATCAACAAACATCTACAGCATCAAGAATACTCATGAAAACATGACCTCACCAAATAAAATAAATAGGGTAATAGAGACCAATCTTGACCCATCAGACACTTTCAAAACAGCTGTGCTAAAGAAGCCCAGTGAACTTCAAGACAGTACAGAGAAGGAATTCAGAAGCCTATCAGAGAAATTTAATAAAGAGATTGAAATAATAAAACAATATCAAGAAAAATGTTGGAGCTTAAGAATTCAATCTGAGAAATGAATCAGTCTCTCAACAGCAGAATTAACCAAGCAGAAGAAAGAATTAGTGAGCTTGAACACAGGCTATTTGAAAATACAGTCAGGAGAAAATGAAGTAAAATGAATAAAAAAGAATAAAGCTTGTTTACAAGATCTAGAAAATAGCCTCACAAGGGCAAACCTCAGAGTTATTGGCCTTATAAAGGAGGTAGAGCGAGAGATTAGGGTAGAAAGTTTACTTGAAAGAAATAACAACAGGGAACTTTCTAAAGATCTAGAGAAAGACATCAATATTTGGTGACAAGAAAGTCATAGAACACCAACAAGATTTAATGCAAACAAAACTATCTCAAGGCATTTAATAATCAAGCTCCCAAAGATCACAGATAAAGGAAAAGTCCTAAGGAAAGCAAGAAAAAAGAAAAAAAAGATAAATGAGCCTCAATACATCTGGCAGCAAATTTCTCTGGCCAGGAAAAGAGAGAGTGACATATTCAAAGTACTGAAGGCAAAAAAAGAAAAACAAACAAACCCTTAACCCTAAAATATTATATCCTATAAAAATATCCTTCCAACATGAGGAGAAATAAAGACTTTCTCAGACAAACAAAAGCGGAGGGATTTTATAAACACCAGACCTGACCTACAAGAAAAGCTAAAAGGAGTCCTTCAATCTGAAAGGAAAAGACATTAATGAACAATAAGAAATCGTGTAAAGGTGTACAACTCACTGGTAACAGTTAAGTACATAAACACAGGATACTCTGTTGCTATATTTGTGGTACATAAACTATTTATATTTTGAGGAGGAAAACTAAAAGGCAAAACCTACCAAAAATAACAATATTTGGAAAGATACATAATGTAACAAGATATGGATGACGACATCAAAATGTTAAAAAGTGAGGGGGAGTAGAGTTAAAGAGTAGATTTTCTGTTAAATCTCTCTTCGTTTATTTGTTTGCTTATAAGCCAAAGTGTCATATGTTTAAAATAATTGGTTATAAAATGATTTTGGTGAGCCTCATGATAACCCTAAATCAAAAAATTTACACCAAATAAACAAAAAATAAATATCAGGAAATTAAAATATACCACCAGAAAAAAAAAATCTCTTTTAACAAAGGAAGATAGGAAAAAAGATAAGAAAAAGAGGACCACAAAGTAGCCAGAAATGAAATAATAACAAGGCAGTAGTTAGCCCTTACCCACCCATAATAATATTAAATGAGAATGGACTAAACTTTCCAATCAAAAGGCATAGAATACTTGAATGGACAACAAAGCAAAAGCCATCCATATGTTATCTACAAGAAAGCCATTTTACCCATAAAGACAGACTAAAAGTAAAGGGATGGAAAAGATATTCCATGAAATGGAAAGCAAAAAGAGCAGTAGCAAATATACTTCTGTCAGATAAAATAGGTTTCCAGACAAAAATGCTCATCATCCTTAATCATCAGAGAAATGCAAATCAAAACTACTTTGAGATAACATCTAACACCAGTAAGATTAGCCCATATCACAAAATCACAGATGCTGGCATGGTTATGGAGAAAAGGGAACACTTCTACACTGCTGGTGGGATTATAAACTAATATATTCCTTTTGGAAAGATATCTGAAGAACGCTTAGAGAACTAAAAATAGACCTGCCTTTGATCCTATAATTCCTCTACTAGGTATATATCCAGAAGACTAAAAATTACACTACAACAAAGATATTTGTACCAGAATGTTTATTGTAGCCCAATTCATAATTGCTAGGTCATGGAAGAAGCCAAAGTGCCTATCGACTCACGAATGGATTAATGAATTGTGGTATATGTACACCATGGAATATTATGCAGCCCTAAAGAAAGATGGAGACTTTACCACCTTCATGTTTACATGGATGGAGCTGGAAAATATTCTTCTTAGCAAAATATCTCAAGAATGGGATAAAAAATATCCAATGTACTCAGCTCTACTATGGAACTAATTTATAGCTTTCATAGGAAAGCTATAACCCACCCACTTATGGCTCAAGAATATGGGGAAAGGGAAGAGGGAGGGGAGTGGAGGGAGGGTGATTAGTGGGATCATGCCTATGGTTCATCTTATAAGGGTACATGTGAATCTTTCTAAATGCAGAATATAAATGTCTTAACACAATAAGAAAATGACATGAAGGCTAAAAAAAAAAAACTGTATTAAGAGACAAAGAGATTCATTATGAATGATAAAAGGGTCTAGTCAGTAGAGGATATAACAAACTTAAATATACACAAATATACACCCAACACTGAAGGCCTCTGATATGTAAAGCAGATGTAATCAGAACTAAAGAGAGAAATATCTCAATACAATAATTGTTGGAAACCTCAACACTCCACTTTCAACCTTGGACAGCTCATTCAGACAGAAAATCAACAAATAAATATGGACTTAATTTGCACTATTGACCAAATGGACCTACTAGATACTTATAGAACATTTCATTTATCAGGTGTAGAATACATAGTCTTCTTCTTAGATCATGTATCATTCTCAAGGATAGACCAAGTGTTAGGCCATGAAACAGTCTTTAAAATTTAAAAGAATTAAAATCACCCCAGGCATTTTCTTTGTACACAATGGAATAAAACTAGCAAGCAGTAACAAAATGAACATTGGAAATATACAAACACATGGAAATGAAGCAATATACTTTTGAATAACCAGTGGATCAAAGAAGAGGTTTAGAAGAAAATTTAAAAATTTCTTGAAATGAATGAAAATGAAAACATAACATATCAAAACCCGTAGAATAGGCTCAGCACTTGTAGAACAGTGGTTACATTCACCGAGTCTGGTGGGTTTGAACACGGCCTGGGCCAGCTAAACAACAATGACAACTGCAACAAAAATACCTGGGCATTTTTGGGGGGAGCCTGTAGTCCCAGCTATGTGGGAGGCTGAGGCAAGAGAATCCCTTGAGCCCAAGAGTTTGAGGTTGCTGTGAGCTGTGACGTCACAGCACTCTACCAATGACGACATAGTAGACTCTGTCTCAAAAAAACAAACAAAAAAAACCCTGTAGAATACAGAAAAATCAGTAATAGGAGGAAAGTTTTTAGGAATAAGTGCCTACATTAAATAAGTTGAAAAGCTTCGCACTGTGCTAAGGTGTATCTCATCTCAGTAACCTTATAGTATAGTGTAATTATTTGTTCCCAAGATTTATCTCTCCTGGTTTGTAAACTCTTTAAGGTTAGGTTTGGTTCTTTGATCTCTCTCTCCACCACAGTTACACATGAATGGTGGATGCCCAATGACTAGTTTTTATTTCTTTGTTTTTTCTTTTTTTGATACAGAGAAAACACAGAGTGAATAAATTCTCACTTCTATATTTACTCTCACAATAGTTCATCCTACTGGGGGGCAAAAGTAACAGGTGTAAGTGTAGTGACCATGAAATGTGCATAGATAAGAAGTTTACCTTTAGGGGTAAACTAACAGACAACGGACAGGACATACCTCCATGACTTACTGGTGTAGACATCTGGGGAGCTTTCATTTTTCCTATTCCTAAGTGTCTGCTTCCTAACTTTTTCCTTTTAATAAAAATTTTTCAGGTGGGTCATAAAGCCATCAGATTTCAGTTAGTAGTAGGATAGAAAAAGGACAGCTAAGAAAGTTTTCAATGAGGAAGATTCACAGGGAACCCTATGATTTGGGGAACTATGTGAACCTCAGATGACATCTCTACCCAAGAGGCTGAATTGGTCAAGCTAACACTACTGGTCTCTGTTCAGACTTTAGTCTATTGCACCAAACTAAAATCTTCTTTGCTCCTTCGACATTATACTTCAAATGGTTTTCCCATTGCTGGCAAAAATATACTGATAATATTTTCAGTATGAATATCACACAAACATAATAATTATCTTCCTACTCATGATTGGTTTCTAAAGGTTTGCAAGATGTTGTATAATTGCTTTTACGTGTACACCTGATTTGACCCCAAAAGAACATATCTCTAGTTTAACCATGAAAATTAATGGTAAATTGTTTTGAGACAGAATTTTGCTTAGCTTCTTTAAAGATAAACTCCACTTCTATAGAGTAATTGTCTGTAGCACATAAAAGTATTACTATGTTCCTGGCAGTTTTGTTTTCTCTTTACCTCATTTACAACTTACTTTTACTAAGGGAAACAGTGAACAGGGCTGCCCGCTAACCATTTACCCTCACAGGGCACTGCCAGAAAATAGAGCCCAAAATGGGGAGTGTAAGGAGAAAAACATGTTATTTTAGTTGTTATTTGAAATAATGATTATTTTTAAAATATAAATTAAATTCTATTCATATTAAATCAAATCATTAATTTATCATAGATAGTAGAACTTGCTTAGAACATATATCCATTCTCTAAATCTATGTTCTAAGTAATGCTTGCCACATTTTGGGTACTTAGTACTAACAGAATATTTGCTTTCAGACCATTCTGTCATAATCATTCTTATGCTGTGTAGAATGTAATGTTTAAACTAGATTATAGGTGTTCATTTTCTTTATTACTGGTCATTTTGGTGGTCATTAGAATGTCTAAAATTAGTGCTTCTATATTTACTAGCATTGTTAAGCTCACATGATACAAATCTTTAGTTACAAACATCCCTTGTGTACACACACGAAACAGAAAAGGTGTTAAGTCACCTATATCCCATCTTTCTAACTTTCTAGATCACTTCATATATCATTATAACAATCTCTCTGGCGAGTATGAGTTCCCTCAGGGCTGGGGATGTGTATAGCTCACCTCTGATTGCACAGAGCAGTGTGTGGTAAGCACATAATAAGTGATCAATAAATATTTGTTGAAGGGAACTTCCTAAATGAAAGTATTTTATTGCTTTAAGGAAAAAATTATGTGTCATTCATAAAGTGCAGAACCTCCTGAGGAATATTGGCCGGGTGAGTGTGTGGCTTGTGTTCTTCATATGAAGAATGCTGTTCCTAAAACATGCAACAAAGCTAATTCAAGGCTTTCAGGTATAAATAACTGTTAGATATTCACTACGTATCAGACATTACACTGAGTTCATTCTGTGGATTATTTTGTTTATTCCATACACCCCTCCTCCTGGGTACTATTATTAACCTCAGCTTATAAACTAGGAAGTTGGGTACAGTTGAGTAATATTTGGGCTATTGTTTGGTACTTGCCCAACATCACATAGCTAATAAATGAAAGATCTTGATTTTAAAACAGAAAAAGTCTCTCTTGTAGCCTTAGGTCTTAAACTAAGGATGATGTGTTTGGAGGAATTGAAAAGGTTATAGAAAAACACAGAAGGTAAGTGGCAAAAGGTAATCAGTTTACCAAAAGCATTATGTTCAGCCTCACACACATTGTAGAGCTCAGACTAAGAACCTGGGCCTGGCAGTCAAACATCATGAGCTTAAACCTCATGGTTTAAGCTGGCAGCAGCTCAAATTAAAAACAGGTTCACACATCTATCAGATTCCTAACATTTGCCTCCACTTATACAGTTGTCCCACAGTGTTCATGGGAGATTGGTTCCAAGAACTCCACCACCTCACATACTAAAATCTGTGGATACTCCAGTCTCTTATGTGAAATGCTGTAGGATCTGCATATAAGCTATGCATACGCTCCCCATATACTTTAAATCAGCAGTTCTCAACCTGTGGGTCGCAACCCCCTTGGGGGTCTCCTGCATATCAGATATTTACATTATGATTCATAACAGTAACAAAATTACAGTTATAAAGTAGCAACAAAAATAATTTTATGGTTGGGGATCACCACAACATGGGGAACTGTATTAAAGGATCATGGCATTAGGAAGGTTGAGAACCACTGCTTTAAATCATCTCTAGATTACTTAAAATATTTAATGCTATGTAAATATTATGTAAATTACTGTTTCGTTATATTGTTTTGTAATTTTATATTATTTTTATTTTTATATTTGTTCCAAATATTTTCCACCCAAAGTTAATTGAATCCAAGGGTGGGGAAGCTACTGACACAGAGGGCTGACTCACTCACTATCCTTCCATAGACATTTCACTTTTAGTTTCTTACAGTAGTTCTAATCAGAAATTTTAATTAATTATGCCAGTTAATCCAGGTTGACCAGCTAAAAGAAAAAAAAGTCAGGCTTCTTGTTGCCAGGAAAGACGATGGATGCTCCCCTTCGTTTTGAATAGTTTTGCCAGGCATGCTTGATTTAATAATAGGTAGGTTTCATTTTAATACTAATGACAACTGGGGGAAGAGTTGGCAAGGAGAATAAAAGAGTGGTACTCTATAGCTGCTATTTAACGAAGACAGCCTGAAAATCAATATTAATCCTTTGCTGGGAGCTGAAAATTTTAGACAACTTAAGAAGACAAATGGGCCATAACGTCAGTCAGTAGTGTTAGTCTATTCATTGGCTGACTCTTGCACTAAATAAGAACTTTTCTTGATTAAAAATCCATTCCAGGGATGCCATCACACATGTTAAACAGTTCTTATTTTCCTCTGAGGCCAAAAAAATGTTCTTCCTTTAGCCTTTTTTACATCTTTCTTTAATCCCATCCATTTCCAAGTAGCTCCTGTGGGTCAAACTCTTACGGGTCTTATCAAGCTCCAGGGCTGCTCCTACCTGCAGAGCACACAGGTGGCAGCAAGGAGTCCTCTCCACCCATGCAGTTTATCTCCTGCACATACCGGATGTGATCCAAAGCTGTAAAGGCTGCAGAGAGAAGTCTCAGTGAACAAATCAAACCTTAGGCATAGTCCTGGGACTGGTCTCTTGTCCTTACCTGTACATGGTGGTAGAAGAGATAGCATGAGGAAGTTGAGAATTAAAGTAAGAAAGAAGGAACTGTGAAGCATCTATGTTTCATACTTAGTAACAGAACTGAAGTTGGCTAGAGAGTGGTAGAGTGCTTGGAAAAATGAACTTTGATCTACTCAGTCTCTCAGTAAACAGGAATTTCCTGTGGTTTTTCTTGCACATAATCAGTGGGGAAACACATGCCTGAAGAATCCAAAACAATTGAGAAGATGCAGAAGAAATGAAGACCACCTATGTGAATGGTAAATAGGAGATGCTTGAAGGATGTATTGGCATCTTTATATCAACCAAGGGTAAATGAGCATCTTTGTGGGAACTTCATGGTTGAAGAAGTATCATTTTTTCAATGAGAGTGTTGGGTCTTCTGCTCACTGTAGCATATTAATGTAGGTCCTCAAGGCTTTGACCTACATTAATGGAATATACACTTTTCCTCTGCTTTGTAATTATCTTTTCATCAACCAGATTCTTATAATTATTATGAAAATGCCCAAGAACCTCAGTTTACAAAATTATCTTTTTCACACTGCTGGTTGGAAAAAAATCTAGAAAAATGGAAGTTTCCTCAAAATCCCTTTGATAAGAAAGCCAGGGGAGGTGAGGCTTACATACAGTCCTACTCTGGGAGGCCAAGGCAGGTAGATAGCTTAAGCAATACTGAAACTCTGTCTCTACTAAAAATAGAAAGACTCCATGGGCATTGTGGTGGGTGTCTGAAGTCCCAGCTACTTGGGAAGCTAAAGCAACCAGATTGCTTGAGCCCAGGAGTTTGAGGTTGTTTTGTTGCTATGAATTGCGATGCCATGGCACTCTATCCAGGACAACAGAGTAAGATTCTGTTGAAAGAAAGAGAGAAAAGGAAGGAAGGAAGGGAGGCAGAGAGGGAGGAGGGAGGGGGAGAGAGAGAGGAAGAAAGAAAGGAAGAAAAAGAAAGAAAGAAGGAAGGGAGGAAGGGAGGGAGGGAGAAGAGAGGGAGAGGGAGAGAGAGAGAGAGAGAGAGAGAAAAGTTTCCACAACATAATCACATGATCCTCTGTGGGGCTTTCTAATGTTAGAGAGAGAATTAAATGAGAAATTTCTAACAGTATGTAATTCTAGGAGCCAGACCCTGACTTCTACTGCATATCCTCAGGGAAGAGGATTCTTGGTCTTTTTCTCTATTCTACAGAAGAGAGTAAATTGAAATTTTTAATTAGGGAAGCTTACAGAATTGGAAATCCAAAATTTGGATGGAAGCTTGATTTAATTATTAAAAAAAACCCTCTAAAATGGGCCAATTGTTATCAGGTTTTGAAAATAGTGAAAAGTAAAAATAATTTAACTCTTGTTCATTGTTTACTACAATGCAGGCATAAAGCTGGATGCATTACATCATTGTCTTGTTTGACACACATGACCATGGAGAGATTGGTGTTCCTATACTATGTCTGATGAGGTCACTGGGACTCAGGTAACGTAACAGGTGAGTGATATAAAAAGAATGCATTCGGATGTTCCTGACTCCAAAGTTTGCAGGCTTTTCAGTGTACCATCATTTTTAAATTGTTAGCATATATTAAAGGCTAAATAAATTGAGAAGTCTTCTTTGATGTCTCCCTTTCATAGCTCACATTCAAACTTTTTGGTCATATCTACACATTTATATATACAATCCAATCACCTGTCTCTTCACTGTGGTTATTATGCTGCTGTAAGCCATTAGTATTTCTTTATTGAATTATGCAATGTCCTCCTAACTGGTCTCTCTGTGTCCACCCTTGTTTTCATATTGTCCAGCCTTGACATAGAAGTTTGATGAACTTTTAAAAATGTCACATAAAATTACTCCTTTGCTCAAAACTCACTCCTCACTCAAAATAAAAGGCCATTAGAGTTCACCAAAAATGGTAGAATAGAGACTTCTGGGGTTCCATCCTCCACAAAAGGTTGTGTGAGATGGAACCCTTTTGATAAGCTGGCAAAAATTGTCAGAGTCTACTTCTGCAAAGTGCTGGAATCTAATTAAATACACAACAGAAGGAAATGAATGAAGGAAAAAGCTGTTGCTATGTTAAGGGGATGTACTGGCTTTCTATATAATAGATTTTTTTTTTGGAGAAAATTTAAATTTCCAGAAAAAAATGAATAGTAAATATAGAGATTTTCTGCATTCAGAAAATATAGAAACACACATAGCCTCCCCCCACACCCATATAGCCTCTTCTATTTTTAACATCTCTTGCCAGAGAAGTACCTTTGTTACAACAAATGAAACTTCATTGACACATCATCATCACCCAAAGTACATAGTTGACATTCAGGTTCACTGCTGAGTATTGAACATTTGTGAGTTTTGATGCATTTATAATGACATGCATCCATCATTATAGTATCATAGAGAATAATTTCACTGCCCTAAAATCCTTTATATTCTGTCTATTCATCCTTCCCTTGCCTATAGCTCTTTAAAGTCAATTATGTTTTCACAGTCTTCATAGTTTTGTCTTTTCCAGACTGTTAGTATATTTGGAATTATACAACATACAATCTTTTTCAGATTGGCTGCTTTCACTCAGTAACAGGCATTTCAGGTTCCTCCATGTCTTTGCCTGGCTTAATAACTCATTTATTTTTGAAGCTGAATAATATTCCATTGTGTGGATATACCGAAATTTATTTGTTCATTCACCTACTGAAAGACATCTTGGCTGCTTCCAAGTTTTGACAATTATGAGCAAAGCTACAAAAAGATGTGTGCAGGTCTTCATGTGGATATATTTTTCATTTGGGTAAATTACTCATTTGGGCAAATATCAGAGAGTGTGATTTATGGATCATGTGATATGAAATGTTTAGTTTTGTAAGAAACTGGCAAACCAGCTTCTGCAATATCTATCTACTTTTTATTCCCACCAGCAATTAATGGAGTTCCTGTTTCTCCATGTTCTTGCCACCGTTTAATGTTGTCAGTGTTCTGGATTTGGGCCATTCTAATAGGTATTATAGTGGTATTTCATTTTTCTTTGAATTTTCCTTTCTCCAAAGACATTTGATTTGGAATAGCTTTCTATATGCTTGTTTGCCATTGTTGATTTTCTTATTGTTGAACTTTTAAGTAGTCTTTGCCTATGTGGGATAATAGTCCTTTATCTGATATGACTTTTGCAAATATTTCCTCCCAGTCTATGGATTATCTTCTCATTCTCTTGACATTTCTTTTCATAGAGCAGAAGTTTTTAATTTTAATAAATTACAATTTATCAATTATGCTTTTCATGGATTGTGACTTTGGAGTTGTCTCTAGAAGTCATCTCTAAACCTAACATTACCTAGATTTCCTCTTTATTATCTTCTAAAAGTTTTGTAGCTTTGAATTTTACTTTTAGGCCTATGATACATTTTGAGCTAATTTTTGTGATGTGTTGGTATAAAGTCTGTGTCTAGATTAATTTTTTTACATGTGGATATACAATTATTTCAGCATTATGTGTTGAAAAGACGATCTTTTCTTTATTGTTCTGCCTTTCTCCTTTGTCAGAGATCAGATGACCACATTCTTGTGGATCTGCTTCTGGGCTCTCAATGGTGTTCCATTGATTTGTCTATTCTTTCACCCATCACACTTCCTCCATTGTTGTGACTTTATAAGTCCTGAAGTCCAGTAGAACTGGTTCTTCGACTTTGTCAGGTATACCCCTTTCTCTGATGTAGTCATTCTCTCTACCTGGAACACTGCCAGTAAGTGTTCCCTTGACTGATTCTTTTCCTCCTGTGCCTCTCCCTTCTTCAAGCCCCAACACTAGCACCAGCATTCCCAATCAACCTTACCACTCCCTCTATTTTTCAACTGAATACATAGTTTTCAACACACCATAAGTCTATTGTTTATTACCTATCTCTTCTCACTAGAGCGGATGCTCACTCCATATGGGTCAGGGGTTTTGTCTTTTCTGTTCATTGATTTATCCCAAACAAGCACCTAGAACAGAGGCTACCCATAATGTCTCTAAATAAATATTGAATAAATGAATAAAAATACATACAAGTATCCAAATGGTACAACTGATGATAAAACATAAACTAATACATCACACTTCCTCTGTGTTTTATGTGTGTGTGTTCTCTAATTTTTGAAATATGTCCAGTTCTTCTGATTCATCAGTTGCCTTAGTTATGAGTTAAGAGTCCGTTGTAGCTCAAATGTAATTAATGTACAAATGATGGCTATTGGGTGTTAGAGCAGAAAAAAACCCAGGAGATGAAGGTCTCGTTCCTGCACAATGACTTCGAATCACTTTGCTCTGACAGTGAAAGGACAGGTTAATCCTCCTTTAGTATGGCTATTGACTATGAACCTTTCACAGACAATGTAATGAGCACTACAACCCAGAAGAAAAGCCAGGCCTTTTCATGGACCTGACCTCATACACTGTACAGAGAAAAGGAAAAAGAAAATGTTTCTAACAGTAGTTAAGAACAAAACCACAAGAGAAGGGTTTGTGGTAATTTGCAGAAATCCAATTCACTCTTTTACTCTTCAAGTTATAAACTAGCCCATTTGTAAAGTCTCACATTAAACTCCGACTGGACATCTGTTGATCACTGACCCTCTTATTCACCTTTCCCTCTCCTGTCCTAGTCACATATTTTCCATGATTCAAGTAACTATGTGGATTATGTGCTGAATGGTCAGCTTCCCATCTCCTTTCCCCAGCTTTTTGCCCATCTCAGGGTTATGCTCAGAGAGAACACTTAGGAAATGAACGAAGCAAAGTTTGTCCAAGAAATTATTTCCTAAGAGTGCAAAAAGATTTTCAAGCTGCAAAGAAAGGGAGGCCACTGCCCACAAATATCTAGATCAGGAGAATCTGAATATCAATCCTGTGTCAGTCTCTTAGTAACTAGGCAAAACTGTATTTAGGCAATAATCCCAGATAAATAAAATTGGAATATAATAATAGTGCTCATCTCATAAAATTGTTATGAGTGTTAAATAATATGCTGATAGGTTTCCAAATGTATACCTTTTGCCCAGAGGTGAGTTTAAACTTGTAATCGTCTCACAATCTTGTCCTTAATTTTTTAAAAGTATCTCAAATTTTTTATATTAAAAAAAACCCTCATAAATCACCCTTTCTCAGTTAAGATACATTAGGTAAGTAATGCTGCAAAAATAAACACCCCTAAAAATCTCAATGCTTAAAGCCATGAAAGTTTGTTTCTCTTCTACTACATGTCCCTCTTAGGCAGAAGACTCTGTTCCATGACATCCTCAATGAGGGACTCAAACTGATAGAGCTTCCACCATCAGGAATACCGCTAGTTGTGGTGGCAGGAGAAGGCAATATAGCAAACCACACCTGGGTTCTTAAAGACTTTTATCTCATGAATAATGCATATTACTGCTATGCACACACCATTAGCCAAACCACGGCAAACCTAAATTCAAGAGATGAGAAAAATGCAATCTCACTATATGCTCATGAGGAGGAAAACTGGAATATTAGTAAGCAGTCTTAATGTCTACCCTCCGTTCCCCAACCCAGTTCTTCTCCACTGCTTTCACTTGCCGTGTATCAAACTAGCTGGCGCACCAATGCCAAGACACAGGGGAAGACTTAACTTCCCGCCTCTCTTGAGACATAATAACGGTGAATAGAATGTGAATAAAAGGATTCCAACTCCAAAATTGGCCTTAGAACTTCCCATGTGATCTCCACCTGTGAGCTAGCTAAAAGCAAAAGACCACCACAGAAGTTTCTCAAGCCCCTGGAACAGTGTTTTTCAACCTTTTTTTATCTCATGGCACATTTGAACCTATAGTTAAATTTCCATGGCACTCTTAAATTATTTTCATCAAAAAAAGAACAACAACAAACAACGAAATGCTTACTGTGCTTTGAACATGTTTTGAAAATAATTTAATTAATGACCTTTAAACTTTTTCACAGCATACCTAAGAGCCTCTCTCATGGCGCACCAGTATGCTTTGTCACACTGGTTGAAAATCACTGCCCTAGAAGATGGAAGGATCTGGCACTCGTGAATTATCACATGACAGGCTGGGGAATGAATGCCATAATGTGTTATGAATACATCTCAGAGATTTTCTTCCTAGCTGCTAGCACTTAATAGCCCGATTACCAAACTCAGTGATAGACAACATTCACCCAAGCACACAAGCCAGAATTCTAAGTGTCATCCTTGGAATCTTCTCTTCCTTCACTCCTCGTATTTCATGCACCACTGAGTTTTGTTAATTTTTTTCACCCAAATGTCTCTTGAATATGTGCATTTCTTGGTTTTCACTTGGTCTAAGTTGTATCAGTGTCACATGTCCTTACAGTGGTTTTCTAATAATCTTCCCTCCTCTCCCCTCCCAATTCATTTTTCACAGTATCAGGCAAGTAAGTGATATTTTTCAAAATTGATACCTAGTTATCTTGGCATGGTTTCCAATTGCTCACAGCATAAAATCCTAAACATAGTCTAAAGTCCCTATAACATCTGACCCCAGCTGTCTCTTTGATCTCATCTGGAATCATCTTTCCCTCCTTCTCTGAACTCTAAACCAAATGATCTCTTGTTCACTCAGGGTATGCCATGTTTACAGTTACTTTGAGCCTTTGCACATACAGAAGTTGCTGCTCTTTATCCTTTAGATTTCAGTTCAAAATTGATTTTTGCATGGAAGTACCCATCCCTGTGCTCCCTTACCTAGTCTAGATTGTATTATCCATCATGTCTTGTGTGCTATACAATAACCTGTATTTTTCCTTCATAGGACTTATCTGTAATGATTTCTTCATTTGTGTTAGGATTTTGTATTTATATAATTATTTGGGTAATATGTTTTTATCCTGTTACATTTTAAGCTCCACAAGAGCAGGAAGCATTTCTATTTTGGTTCCTATTACTTGACCCAGCACCTGGAACAAAGTATATCTTGAAAGAGTGTGGATTACATGCTTTATATGCTATAAAGTGCTTAGAACCATGCCTGGCATGTAGCAAATGCTCAGTAAGTATGAACTCTAATAATAGTTATTCATCCATATTCAGATTCCAGCCAATGCCTGGAGGGAAGTTCAGGCTTGTGAAAAGAATCTGGTGGGAGATTGCAGTCCTAAAAAAAGAGGTTCCTGAACATGTGGTCTGGGATTCTGAGTAAAATTCATCCCAGACACCAAATAGAGGTTAGAAAGCCTTGAATGGCTTCAGTCAACATAACAAGGAGGCGTAACAAGCTGTGACTCAGTGAGATCTATATCAATGTGACTAACTCCACATCTCACGTCTGGAGGGTTGGGGTGCCAACACACTCCCTGTCCTTTGCAGGCTGTCTTCAGAACCTGGGCAGGTCCCAGACAGCAGGTGTCAGGCATCAGTGACTCAGCCCCATGCTGCCGGGAGAGGCATGAGAACACACCTAATTATAGGTCTGGAACCACCAAGTAAAATCAAAAATTGAAGCAATTATTCAAAGAGCTTGGGGAGAAGAACAATTTCTTAACCTTGCCACACACTTTCTTTCCTTGTCTATATCCAGCAATTATTATTATTATTGATTATTACTTTAGCCTGAATTTAAAGCCTAACGAGTGCTGTGCTCTCCAGTGTTAATGATGTTACATGAAAAAGAGGTTATTTGGAAGATGCTACATTAAATAAAGTAGGCTTCATTATTGCAAGTCTTTGGAAACTTTTTAATGTATGCAGGTCCTTCAAGAAAGGAATGTAGCATTTGCCCAAATCTATTTAACCCTGAAAGTCTTGTTTTGTCTTCTTCTTTGTTTGTTTTTAGCAGAGTATTTTGTCAGACTGATGCTTCAAGGAGCTCATTTTGGGAAATGCTGATCTAGACATTTTCTCTCTTTGCTCTCTATGTAGCCAATTTAGAGGACCCAGCTATATCATCATCACTGAATACAGTTTGGTGCAAAGAAACGCCCACCAGGCTTGAGGTTTATGCTTCCAGCAACAAGATTCTAGAGTTAGACTCCAGACCTATTAGACTGGGCATTACCTGGGGCAAGCTACTTTATGCTTTCTAGTTTATAAAGAGAAGGTTTGACCTGGCTGCTGTCAAATTATTCTTCCTAACAATCGGAAATGCCAAGTAGCTTGAAGTATGACATACGATTTCCCATTTAATATAACATCTGAAAATATTTCATAGAGACACATCATTCTACCCAATATTTCCAAAACCATTTCTAAAAATGTTTCATCTCCTCTTTAATATGTCTCCTTCATCAGAATCTGAATTCCCTTATAAACTTTGGTCTATATCTGGATTCTCTAATTTGTTCCATTATTATGATGCACTAGAATCACACTATTTAATTAAAGACATTTTAATTGGTTTTGCATATAATTTGACTGCTTTAAAATGTTAGCACCATCCAGGGAACTAATGAGAGTAGGAAATATAGTTCATTTGTATTTGTATTATTGATGGCATAATTTGAATATAAAAATATGTCTACTATTAGCTGGTTGGTATTTTTTTTATTAAGTCATATATACATAGATCATGAATACATATATGCCTTTGTGGGATTCAATGTGTTGATTATTTGTTACAAATTGGAATGCTTACATCCTAGTAATTAACATAGATTTCACCTCATTTACTTAATCACAGTGTTAAGACATTTGTGTTCGATTGATACATTTGACTTGTACCCTTGCAATATGCTCCATAGGTGTGTTCCCACCATTAACCCTCCCTCTATCAAACCACCCTCCTCCCCTTCCCTCCTTCATCCTGGGATATATTTGTGATTCATCTTTCATATGAAAGTATGAGTGATTATAATTTGGTTTCACAGTAGTACTGAATATATTGGATATTTTTTTCTCCATTCCTTAGATACTTTACTAAGAAGAATATTTTCCAGCTCCATCCATGTAAACATAAAAGAGGTAAAGTCTCCATCTTTTTTAATGCTGCATAGTACTCTATGGTATACACATACCATAATTTATTAATGCATTCATGGGTCTTTGGGCCCTTGGGCTTCTTCCATGACTTGGCAATTATGAATTGAGCTGCAATGAACAATCTGGTACAAATATCTTTGTTGCCAAGTGATTTTTGTCTTTTGGATATATACCTCATAGAGGAATTGTAAGATCAAATGGCAGGTCTATATTTAGATGCTTGAGTATTCTCCAAAATTCTTTCCAAAAGGAACATACTAGCTTGAATTCCCACTAGCAATGCAGAAGTGTTCCCTTTTCTCCACATCCATGCCAACATCTAAAGTTTGGGGATTTTTGTGATGTGGGCTACTCTTACTGGAGTTAGATGATATCTCAAAGTACTTTTGGTTTCCATTTCTTTAATGATTAAAAATGATGAGAATTTTTCATGTGTCTGTAGACCATGCACCTGTCTTCTTCAAAGAAGCTTCTGTTCATGTATCTTGCCCACAATGAAATGGGATCTCTTGTTCTTTTCTTATTAACAAGTTTGAGTTCTCTGTGGATTCTAGTTATTAAACCTTTGTCAGAAATATAACCTGCAAAAATCCCTTCCCATTCTGAGAGCTGTCTACTTGTTTTACTTACTATGTTCTTGGCAGTGCAGAAGCTTTTTAGTTTGATCAGATCTCAGTAATGTAGTTGTGATGTTGCTTCAATTGCCGGGGGGGGGGTCCCCCTCATAAATTATTCTTCTAGGCCAATTTTTTCAAGTTTTCCCCTGAACTCTCTCCAAGAATTTTTATAGTTTTATGTCTTAAGCTTAAGTCCTTTAACCAGTGAGAGTCAATTTTTGGTAGAGGAGAAAGTTGTGGGTCCAGTTTCAGTCTTCTACAAGTTGCCAGCCGATTCACCCAGAACCATTTGTTAAATAGAAATCTTTCCCCCCAATTTATATTTTGTATAGGCTTATCAAAGATCAAATGATAATAAATGTCTGAGTACACGTCTTGGTTTTCAATTCTGTTACATACTTTTATCCCTCTATTTTTCTGCCAGTGCCATGCTCTTTTGATCACTATAGATTTATAGTATAGTCTGAAGTCTGGTAGTGCGATTCCTCCTGATTTTTTTTATTTCTGAGTAATGTCTTGGCTATTTGAGGATTTTTCTGTTTCCATATAAAATGAAGTACTAATGTTTCCAGATTTTTAAAGTATGACAGAGGTGCTTTAATATGGATTGCATTAAATCTGTAGATTGCTTTGGGTAGTATAGACATTTTAACAATGTTGATTCTTCCCAGCTATAAGCATAGTATATTTTTCCATTTGTTAACATCTTCAGCTATTTCTTTTCTCAGGGTTTCATATTCTCTTTATAGAGATCTTTCATGTCCTTTGCTAGGTACACTTCCAGATATTTCATCTTCTTTGGCACAATTGTAAAGGAAATAGAGCCCTTGATGGTTTTTTCACCTTGACGATTGTTGGTATATATAAAGGCTACAGATTTGTGAGTATTGATTTTGTACCTTGAGATGCTGCTGTATTCCTTGATCACTTGTAGGAGTTTTGTTGTTGAGTGCCTGGGGTTTTCCAGATATACAATCATATCATCTGCGATGGGTGTAAGTTTGATCTCCTTTGATCCTATTTGGATACTCTTGATTGCTTTCTCTTGCCTGATTACAGTGGCTAAGACTTCCATTACAATGTTAAAAAGCAGTGGAGACAATGGGCAATCTTGCCTGGTTCCTGAACTGAGTGGAAATGATTTCAATTTAACTCCATTCAATATGATATTGACTGTGGGTTTGCTGTAGATGGCCTCTATCAGGTTAAGAAATGTTCCTTCTATCAAGCATTCTGATCAAGAAAGGATGTTGGATATTATCAAAAGCTTTTTCTGCATCAATTGAGAGAATCATGTGGTCTTTGTTTTTTATTTTGTTTATGTGATGTATTATATTTATAGATTTGCATATATTGAACCATCCTTGGGACCCTGGGATAAAACTCACCTCGGGGGTCATGATGTATAATTTGTTTGATGTATTGCTGGATTCTGTTTGCTAGAATCTTATTGAATATTTTTACATCAATATTCACTAGAGATATTGCTCTATAATTTTCTTTTCTTGTTGGGTCTTTTCCTGGTTTAGGGATCAGGGTGAGAATTGCTTCATAGAATGTATTGGGAAATATTCCTGGTTTTTTTTTTTTTTCTATGTTTTGGAAAAGGACAAGTAATATAGGTTCCTCTTTAAAAGTTTGCTAGAATTCTGATGTGAAGCCATATGGTCCCGGGCTTTTCTTTTGGGGGAGATTTTTTATACTTGATGCTATTTCAGAACTTGATACAGGCTTGCTCAACACTTTCCCCTCTTTCTAGCTAAGTCTAGGAAGGTGGTATGTTTCCGAATATTGGTCTATTTTGTTCAGATTTTCAAACTTCTGAGAACAAAGTTTTATATAATATTCATTAAGGATTTTTTGAATTTCTGAGGAGTCTGTTGTTATTTGGCCTATATCATTTCTGATTGATGAAATTAGAGATTTTACTCTTTTATTTCTGGATATGTTAGCAAAAGGTTTATTGACTTTTTCAAAAAAACAACATTTTGATTTATTGATCTGTTGTATAATTTTTTTGTTTTCAATTTTATTTAATTCTTCTCTAATATTAGTGATTTCTTTTCTTCCACTGGGTTTGAGGTTGGAATGTTCTTCCTTTTCCAGTTGCTTGAGATGTCCCATTAAGTTGTTGACTTCCAATCCTTCCATTCTTTTGAGGAAGGCTTTCAATGTTATAAATTTCCCTCTTAGGACTGCCTTTGTCACAGAGGTTCTGGTACTTTGTGTCTTCATTATCGTTTTATTCCCAAAATTTGGTAATCCCCTTCCTAATCTCGTCTATGACCCAGCTATCATTCAGCATGAGGATATTTAGTTTCCATGATTTTGTATGAGTATGCAGATTCCTGTTGTTATTGAGTTCAATTTTTTTTCCATGATGGTTTGAGAAAATACAAGGAATAATTTCTATTCTTTTAAATTTGCTGAGGTTAGACTTGTGACCCAAGATGTGATCAATTTTGGAGGATGTTCCATGGGCTGATGAGAAGAATGTGTATTCAGTTTTGTTAAGATGAAATCTTCTGTAGATGTCTGTTGAATCCAATTGTTGAATGGTTAAGTTTAAGTCTAAAATTTCTTTGCTTAATTTCTTATTGGAGGATCTATCCAACACTGCCAAAGGGGTGTTAAAATCTCTGACTATTATGGTGCTGGAGGAAATCAAGTTGCTCGTGTCTGTTAGTCTCACTTATAAATTGAGGTTCATTCTGGTTGGGTGCATAAATGTTAATATTTGAAATCTCATCATGTTGAGTGTTGTCCTTAGCAAATATGAAGTGACCATTGTTATCTTTCCTTATTTTTGTTGGTTTAAAGCCTATTGTTTCTGCAAATAAAATTGCAACCCCTGCTTTTTTCTGATTTCCATTTGTCTGAAATATAGATGACCATCCCTTCACCCTCAGTCTATATTTATCCTTTAAGGTAAAATGAGATTCTTGTATGCAGCAGATATTTGGCCTGAGTTTTTGTATCCATTCAGCCAACCTGTGCCTCTTTTTTTTTTTTCAACCTGTGCCTCTTTAGAGGACAATTTAAGCCATTCACATTAATTAAGAGTATTGATAAGCCTGGTAATATTTGGGTATTGAGTTTTTCAAAAGTCCAGTGGACATTTTTAACTCTTTCACCACTGTGGAAGTTGGAGTTTGATCAAAAGTTTTTGAGTGAGTTTACTTTGGTAGTAGAGTATTCTGGTTGTCATTTTGTAGGATGGGTCTGAGATATCCTAAAGAGCTGGTTTAGTTACGGCAAATTTCTTCAACATGTTAATGTCATTAAAGTATTTAATTTCTCCATCATAAATGAAACTCATCTTATCTGGATACAGGATCCTGTATTGAAAATTATTTTGTCTTAGGAGGTTAGTGGTCAAAGACCATCCTCTTCTAGCTTGAAAACTTTCAGCAGAGAGATCTGCAGTCATTCTAATATTCTTCCCCTTGTAGGTTATGGTTTTCTTATATTGGCTACTTGCAGAATTTTCTCCTTCATATTAACTTTGGGGAAGTTAAGTATAATGTGTCTAGGAGATGTTTTGTTTGGATTGAGTTTTGCTGGGTTCTGAAACTGTCTGCTATCTGGATTTCAGAATCTCTTGCCATGTTTGGAAAGTTCTCCTCTATTATCTCTTGGATAATAGGGACCTTTTGAAGCCTTTGGGCCTTTTGAAGCAACCTCTTCTCCTTCAGGGATTCCTATAAGGCAAATGTTTGCTCTTTTGGAGTGATCCCTCAATTCTCTCAAGTAATGGTCTATTTTTGCTCTCCACTTCTCTTCCTCTTTGAGCATTTGGGAGTGTTCAAAAGCTTTGTCTTAAATGTCAGAGATCCTTTCTTCTGCCTGCTCCATTCTGTTACTGAGGGATTCTATCATATTTCTCAGATCTTTGAGGGCTGCAAGTTCTTAACTCAATGTGTCAAAATCTTTGGTGATTTTGTCTTTCAATTCATTGAATTCTTGAGACAACTTTTGAATTACTCCCTGAAATTCTAATTCCATCTTTACTTCCATTCTGTTGATCTTATTTGCCATCCAAATTCTGAATTTAATTTTTGACATCTTAGCCATTTGTTTATGAATGGGATCATCTGGTGTGTCTGTTTTGTTATTTCTTGGGGGAGTTGATCTACTCTGATTATTCATGTTGCCAGAGGTTTTCTGCTGATTCCCCCCCCACCCCGATTATTTTTCACTATTTGGCTAGATAGGCAGGTAAGGTGAAATTGGATTGAGGGCTCCTGGAGTTGTGGTTAACCAGTCCTTTGCAAAGGATCTGGGACTGCTGACTAGCTTTCCCCCCTATAGCTTTGCCAAGGACCTGTCCAGTATTATAGTCTGAGGATCTGGGGACCTGCTTGCTGTGGTGGGGTTAGGTGGCACTGTATTGCATTCAGCTGGTCTTTGTCCAGTCCTAGTGGATCAGTGACTCTGGGTTGAAGTCTCAGCTGTGGAGAAATACAAGCAACTAAGATACCCTGCCCCCAACAGGCAACAACTGGAAGAGGAAAATACTTCCCATTGCCACACAACAAGAGTACCACCCGAGAGGGTCCTTGGGTGATTTGCCCTGGTTAGGACTTCTAAACCAATTGATTCAGTCAGTACCAACTCTAAAGTGGAAGAGTTTGATAGGTCGCCAGCAAATAAATAGCAGAGGTCTACTGGCTGCTCAAATGAGGCTCACTCTGGTCCTCTGCGAAGTCAGAAAGACTTGCCCAGTAGCAGAGTTGAACTGGGGGTTGGTATCTCTTTCCCCACTTTGCACCTCTTTCACACCCAGTCACTGATAACCCCACGAGGCTGTGTACCTGCTCCCTCAAATAAGCAGATGTGCCTGGGCTTTGCACCTGCCAGAGTCAAAGGAAAGTCAATGCCCTCTCAGCCTGGCTACCACCCTCTGCCACCAGCCGCCTAGGGGAGCTGAAGCCTGCCTGCCTCAGGTACTCAATGGCACCTAAGGAGTGTTCCACCTGAGCTCAGTCCGAACCTGAGTATAACAAGTCAGCAAATGATTTTCTCCCTCAGCCTCTGTGCCTTTGCCCCAGCCACTCTCCTGCGCTGGTATCCCTATAGGGTGAGGTCTTGCTTCCTCTGGTAATCCTCAGAGCTGGGGAGGTGTCTCTCCAAGATTAGTCCCTGGTGAGATTGCTCTACTGTTGCTGAATATTTGTGGTAAGTATCCCTGCACAGCTCCCAGGAGGCTCCCACGGCTAGTGGCAGCTCCAGGAGCAGGGCAGTGCCCACAGTGTGTGGTTCTGGCAGGTTGAAGCATCCTGTGGCTCCCACAGGGCTGAGCACGTGTTATGCAGCTTTGGCAGGGTGAGTGTGTAGTGGCTCTGGCAGGGCAGAGCTCACAGTGAGCAGCTCTGGCTGAGTAGGGCATTGGGCGTGGCTCTGGCTGGGGAGGGCACTGGGCGCGGGGCTCATGCAGATTGGATGCATGGTGGGTGGCTCTGGCACGGCTGAGTGCGCAGCTCGCAAGCCTCCTTCTGCAGCTAGTTTGAACTTTTGCAGAGCCAAGCCTGACTGTCTCCCCTCCTCTTTGTCTGCATAACTGCTAGACTCACTGTTACAGTGCAGCTTTTCTGCTACAGACCTTGCAGTGCCCAGACCTGGTAATGAATCACAGACATTCTGGTCTCTGCAGAGGTTAGGCTTCTGAACTGTCAGGTGAGGGGGAAAGTGTGGACTCGAAGTTCAAAATGGCCGGGAAACATTAGTTCAACTTTCATGCCTGGCAAAAGAGTGCTCAGGGTCACTGCAGGGTCCCTCTGGAGAATTAGTCCCCACTTCCTTCAACTCTCTCCCATGGGGTGAGACAAGAGGTTCTTAGTTAACTGCTCGCCTGTAGAAAACCTATAGCAAGCAAAAAACAAAAACAAAAACAAAAAACAACTCTCTTGGGGGAGGGGACAGACACTTTTCCTTTGGGATGAGTTTTATACCTGAAATTTGCTTTCTTGGAGTCTCAGCTTGCCTCAGCAGAGGTGATGTGCAGTTATCACTCTTATCTCTCAGCTTGGCTCCCAGTCTTCAGCTTTATTGGGTACTTTCTGGTCATTATCCTTCCCTCTGGATGAGAGCTTCTGTTGAAAGCTGGCTTAAGTCAGCCATCTTGCCCCTAGCTGGTTGATATTTTAGAAGGAGGAGTCAGTTGGATAGCCATCTAGATTGCTACAGCTGCCCAAAAAGTTACTACATAAAAATATATCAATTTACATATCATCGTGTTGTTCTCATCTCAGTTATGTTGGGGTAACTGAGTCAGCATATCACTATCCTTATGAGCCATGTAGCCAAATTTTCATTACTTACCTGACTATGGAATCATGGCTGTGGCATAGTTGGATGTTTGAAGTTTAGTCTTCATTATTTTTTCAAGCTGTTTGAACTGGTTTGGTTTCCCCATCACCACTTTTAAATATCTATGAGAGATGAGGAATCTGAGGCCTCAAGGCCACATCTAACCCTCCAGATTCGCAGGTGAAGCCCCTTAATAAAGGATTATTAAAAGGATTTTTTCTGTAAAATTTGGATTCAGTCAAAAGGCCACACTCAAGAATCCAGAAGGCCATGTGGGTCCCAATGGCATAAGTTCCCTACCCCAGTTTGGTGCTTACCAAACATAAAACCCAAATATATTGAAGATAAAATCTGACAGAGCTTAATCTCAATAAACTAGAAGCATATTTAATTTGTTGTTTTGGGATATTAGAGGGAGATATTTCTGTTCTTTGGATGGCTGAAAATGTTTCTTTATAGAGTTTGCATTGATATTAATACTGCTTTCCTTCAAGTTTTTAATAAAGGATATCATCTGAAGCCGAATGACTCATACCAATAACCGGCAATATAGAACTATTATTTCTTCTTTTAAAAATTTCAAACCACCTCTATTATTTGTACCTTGAAGTCTGTCATATTCACGGCTCTATAAGATTCTTTAGGTAATTGAAGGAAGTTTTGGTAAATGTTATGAAAGCAAATAAGACTTATTCATATTACGTTTTGTGTTTCAGAACATACAGAAACAAGATTTAGACTACATATAAAAATATGTTTGGTTTTTATCTCAAGATCTATTTTAACTTTTACCTAGGAGAGATTCAACTAGCCCTTTGCGATGTTTGCATCAATATATGCAAACCAAAAATTGGTTGTTAAGGTTGGAAAAAATAGAGCTGAGCTCAAAAAAATAAAAAAGAAATAAAAATAAAGAAACCAAATGCTTGATAAACCTGGCATGACATCTTTCAGGAGTGAATGAAGTATTCACAGTCTATATTAAAAAAGAGAGAAATATTTAAAATAACTGACATTCCACATCCTACAGACACAGACACAAATCTCAGAAGTAATTAAAATAAAGATATCAAAGGGGAGGGCAAATACCCTTGCAAACTCAGAATGGTAAAATACACACAGCCTAACCTCTGTTACCATTGAATCAAATAAGCTGTTAATTACAAAAGGATGAACACCCTCTGGAGATAACAGCAAACTCCAGGCAGTCAATAGGATGTGATAACATCCAATACAATCAAGAAACATTTGAGTCGAGCACAGGATTATACATGAGGATTGGAGGATTAGGAGACATGGCATTTCTGAGTCTAGTAAACAGAAAGCACAACATGCCAGCTGAGGAGAAGCAGAGGGTAGGGAAGACAGATGTGATGAATTAATCACTAGGAAGGCAATGAATGACATAATGGCTGGGTTCTGTTCCACAAGCTGGCAGAGAATGAATGAACCATGATGCCCTCTCTTCTGTTTCTAACCTTCAATTATGAATTGAGTAAATGCAGGACTGTAATACTAAGAAATTCTAAAATCTGTATAATTGCTGTTGATTTTTGGTTAAGTAGAAGATGTTTGCTACTTTGTATTTAAAAAATGATGCAGTAAATTATTTCCCTAAAATGTCTTGGTATCATTTATGGTTATGATTATAGCTCAAGGCACATTTTAAGATAGGAGAGCATATTCTGATGCACATAAGTACCTAGTGTTTATCCTATGCATTAGTTCCTTATTGCTGTGTAACAAATTACCCCAAAGCTTAGTGGCTTAAAACAACAAACACTTTTTTTATCTCTCCATTTCTAGGGAGGGATCCAGATGTAGCTTATCTGAGTGCCTCTTGTTTACAGCCTCTCATAACACTATAATTGAGGTGCTGGCTAAGGCTATAGTCATGACAAGGTTCAACTATGGGAGGACCAATTTCCAAGTTTATTCACATAAGTGTTGGCAATCCTTTAAACCATACCTAAGTTCAATCAGGTGTCTGTTGGCAGCCCTGCAGTTGTTGGCAGCCAGTTTTTGCTGGCTATTTGTGGTAGATGTCAGTTCCATATCATGCCAGCTTATCTATAGGGCCCTTTAGAAAATTAAAACTTGTTTTCCCCAGAGCTGGAGCAGAAAGACAGAGAGACAGAGAGATAGAATAAATATATTTGCCCCAAGACAAAACCCACACTCTTTATGTTACCAAGCCTCAGAAATAGCATCACATGAATGGTGATTCATTAAGTGAATCACCATTTAATGAATGGTGATTCATTAAATACAAGTCACTAATTCCAGCTACACTCTACTGGAGGAGATTATACAAGGGCATGAAGACCAAGAAATGGTGATCATTGGCGGTGATCTTAGAGGTGTTCTGCATCTTCTTTATTAAAATTCCTGGATCAGTAGAACAATACTAACATTTTCTCTTTTGCATTATAACTTACTATGCACAGTCAAGTGTATATATATGTGTGGCAAGTGTGTAGAGACACAATTAGGAGTTCACTGCAGGTACCTATAATTTATTTCCTTTATCTCTCCACCATATCTACTAAGTAGTCAAGTTGACATGTCAACTCATACTAGCCCCTTAATAAGATTGTTCTGGTTAAAAAAAAAAAAAAAAAAAAAAAAACTGCTCTGGTAAAGGTCACCAAGTATCTTCACATTGTTCAAGGAATATTTTTCTTTCAAGATTGTATTTGGCTTCTTGGCAAGATCGGGCTTTGGTAACCACTCCTTCGGTGAAACTACTCTTTGTTATTGAGAATACTACTTTATTCTTGTTTTCCTTCTGCCTGTTGGCTTTGCCTCTTACTGTTCATCAGATACTCTTCTATCTCTGCTTACTTCACAAAATTCCAGTATTCTCCATGCAAGAAACTTCCCTCCTTCATCCTTTTCCTTTCTCTTTCTATATATTCCTCTCCAGTATCCTTATCCACACACACAATTTTAAGTGTGCTTCATCCTGGTGATCCCCACATGAACCCATTCAGGACAGAAATCTCAATCCCCCTGTAGGCCATACATCCACTGGCTCTTCATTTTTACTTTATTATTTTCATCCCACAAATCTTACTGTTTCCACAGTTAGCATCTCAGGTAAAGAAACATGTTAACTCTATTATCCAAAGTAGAAATGTAATAGTTACTTTAGACCTTTCTTTTCCAAAAGCCCCTTAAAATTGTTCATGTACACCATTTTCTATCAATTTCACAATTCTTTCTTCTCTCTTACAGTACCCCCAGGACTACTCCAATCTGACCATCTTTTTTCTCTCCTCACTTCAATAAGACTGTAGCCTCCTAATTGGTTACTGCTTCTAATAACAACATCAAATTTGTTTATGTCATCAGGATAATAGGTAAATGATTTTTTAAAGTCCTTCTTGGGCTCCTTATCACTGTCAGGGTATAATACAAACCCTTGAACTTCTTGTGCAAGAAACTTTATGTTTTTTACTTTCTTCTTCACCATCATCTCATCTGCCCCACATGTGCTGAATGTTTTAATCATTCAGAGCCACTTGAAGGGTGCTGGAACCATTAGCCTGCAAGAGTGGGTTTGTATATATGCAGCTCCTTAGCCTTGTACATTTTTCAGGCCAGCTCTAAATGGATAAATCCTATTTATTTCCACAGCATAATTAAAGGACTATCAGGTCTGTGGAGTCTTCTTGGAATGGTCTTTCTCCACATTTCTCCAGCTACCCCATACAGACATATATAAATACAAATATAATACACACTGCACAGCCATACCTGACCCGAATGCCCTCCTTCTGTCTTCCCACAGCATCCTGGATATTCTTCTATCATTGCTGTGACCACTCTGCATACTACTGTTATCTGATGTGTCACCGCTTTGCTCTATGAGTAGTGTTTTACATGATATCTGTATTCCCAACATTTAATTCAGAGTCTGATGTAAATTAGGTTCACAATATGTCATTGAATGAATAAAAATATCCATGAATAAACGAATGTTGAATTCTCACATTTTGACTATACACAACATATATTCAGTTTAAAATACAGTAAAAGCTCTGTCAGTTGACCACCCAATGGACTATAACAAATTGGTTAACATATGGAGGTGGTCAACATAAGGAACTATCCCAACTGTACTGATGGATACCTGGAAAGCATGTTGTGTCTATGAAAATGAGGTCAACTTAAAAAGGTGATCAATATAGGGAGATGGTCAACTCTGGAGATCCTATTGTATTTAATTCTATGCAAACCTTCATGTTTTTGATGGGTAATGAAAGGAAAGATTTCTAAAAAGTGTGGCACTAGCTATCTCCTTGTCCTACCAGGTAAGAAATAGTAGTTGGAGTCTTAGCAAATTCTTATTTGAAATACAGAGTTGCAGTTTTTTCAGCTTGATTGCAGACTATGTCTGCCAAACTCGTTCTCCAGTTGACTATGTGTATCCTCTGTGCTTTCCTATAATTGTCTTGGTGCTTCCAGACACTTGGCTGCTGTGTTGTGATTAGGTACATTCATAAACTTCCCACTTCTTTGGGAATGGAAGGTTTTCTCTGTGCCTATGTCTTCTGTACTCCTGGGGCCAGTTGGGGAAGGAAGGCAAACAGAGATTGTGAAGCTTTGCCTTTGGCAAAACAATTGCCTTTGATGGAAAAAAAAAAAAAGCGATGAAAGCTATACTGAAAGATTAACTTCAGTCAACCAAATTCAAGTCTGGAATTTCAACTGTAATGGTGATAGGTGCTCCGAAATCTCACCAGAGTAGGATTGGTTATAATTCTGTTGAGTGATTCATGGAGTGATAATAACACAGTGTGGTGATTGGTTTTGGCCTTTCTTCAGAGTTAAAATTCCTTATAGATACCATCTAAGTAATTCTCCAAAGTTGCTTCCTTGTAAAGAAGAACATTAGAACTCTACTTACAGGTAGGTACTTGAGTCTGTTTCATTGCCTGAGGGCAGGACCACACCTAGTACTACTAGCAAAGTGAGCTCTATTCTGGCTTAATTATGGGCCCTAAATGCCTTTTATCATCCCTGGAATAGAGTCTCTCAATTACAGTTAAAGTCTGTTTATTATTTCTAACATTATTAGAGAATTACCATGATCCAGAGTCCCAAATCACCTGTGTGTGTATGTGTGTTTTAGTATGGTGCGTATAATTAATCTGAATATGATGGCCTAAATTTGTCTGTGTATGTGTATGTATGTAACCAAGCTGAAACTTTTCTTGAGCTACATTTTTTTTTAATTTTCTGAGTTCATTCATAGTTTCTATCCTCTCTAAAGCTCTCCAGAACACAGACCCCAAACCATTTTATCTCATTTATCAGGCATGGCATTTTTCCTCAGGGATAGAACTAAATTGATAAATTCATTATTGAAGACTTCATAGACCAGATGTTTTAGCTCTAGCTTTAGGAAAAACTGTAAAAAAGGCAATTGTGACTAAACATTCTTTCTATCCTGATAGGCCACTCCTGCCCATCCCTTACATCTTCCTCCCCAGCCCAACTTGTCCAGCAGTTTTCAGGGTATCATTTTTCTCTCCCTATTATCTAGTTTTTCATTCACTATTCTTGACACACAGTAATACAATGAGTGAATTTTTCAAAATACATCCAGATTTTAACAAAACTCAAATATAAAACCAGAACTCTTATGGTCATGTTTTAAGTATCAACATGAAGAGAAAGAAGAACTTTCTGAGACTTTTTTCCTTTCCTCTTTAAAATACAAACACACATTAACAGAAATTTGATTTTCCTACTTTCAACTCAAATTAACAAAGCATCTCAAGCTCCTTGTATAACTTTTCCTTAGTCTCAACTTCCTCACTTCCGTAATCAAAACTATCATCTCTACCACATATCAGCTTCATTTATTCATACTAATGTCTAACTTGTATTAAAGGTAGCAAAGAGTTCTGAGTTCAAGAGTTCTGATCAATAATACACAATAAGAATTTACTATGTTTTAGTGGATCAATCTGGTCTTTGTGAGGGTGAAGAAACTCATACCTTCTCATACTTTGTCATTTTCAATAGCGTGGTTTTAGATGTGAAAACCTTATATATAATTTGCTTCCACCCTGGAGAAGCCATTCAACGATGAAGTTGATACCAGGGAATGCCAAGCACAGCAATGGAGAAAAGTTCCTGATAACATTGCTGATTGTTGGATCAAGCCACCCCTAAAGTTATTCCAGCAAATGACCATCTCCTTCCCCTTTACTGTTTCAACCATGTTGTATAAAACTTGCTCCAAAAGTTGTTAAAACCACAAGGATGTTTTAATCTAGGTCAAGTTTCTCATTGCACAAAGGTCAAATTATCAAGACTAGGAGGATTGTCAAGGAAGAAGGGAATTTTTATTTTAGTTTAGTTTTAGACAAAGTCTCACTCTGTTGCTCAGTTTGGACTGTCATGACTGCAGCCTGGCTCACAACCTCAAACTCCTGGCCTCAAGTGATTGGGCTCACATCATGATTCTACATCAGCCTCCCGAGTAGCTGGGACTATAGGCACCTGCCACCATGCCTAGCTAATTTTTCTATTGTAGTAGAGATGGGGTGTCACTCTTGCTTGGGCTGGTCTCAAACTCCTGAGTTCACATGATCTACCTACCTTGGCCTCCCAGAGTGCTAGGATTATAGCCACAGTGGTGGGCCAAAAAAGAAAACTTTTTTTTTTTTGAAGTTTTTTGCCAGGGCTGGGTTTGAACCCACCACCTCTAGTATATGGGGCTGGCACCCTACTCCTTTGAGACACAGGTACCACCCAAGAAAGGAATTTTTAATATGACAGATGTCTTGTTGGGAGAATGGGACAACCTGCCTCAAATTCATCTCCCTAGACTAAGGGAGATCAGCCATGTGCCCTGGGGAAGATGGAAGGAGATGGTGAGTTCTAAGGTCAGAAAGTGTACACTGGGGCCTTCAGAATCTCAACTCCTTTGTCTTATAGAAAATTCATTGTTTCAGATCAAGTGTAGTAGCTTAAGCCTGTAAAAGCACTTTGGGAAGGTAAGGTAGGAGGATCATTTGAGCTAGAGTCCATCATTTCTATGGAACAAGTCAAGGGGTCAAGTAATTATTGTTAAGAGAGAGAATTATAAAAAACTTACAGGGGTTCATCGAGTCAGTTACAAAGTATCCCTAAATTATATCAATAACATGTGATATAATGCAGGTTTTAAGAAGAATAATATGGGCTTCTATCGTCCTTTACACCCAAAGGACTATAACAAACTGGTCAATGTACAGAGGTGGTCAACATAGAAAAACACCACAAATATAGTAAAAACCCTCTGTAGGCCTACTGTACTGATATGTGGATGTGGTGCATGTCCAGTCTATGACAATTATGTCAACTTAAAAAGTGGGCAATGTATAGTTTTTTTTTTATTTTATTAAATCATATTTGTGCACATTAATTCTATCATGGGACACAGTGTGTTGTTTCCATATACCATTTGAAATACTCTCATCCAATTGGCCAACGTAGCTATCATGTCATTCTCATAATTTTTGTGTTAAGACATTTATATTGACATTTAGAAAGATTCACATGTACCCCTATAGGATAAATCATAGACGTGATCCCCTCAATCACCCTCCCTTCGCCCATCCTCCCTCCTCCCCTCTCCTCCCTCTCACCTTTCACCATATTCTTGGACTCCATTTGGATTATAGCTTTCCTATGATAGTTAACAATTAGTTTCATAATAGGGTTGAGTACATTGGATACTTTTTCTTCCATTCTTGAGATACTTTGCTAAGAAGAACATTTTCCAGCTCCAACCAGAGGTAAAGTCTCCATCTTTTTTATGGCTGCATAGTATTCCATAGTGTACATATGCCATAATTCATTGATCCATGCATGGGTTGATGGGCATTGGGGCTTCTTCCATGACCTAGCAATTGTGAATTGGGCTGCAATGAACATTCTGGTACAGATATCTGTATTGTAGCATGATTTTTGATCTTCTTGATATATACCTAGCAGAGGAATTATAGGATCAAATGGCAGATCTATATTTAGATCTCTAAGTGTTCTCCATATGACTTTCCAAAAGGGACTTATTAGTTTGCATTCCCACCAGCAGTGTAGAAAAGTTCCCTTTTCTCCACAACCCCGCCAGCATCTGTGATTTTGGGATTTTGTGATATACGCTAATCTTACTGGCATTAGATGATATCTCAAAGTAGTTTTAATTTGCATTTCTCTGATGATTAGGGATGATGAGCATTTTTTCATATATCTGTAGGCCATGCGTCTGTCTTCTTCAGAGAAGTTTCTCTTTAAGTCTCCTGCCTACCCTGAGATGGGATCACTTATTCTCTTCTTGCTAATATGTTTGAGTTCTCTGTGGATTCTGGTTATTAGACCTTTGTCAGAAGCATAACCAGCAAATATCTTTTCCCATTCTGAGGGCTATCTGCTTGCTTTTCTTACTGTGTTCTTGGCTGTGCAGAAGCTTTTTAATTTGAGGAGATCCCAGTAGTATATTTTTGATGTTGCTTCAATTGCCTGGGGGGTCATCCTCATAAAATATTCACCCAAGCTGATTTCTTCAAGAGTTTTCCCTACACTTTCTTCTAGTGTTTTTATAGTTTCATGTCTTGAATTTAAGTCTTTAATCCACTGAGAGTCTATCTTAGTGGTGACAGGCGTGGGTCCAGTTTCATTTTCTGCAGGTCGCTAACCAGTTCATCCAGCACCATTGGTTAAATAGGGAATTATTTCCCTAATCAATGTTTTTAATTGACTTGTCAAAGATCATATAGCAGTAAGTAGCTGGGTTCAGCTCTTGGTTCTCTATTCTGTTCTATACATCTTCCTCTCTGTTTTTGTGCCTGTTTTGATCACAATGGATTTATAGTATAATCTGATGTCTGGTAGCGTGATTCCTCTTGCTTTGTTTTTGTTTCTGAGTAATGTCTTGGCTATTCGAGGTTTTTTCTGATTCCATACAAAATGAAGTATTATTTTTTTGAGATTTTTAAAGTATGACAATGGAACTTTAATAGGGGTTGCATTAAAATTATATATTGCTTTAGGCAGTATAGACATTTTAACAATGTTAATTTTTCCCAGCTATGAACAAGGTATGTTTTCCCATTTGTTAGCATTTTCAGCTATTTCTTTTCTTAGAGTTTCATAGTTCTCTTTATAGAGATCTTTCACATCCTTCGTTAGGTAAACTCCCAAATCTCTCATCTTCTTTGGCACTACTGTGAATGGAATAGAGTTCTTGACTGCTTTTTCAGCTTGACTATTGTTGGTATATATAAAGACTATTGAATTACGGGTGTTGATTTTGTAACCTGAGATGCTGCTGTATTCCTTGATCATTTCTAAGAGTTTTGTAGAAGAGTCCTTAGTGTTTTCCAGGTATACTATCATGTCATCTGTGAAGAGTGAGAGTTTGATCTCTTCAGATCCTATGTGAATACCCTTGATTGCCTTTTCTTCCCTAATTGCTATGGCTAAGACTTCCATTATGATGTTGAAGAGCAATAGGAACAATGGGCAACCTTGCCTAGTTCCTGATCTGAGTGAAAGTGATTTCAATTTAATTCCATTCAATATGATATTGGCTGTGGGTTTGCTGTAGATGACCTCTATCAATTTGAGAAAAGTCCCTTCTACGCCAATTCTCTTCTAATCATGCATGGATGCTGGATATTGTCAAAAGCTTTTTCTGCATCAATTGAGAGGATCATATAGTCTTTGTTTTTAAATTTTTTTATGTGGTGAATTACGTTTATAGATTTGCATATGTTGAACCAGCCTTGAGATCCTGGGATAAAACCCGCTTGGTCATGGTGTATAATTTGTTTGATGTGTTGCTGGATTCTGTTCATTAGGATCTTGTTGGATATTTTTGCATCAATATTCATTAGAGATATTGGTCTATAATTTTCTTTTCTTGTTGGGTCTTTTCCTGGTTTGGGGATCAGGTGATGTTTGCTTCATAGAATGTGTTAGGTAGTATTCCATCTTTTTCTATATTTTGGAAAAGGTTAAGTAGGGTAAGTATTAGTTCTTCTTTAAAAATTTGGTAGAATTCTGATGTGAAGCCATCTGGTCCTGGGTTTTTCTTTTTAGGGAGATTTTGTATAGTTGATGCTATTTCAGAGCTTGATATAAGCCTATTCAACATTTCCACTTGGTTCTGACTAAGTCTTGGAAGGTGGCGTGCTTCCAAGTATTGGTTGATTTCCTTCAGATTTTCATATTTCTGAGAGTAAAGTTATTTGTAGTATTCATGAAGGATTTCCTGAATTTCTGAGGGGTCTGTTGTAATTTCGTCTTTGCCATTTCTAAGTGATGAAATTAGAGATTTAACTGTTTTTCTCTTGGTTAGGTTGGCCAACAACCTATCTATTTTATTGACCTTTTCAAAAAACCAACTTTTTGATTTGTTAATCTGTTTTATAATCCTTTTGTTTTCAATTTCATCTAATTCTGCTCTAATTTTGGTTATTTCTTTTCTTATGTTGGGTTTTGGATTGAAGTATTATTCCTTTTCCAGTTGCTTGAGGTGTTCCATTAAGTTGTTAATTTCTTGTCTTTCTATTTTCTTGAGGAAGGCTTGCAGTGCAATAAATTTCCCTCTTAGGACCACCTTTGTGGTATCCCAGAGGTTCTGATAACTCATCTCTTCATTGTTGTTTAGTTCCAAGAACTTGGTAATTTCCTTCTTGATCTCATCTCTGACCCAACTGTCCTTGAGCATAAGGTTATTTAGCTTCCACGTTTTTGTTTGGGTCTGCAGATTCCTGTTGCTGAGTTCAACTTTTGTTCCGTGGTGGTCTGAGAAGATGCAAGGGATAATTTCTAGTCTTTTAAATTTGCTGAGGTTAGACTTGTGACCTAAGATGTGGTCTATTTTGGAATATGTTCCATGAGCTGATGAGTAAAATGTGTACTCAGTTTTATTAGGGTGAAATGTTCTATAGATGTCCGTTAAATCCAAATGCTGAATGGTTAAGTTTAAATCCAAAATTTCTTTCCTAAGCTTCTTGTTGGAGGATCTATCCAGAACTGCCAAAGGGGTATTAAAATCTCCGACTATGATGGAGCTGGGAGTAATCAGGTTGCTAATGTCTGTTAGAGTGTCTCTTATAAATTGAGGTGCATTCTGGTTGGGTGCATAAATATTGATAATTGAAATTTCATTGTATTGAGTATTACCCTTAACAAATATAAAGTAGCCATCCTTGTCCCTGCTCACTTTTGTTGGTTTAAAGCCTATGGTATCTGCGAATAAAATTGCAACACCTGCTTTTTTCTGCTTTCCATTAGCCTGGAATAGAAATGACCATCCCTTCACCCTGAGTCTATGCTTGTCTTTCAAAGTAAGGTGAGTTTCTTGAATGCAGCAGATATCTGGCCTGAGTTTTTGTATCCAATCAGCCAGACTTAGCCTCTTTAGAGGGCAATTTAAGCCATTCACATTGATTGAGACTATTGATAAGCCTGGTATACTTTTGGGTATCAAGTTTTTTGAAGGTCCAGTGGACATCTTTGATCCTTTTGTCACTGTGGAGATAGGAATTTGATCAAAATTTTCTGGGTGGGTTTATTTATGTGGTGGGGGATTGCGCTAGTCATTATGGAGGATAGGTCTGAGGATATCCTGGAGGGCTGGTTTAGTTATGGCAAATTTCTTCAACATGTGAATGTCATTAAAGTATTTAATTTCTCCATCATAAATGAAACTCAGTTTAGCTGGATACAGGATTCTGGGTTGAAAGTTGTTTTTTTTTTAGGAGGTTGAAGGTCAATGACCACCCTCTTCTAGTTTGAAAAGTTTCAGCAGAGATCTGCAGTCATTCTAATATTATTCCCCTTGTAAGTTAATGTTTTCTTGCATCTAGCTGCTTTCAGGATTTTCTCTTTCATGTTAACTTTAGTGAAGTTGATTATGATATGCCTGGGGGATGTCTTGTTTGGGTTGAGTCTCACTGGGGTTCTGAAGCTGTCTGCTATCTGAATTTCAGGATCCCTTGGCATGTCTGGAAAGTTCTCTTTCATAATTTCATGAAGGAGAACCTCTGTGTTTTGTGAAGCAACTTCGTCACCTTCAGGGATTCCTCTGAGGTGAATATTAGTTTTCTTTGAAATATCCAAGAGCTCTCTGAGCAAGTGATCTGTTTTTGCTCTCCATTTGTCATGATCTTTGGATGTTTTGGGCACATTCAAAGTCTTTGTCTTCAGTGTCAGAGATCCTATCTTCTGCCTGGTCCATTCTCTGAATGAGGAATTCAACTGTACTCTTCAGATCTTTAAGGGCTGCAACCTCCTGCTTCAGTGTACTGTAGTCTTTGATCATTTTATCTTTGAAATCATTGAATTCCTGGGACAGCTTTTGAATAATTTGAAGTTCTAGTTCCCTCCTTTCCTCCATTCTGTTGATCTTATTCGCTATCCAGATTCTGAACTCAATTTCTAACATCTTAGACATCTGTTTATGGAATCGGTCTTCAATTGTGTCTGCCCCATCCTTCCTGGGGGGGGGGGGTTGATCTACTCTGGTTATTCTGATTGCCAGAGTTTTTCTGCTGATTCCACCCCATGCTGAATTTGCACCTTTTGGAGACCATCCCTAAAACCATTCTGCCATTGGCTTCTTCTGGTTGTCTCCTGGGTGCACTCTGCCAAGGCCCCAGGAAGCAGGGACAGCAGCCAGGGAGACAGCTGAGCACAGAATGCTCTGGCTGGCGGGATCAGTCCTGCACACAGGAAGTGTGGATCAAGCAGTTCTCCTGGTGAAGGACCGGGACAGGGGCTTCGTCCACCAGGGTCAGGGGATGCTGCTCTTGGGTCTCCTCTTGCTGTCTCTGCAGGCAAGGGAGGGAGGGTGGACTAGAAACTCAAAATGGCAGTGTGAATGCCAGTTCCACTTTTCTGTCTGGGGGAGGGTGTTCCAAGTCTCAGCAGGGTCCCTCCAGGGTAGTATACTTCCCTGTTGGCAGCTCTCACTTGTGGAGTGTGAGAATAGGTCCTCAGTTTATCGATCACCTGTAGGAGACTCAGAGGAGCGGTTGAAGAGGAAACAAAGGGAAGTACTACTTTCTTGGGGGAGGGGACAGACACTTTTCCTTTGGGGTGTATTATGTACCTGTAGATTGCCTTCCAGGAGTAGCTGCTTGCCTCAGAAGAGGTATCCTGCCGGTATCACTCTTCTCTCTCAGTTGGGCTCCCAGTCTTTGACTTTGTTGTGTGTTTTCTGGATTTTATCTTTTCCTCTGGCTGGGAGCTTCTGTCCAAGGCTGGTACCTGTTGGTCATCTTGACTCCCTCCTATAGTGGTTTTTAACTATGGAGCTTCTACTATATATTAATATGAATGGAAGACAAGGAGTTATTGTTATATTTTAAAATATATTTTAAAAAATCAAGATGCAGAACATTGTGTATAATACTTCCCCATTTATATATAAAAGTGGTTATAAAACTTCATGTATTCATACTGTGTTTTATTTTACTTACATTTTAGTATATGCAAAGAATGTTTTCAGAAATATAAATAAGAAACTGTTAGCTGTGGGGTGGGAGTAGGAAGCTGGGAATTGGAAGAGGAGGTACTTTTACCTTCTACATATCTAAATTATTGGGATTTTTAAAATGGGAATATACTCCTTTAAACACCAAAAATAGCAACTAATGAAAAAAAATGAATATTTTGCGCCAAACAGTGACACTAGGCTATAGGATTTTATTGTCTAGAGGACATAAATACACATAAACAAAATATTGTAATGTGCTTATTGAAGGTTCAAAGACCATGTAGAGAAGAGGTATGTTTCATTCTTTCTGGAAGAATCACACAGGCCTTCTAAGAGGGGTTGATCCCTAAACAACGTTTTATAGTGGGAGTAAGAGTTTACCAAACAGACTATGATGGGATATCAGGTAGAGTGACAACACTTTTTGAGCATATAGAGGGCTGGAGTGCAGTCCCTTGTATCTTTCAGGAACTGCGAATAAGTTGGTAATTGTGGAGAGGCCAAAAGGACAGGAATGGAGGCAGAGCAGCACATAGAAACTAGAGAATGACAAGTTTGTTTGCCATGCTAAGAAGCTTGGGTTTTGTTTGTCAGCACCCAAAATCCTTTGCTGAGGCTAAAATTTCTATTATTTTCTTAGAATAAAATATTTTAGGAATGAGTGAAGTATAATAACAGAATATAGGGCATAATATAACACTTTGCAGGTACTATCCATACCCCAGTTTTGTCAAATCTTAATATTTTGCTACAGAATAATGTAAAGAAATAAAACACTACAAATATAGTAAAAGCCCTCTGTATGCCTTTATCTCAATGCCTGTTCCTTCCAAACAAAAGCATACCTGTATTTTATAGAAAAATATTAACTCAATATAAGAAACAGACCATATTTATGTCCTGGGACCATAACAGTTTTTAACTTTTTATTCAGCCTATTCACATATCATCTTACAGTAGAAAAATAAGCAACCTTGATCAGCATGAAGTTATATATATCAACTACATTCTCATGCAATGATGCCATTCAGAATCAAAAGATATGTGTCTGCTAAAAGTAAAAACTATTAGAACCTGGCCTGATATTAGAAAGGGACTTGAGGATATGTAGACTTATTTTGAAAATAAAGATTGAGAAAAGTGTTCATGTAAATAATTGATATAAAAATCACCAAATGCTTCTTAACTTCAGTTTATGTGTTATTTGCATCACTGACATGCATTTGACTATGTGTGTGAGTGTGTATAGATGTGTGTGTATCTTCAGGATGCAGAATAGGCTGATTTGGATTTCACTTTCCAGCTCATAAAAAAGCAAAACCAGCAAAGCGGGTCTTGACTAAATAGCAACACTATCACATGCAGACACTTTGTACAATAGAAGTTTGAAGGATAGTCACAAGCTGTGCACTTTTACAACATGCTACATGCACTGCACCGAAGAAAAGATAGCAGAGATAGCATAATTTTCAAAACTTATTTTTATTCACTTCTTGTTATTTACCCTACATTAGGTTTAAGTTCAATGGCACTTATTAGAAAACAAAATTTTAATAAACACAGGAAAGCATAGTTTTTACTGAATGCTTACATATATATGAGGACGTTACATAATTTATAGCAAAATTTAAAGAAATGCAACAACTTAGAATAATAGGTAAGTTTTTTGGTGGGTTTTTTCCAAATTTTAAGTAGTATCAATTACTTGTGTAATTTAAACCCACTTTAAATAATTTTGAGAATATATGCTATATTCTCATAATTACAAACCTCAAGTTTATAAACACTCCTGGTTGTCAAAGAGTGTTTGCTATATATTTTCTAAGTTAGTGCTAGGGATTTTTAAACACCCATGCAACCTATTTCCAAGCAGGTTTTGAAATCTCACACCCTGAAAAGATAATCATCTTCCTCCTTTTTTAATAACTCAAGAAACTCAGTCTACTGCCTTTCAGAATTCAAAAGTCTAAGTTCTCTTCTTTTTCTTTTGTTCTAATTTTCCATCAATTAAGAAAAAAGCAAGAGGGGTGGTGGTGCCTGTGGCTCAAAGGAGTAGGGCGCCGGCCCCATACGCTGGAGGTGGCAGGTTCAAACCCAGCCCTAGCCAAAAAAAAAAAAAAAAAAAAGCAAGAAAAAAGCAAGAGTTTGATATATAAGCTTTTTTTTTTTTTTTT
>NW_003852401.1:37233896-37267917 GCF_000181295.1 Otolemur garnettii
AAAAAAAAAAATCTTAGAATGAAAAAAAGAAGTTTGAGGGTCTTTTTCCATGTGGTGATTCACCTGACATTTACCTCCTAAGTCTTCAGCCAAACATTCATCTCATTCAAGACACTGATCTAAATATAATCAGCTTCTTCTTAACAAGCACATTCAGGATTAGATACAACTGCTCTGTCTTAAAAATGTTATAATTCCTTTCTTTAATTCAATATTTCAAATTCTACTTAACTAAAACAAAGCAAAATTTAGCTAATATAAAATAATTTGCAAATAAATGAAAAGAAAATAATGTACAATCTGGCCTTTAAATACATAATTTATATATTAAACTATATTAATACCATGTGCATTTACATTAATATGCTTATAATTTATTTTTATCTCAATAGTCTATTAATTACATGTAATAAACATTCATAAAATAATATCTTAATATGACACATACATTATTTTATAATACAAATTTGTTTATTAAGTGTAGAATAGTAGGCATCTATACTATATTAAGATTATTAGTTTATAAAAGCATTTTATATATACTTATATTTTTTCTTTTAAATCCAATGTTCATTCTTTTTCTAAATTTAAAAATTTCAAGTAACCAGAAATCAAATGAATTAGGATAGCAGAAAACATATAATTTTTACTTTTTCTTATTCATGCTAATGAATTAGAGACTATTTTTAAAGAGAATGAAAGAGTCACCTGGCAGTGCTGTTAAAATGGACCAAAAAGTTTAGATTTTCTAAAAGGAGAGACCAATTAGGAGGTTATAACTGTAATCCAGATAAATACTGATTGGACCTCTCATGACATGGTGGCAGCTGGAAGGGAGAAATGGAGACAGTTATAAAAGACATTTTGAAAGAAGAAATAACAAGTTTAGAAGACCATCTGAAAAGAGGACTTGGAAGAAAGAAAAGTCTTAAAGATAACTCTAAGATTCTGGACATGAAACCTGAGGAATTGAAGGTACCATTAACTAATAATGAGAAGCTGTGAGCAAGTGTCAGTTTCAGGGGAAAGACTGTAAATTCAATTTTGGAGCTATTGAATTTCAAAATCTCTATGAAGTAAGTAATATTCTTACTCCAATTTTGTAGATGGGAAACTTAGGCAGGAGGCATTAAGTAATTTGTTCTAGGTTATACAGACAATAAATGATGCAGCCAGAACTTGAACTCAGGCAACTATCATTCCCATTGTCTTAGTGAAAAATTTCAGTGTCTTAATTGGCACAGATCTGGGTTCTTTTCTTTAAAAAACAAGTATAGGTGATGAAAATTATAATTGACATCTGGTCTTTGTCAGCCCATAATAGTGGATTGAAAGGAAGCTTCTACTTTCTTAGAGACCCCATATACCATGACCACCATTAGGGAATGATTCCTGACTCAAGCAGCTCACTTAGTATAACCCAGCACCCTGGATCATTGATTGGTTCAACCAAGTCCAGGTTGAATCAATAATAGCATTTCTTCAAAAAACTAATAACTTGACAGCCAGGACTATTTGGAGCTTCAAATTTGAGGTTGTCATATAGCCATGTTCTAATTCCAAGGAGAAAGCTGCATGAAACCAGGATGCCAGAGAAAATAGAAACTAGACAAGGGGAGGACCTCAAGCATGTGAACTTGATTCTAGTCATCCTTGAGGACCAGCTGCATTCTTCTCTTCTTTAAGTTTGGTTAAGCAAACCAGCAGTTCTCTTTGCTTTCATTTGCTCAAAATCAAAACATGTAGCATGGTTGATACAACCACACACAATTGTGGGAATTTGAACAAGTTACTTAAAAATGAATTAGTTTGGGCTCGGCACCTGTGACTCAAGTGGCTAAGGCGCCAGCCATATACACCTAAGGTGGCAGGTTTGAATCCAGCCTGGGCCTGCCAAACAACAATGAGGGCTGCAACCAAAAAACAGCCAGGCGTTGTGGTGGGCACTTGTGATCCCAGGCTGAGGCAGAAGACTCGCTTGAGCCCAGGAGTTGAAGGTTGCTGTGAGCTGTGATGCCACAGCACTCCACCCAGGGGGATAGCTTGAGGCTCTGTCTGAAAAAAAAAAAAAAAGAAAAAGAAAAGAATTAGTTTGCTTATTTGCAAATGGCAGAAGATGATGCGTGTTTTTCAGGAATTTTTAGAAGATAAAATGATATATATAAACCATCTACCTTTTCTTATTTAAAACTCATTTTATTACTATTTTGAAAATATCTAGGCCCATTCTTTGAGTTCTTTCACTTCAATGAACTATTCTTTTATTTAGAGTAGTTGGTAACCTAGCATTGGACACACCTCTCTCTCTAGAGCACTATAGGTTGCCCATCACAGGGCTTTCAGAACCCTAGTGTACCCTTCCCTTCTTCTGCTGCACAGCCTATAGCCTTATATAATGGTGAGAAACCAGAACAAACGTCTGGTTGGTTTCTATACGCAGAGCACGTGGAATTGTGCCTAGCACTGAGAAATTCCTCAGTAACAGCTTTATAGTGGTTAGAAGCAGTAGTTGAATTTCTTTAAGAAATAATCACAGGATGTGACTCTCTAATTCCCAGCACTTTAAAGGGTTTCAGTAAGTATTCATTCAAAATCCACAGCAGTAGCTTTTAGTTACTGTCTCTCTTTAGTGGTGTGTTGTATTGATTTTGCAAATTTGCCAATTTATCTCAGCATTTTTTCTTTATTTCTTCTCCTTTTCCTTCTTTTTTGATAGAGTAAGAGCACAGTCCAGATTCAGAGTCCCAGATGCTAGATATCCCACCTTTGCTCTTTCTTTAGAGCTATTATTGCCTCTTGGAACAATCTATGCCACTACTCAAGGTAGAAAGGAAGGATTGTTATCCTGAGACCAAAATTAAGTCCTCAAGTATAACATCACACTCTGAGACTATGGACACATAATCTACTCTCAGGTTTTAGTGTAAAAAATGTCACAGAATTATTACTTTTTACCAGATTGTTTGAATGAAAACTGCCCAGGGATGGTAGAAAAACAATAACTCTAACCTTTTCCAAGTTTAGACATAATGACTTTGTTGGTAAAGACATGGAATCTAATACAAATGCTTTATCTTCTTTAGGTAGAAGAATCAGTATTTATGGAATATTTATGTATTTAATGATGTCCCACAATAAAGAATTTGAAGCAATTAGCAAGCTACGGCTTCCACCACTGGTTTTACCTATTTCAGCAAATGCTGCCAAGATCTTCATGGCTAATTTAGCAACTTGCTTATATGAGATAGGTGGGTGATATTTTCATTATAGGTAAGAAATAGGATTCTAAGAAATTCATTACTTTTAATGCCTATGGTGGACAACTGCCAGGCATCATTGCATTTCATACCAAAAAAGACTTAGGAGAGAATGACTTGACAGGAGCTTTAACTAGAATCTAAAATCAGCTGCAAAAAGTTTGACTCTCTTTGAATGAGAGAGCACTGCTTTTCCAGTAGTCTTCAGACACAGTGTACATTGTTCTCTTCTTAAATGGAAATATTTGCTGGCAAATGCCTTCTTAGGATGTGAAAAGCCAAATTTAACTTTTCTCTTAGGATAGCCTGGCAATAAAGCTTTTGACTTATTCATTGAGTTTGACTTATTCATAATAAGAGTTAAGTCAAATAAAGAGTTTGACTTATTCATTGTAATAATGGGTATAACTGTGGAAAGATTTTATTAAGTAGTCAGGGCCTATTGGTCAATATATACGTTACAAAAAAAAATCTCTTTTTCAAAGAGTTCAACAGCAAGATGCATATCACAAAGATGTCCTAAGTTAGGCATATGCACTTAACAGTAATCACCAAGACGTCTGTGTCAACTTCATTTGGTTTATATTGCTAAGTTAACAAAATATTTAAAATTATCTGCATGAATATTTGTATATTTTTGTCTCAATCCTCTAAATATAAAAAGTTAATTTAGCTTCTATTTTGCAGATGTGAATATGAGACTCCAAGTGATGGGACATGCTCCAGGCCATAGAAGTGGGAAAGGTTAATCTTTCCACTACACCAAGCATTGAGTTATTTTTATGCACTTGAATAAGGTTGGCCACAGGCAAAGTTGCAAGTGGTAAAGATTCTCTTATCTCACTTGGCTTCCTATCCTGTGCTTTTCTTTATCTGTATACTCTTCCCCTCTCTAAAGCTCTCTTGAACTTTGCCTTCCATCACATTTTTCCACCTACCTCCTAAGCATCTATTTATCTCTTCCTCTCCTTACACCTAACACCCTAGTGTTCCTCAGAGTCTTCCTCTGAACTCTTCTTTTATTACATATTACTCTATGTAATATTCCTGGAGATATGAACTGAAATAAAATCTTAAGGCTACTCCCTGGTCAATGAGTGATGGGGCCCTCTCTTGGCCAGGGGGATACTCTAAAAATTGAGTTGCTAACCATGAGAAATAAGATCAGACATGCCTTATCATGTCCTCCCTTCTTAGAGATGTCCTGTGTGTCTCCTTAACAGGCCTACGGCTATGCAAGACATATCTGAGAGTCCTCGATATATGCAACAAACCACTTGAGTCTGGGCATATGTCTAGTACTTTGTCTCTGATTAACAGACTATTGTCTTAACTCAAGCATTTTTTTCAGTGACTCCTGGTCTATTAGACAGACCTTAACTCTTTCAGCCAATTGCCAGCCAAAGAATCTTTAAACCCACCTATAACCTGTAAGGCCATGCTTTGATATGTCATATCTTTTTAAGCTAAGCCAATATACAATTTAAAATAGTTTAATAGTAAATTTCCCACAAACTTCATATCTGCCCTTTATACCTTCCATGTATTAATTTATGAATTTACCTGTAATTCCTGTTTCTCTGAAATGTATAAAAACAAACTGTAACCCCACAACAGAGAGTCCACTTGCTCAAGGCTTTTTTGGCATGGCTCTGGGCCATGGTCTTCAAATTGGTTCAGAATAAACCTCTTTAAATTATTTCACAGAGACAGCTTCTTTTCCTTAGACAAGCCTGTAGCTTCTACTGCCACCTATATGTTCATCATACCATAATTTGATATTGCCAGTTCAGATTTCTCTCCCACTTGATGTCTCTGCCTTGATAACCTATTGCTACTATAGATTCAACTCATCCCCAGACTGAGCTTATTATATGTCCTTTAGTGCATGTTCCTTGTTGGGGTCAGGCTCCCAGTTTCTTGAATCCAATTAACCTGGTTTGATTAAGTTAGAAATCAACCAAGGCACAGAGTTAATTGAAAGTAAAAAATGAATAGAAACTGAGAATAAAACTGGAGCAGCACAGGCAGTGTGGAGCAAAGTAACTTGCACAAATTTCAGGGTAATAAAAAGAGAAATTTTATTTAGGAAGAATAAAGAGAAAGTTTAGAGCATTTCTAAAGAGAGCTGGAAATGGGTCCCTCTCATGAAGGAGCAGAGATGAGAGAGAGATGAGGACACAAGTGCCTGCAGAGGTATAAACACCCTCTGCCTTTGAAATTGGCTGCAAGTCTTTCATTGGCCTCTCTGCCCTCTAGGCAATGTTGCCCATTTCTATTGGAGATTGATGGTGTCTTTCTATTGGCCATTGGTTACCTAGGTTACTTCATATCTATATTCTTATGGGCCCTCCAGACTTTCCTGGTTCAACAGGTCAGGTTTTCCTCTCAACTCCCTTGCAGCTACTTTTTAGTCTCCCTTCTTGCTCCTCCTCCTGCTTTTCTCCCATGCCCCTCCCCACTTAGTGGCACCATCATCTACTCAGCTTTCCAAGCAAAGAACCTCAGAGACATCTTTGATCCTGTCTCCTTTTTCACTTTCTTTTTATACTTACCCTCCATATCCAGAGTTTCCACTTTAGAAAAAAGATTTTTCATTCATTTTTCTTCAATTCTCACTGTCATTGCTCCATTTCTTTTCCTGCTTGTTTCTCTCTGGAACTACTCCTGAACCACTGTTGTAGTGCGAATAGCCAAAAAAAAAAAAAAAAAAAAAAAAAGGCAAAAACAATTTCTGTCTCCCCAATTTGGGGGGGACTTGAAACCTTTCTCCCTGCCTCAAGCCAGTGGTCAGTAGGGACTAGAAATATCTCTTTTTCTTCGGCAGCAGGAGATAGCTCAAGGGAGTCATCACAATATCTTCTTAGCTGAGGATGGGATGGATGGAGGGATGGAGGTTACAAACTCCTCTTCACTGAAGACAGGATTAATCTGGGTAGAGGTCACAAGACAGTTGAAGATGGCCTGAAACCCAGAAGAGGCCAGGAAATTGTCTTGGCTCAAGGTGAGATTATAGGATTGAATCTTTTAAAAAGCTCTATGCTTCTGCTCAGAAATAGGAATTGGAGTTTGAGACTACTGTCTGCCATTTTCCTCCTTGTCAGGCAAAATAATAAACTCCTTCCTTCTCTTCAAACCACTTGTCCCTCTTTTTTCTGATGTGGCTTTGGGGAACAAGGGCCCAACTTTCAGTAACACCTCTGAAATATCTCCTTGCGTCTTTCTAATCATGCTATTACTCAGCATGCTGTTACTCAATATTTCCTTGCATCTTTCTAATCATGCTATTATCAACTCTATTCCTCCCACTTAGGAAATCTCCTAATCATATTCTGGAAAAACTGACAGTATTGTATTCAAACTCTTTTCCCCTCTTGGAATCTCTCAAGTCTGTACTTTCCCGTGTTTCATATCAACTTGCAAAACTTGCTGGCTTTTATATCAACCACCTCTTCAAAACCTCATGGAGGCAGCAGGACCTAGAGCAGTACCACTGGAGCCAAGAGCTCCAGCTCAACAGCTACTAAACCACACTGGGTCTTGGCACGCCTTGCACTGACTCAGCCATCCTCCCCAATTGAAGTGGTTACAACATTTTAAAAAAATCCTTTGTTCTTGATTTGTTTGAGATGTATGTTATCTAAGCTTTAATGCAATCCAAAAGGAGAAGAATAAGCAGAACTAAATACAGCTAAATCAATGGTAGCACAAAATTATCTCCAGGTGAAATAATAAAGAAAAGCCTTGGGCTCTCTGAATCACTGCAAATGCCTGTGATACTATCTTATACTTCACTCCCAAACTTGCCCCAGGTGGTGGTGGTGGGGTAGTTCTTGTGGCAAAGTAAGGTGTACTCAGAGCTCCACCCTTTCATTTTGTTTCTCTAAGTGAAGTTTTCTCATTATCTTGATGTGTAGATTGAGGTGATAAACTCAGGGAAACTTGAATTCACATTATTTTCTTTCTCAGTTTTAGATCCCTGCCCAGCTGCAGGAGTCTCAACTATCTTTCAATCAAATAACACACTATTGGATTGCCAGCACTGGAAGAAATCTTTCCGATAGCTTTGTTCAACTCACTATGGAGAAAAATGAGGCTCCTCCTATGGACTGGTAGCTATCAACAAGCATGTAAAGAATGCTCAAGTCAGCCTCACCTTATTAAGTCAATGCCCTTTCTGAACACTCATGTACATTTACCATACTAAAAATAAATTGGCTGGCACAGGAGGTTCCTTGATGCAATGGATAAGAGTGGACATTAGAGTCAGACCCAACTAATCAAAATGCTAGCTCTCTGAATTCTTAGCTCAGTCATGTTAATTTCAAGGCTCAGTTTCCTCACATGGAAAACGGGTATAAAATTAATGGAGTAATGGGAGCTAAACTATGTTGTAAAATGTTTAACACCATGAATAGTACAGGTTTTTCTTACCCCCCAAAAGAAAGAAAAATGTAACCATGAAGACGATACATTAGCAGATTCAGCAGTTTCATCTGACTTCTAAGAGAAAAGAAATTAAACTCCCAGCTCTTGGCTTCAAGGGGCATTCACTACAGTGAAGAGCTAAGCACATCATTAACTTTCCCTTCCTTTAGATTTTCCCGGGTATAAAATGGAAGTTGGGAGCTACCTTCCTTACTGCAAGGATCAGTCCAAAATTAGAATGACTTATCCATAAAATAATGAGTTTAAGGTTTTTTAGTTAAAATTATACATATATCCTAAGCTATAATTATACTATAAATAATATCATTAACAAAATTACATAAAATTTAATGCAGAGAGAAATTTATATGGAGAGAACAGTGTCTACCAGGGAGAAGGCAGGATGGAGGTGCAGGCAGGCATGGCCTCCCAGACAAGGCAAGATGGGCTGTGGGCTGACAGTTGCAGGTAAGGAGGGACCTCAGTTATTAGTGAAAAGACATCTATGTGTGGGAGAAATTGTTGCATACATTAAGGGTAAGCAATTTGTTCCCTTGACTGTATGAAATATTCTTAATTTAAGTACACTAAAAAAATATTGTGTAACTCAGATGTTTGTCTTCTTTCTTCCTTTATCGTTCTAATCAGCACACTCAACAATTACACCCTCTGCTCCAAGGCACTCCCACCCTAGATGCTTCACCTATAAATCAGAAACTAGCTTTAACTGTTCTGTTGCTGCCTTCTGTTGCAACAGAACATACAAACAGGGCATAATCTCCACATGGGGTTTTTGTGGGAGCTGTAATCAAATCAAATTTAAATATGTACTTTCCCCTGATCTGCCTTTTCATCAGAAGATAGAGCAAAGAAACTTTAATTTCTTGTAAAGTTACCAAGGGAAGAAACTAGTAACAGCAAACATAGAATGATGCCTCTAAATTGTAGATTGGCACTGTCATTAGGAAGGCTATAAAAGACTCCATGGGGTGTGCATGTGTGTGCACACATGCATGTGTGCCTTAAGTGATAAGAACTCAGATATGAGAAAATTCTTTTCTCAGCTTGGCCACCAGTGTGTTCTTGAAATGGCTTTTGGTCTAGCCAGTCACTTGTTGCACAAAGATCCAGTTATTGAGGCAATGATAATTGCTGAGGACAAATGGAATTGTTAATACAACAGACATCTTGTGAGAACAGAAGTTGCCTCAAGTCTATCTCTCCCAGTAAGAGATATCATGGGCTTTAAGAGAAGTGGCTACCTGCCTTGAACCAAGTCATGGTCTATCTACTTGCTATTTGCATTGGGCAGGTCATGGGCATTGGTGGCAGGTTGCGGGAGACATGAGTCATCAGAAGTCTGCCGAGGGACCTTCAGAATCTCAGCTCCTTAGTCTTGGCAAAAATCTATCATTTCTCGGGAACAACTCAGGTATTTAGCTAAGGAAGAGGCTTTGAAATTTGTTCGATGAGGGGCCAATTGCAAATGGATTTTAAGAACTTGAGAAGAACTGACTTTTTATTGCATTTCTCACTTTAGAGCTGGCAAAATGTGAAAGATTATCTGGCTTTCCAACAAGTTCCCAGGAGCCCAAATGTTTTAAAGAGAGAGTTAGCAAGTTGATGACCATCTCACATTTCATCTGTCCCGGAGGGCAGGCACTTGCTCACAAACAAGAGGGACATATCCTGGAAAACACTTGCGACTTAAAAACCTAGGCATCAGCGCCGATAGCTCAGTGGTTAGGGCGCCAGCCACATATACCAGGGCTGATGGGTTCAAACCTGGTCCAGCCCTGCTAAACAACAGTAACAACAGCAACAACAAAAAATAAAAACAGACGGGTGTTGTGGCGGGTGCCTGTAATCCCAGCTACTTGTGAGGCTGAGGCAAGAGAATTGCTTAAACCCAAGAGTGTGAGGTTGCTGTGAGCTATGACACCACAGCACTCTACCAAGGGCGACATAATGAGACTCTCTCAAAAACAAAAAACAAAACAAAACAAAACAATCTAGACATCAAATGTATTTCTTTCTAGATAATTACAATGAAGAATTCTGTGCCAGTTCTAGCTGGTCAACTCCCAGAGAACTCACGTAAGAGGTGATTTGTTTCCTGTCAATGAAAATAGGGACCAGTAAGCTGTGTATTCCCAAACTCAGCCCCAGCTCCCTCCTTAGTCAAGCCTCCCATGTTTTTACCACACATGTCTGAGGGTCTTGAGGTGCCAGGGAAGATCCTTGGTCAATTCTAGCACTAGGGCTTCCCTTTGAACCACTAAAGGACATTTTTCTGAAAAAATCACAAATTGTTAACCTAAAATTTGTTAACCTTAAACAAATGAGCATTCTAACAACAAAGCCTTCAGTGCAGCTGTACAGACTCCACATTGCAAATGGGAGGGGCAAGTCTTTGAGTGAGGATGGGATGCCCTGTGGGACCTCTCACCCAGGACTCTTCATATTACTTACAACAGTAACACCACCACTGAGTGCTGCAGTGACCATTTATGACAGCTTTTGTCCTCACTGGTGAACAAGTTCTTTTGAATAGGAACACATTAATAAAGCATCCGAGTCAGAAGCATATGACAGTTAAATACATATGAACCAAGAACTGCTTAATTGAGGGTTCTTAATATTTAGTTTATAAAAAAAGATTTGACCTCAATAAAAAGGCCAAAAGCCATTGATTAATACTAATTTCTTCTTTTTATGGATAAAGAAACTAAAGGCTAATGGCAGAAGTGAATGTCTTGAAGTTACATGGCTTTTAAGTGATGGAGCAAAGGCCAAGGCTGCTGGCGTCTGGCTCTGTCAGAGTCACCAATCCCCCACTCTGCCAGGATCTTTCCCATCAGTTTTCTAAAGACAAATGATAGAAGAGCACCTGAGTCTTAGGGTGATTCCAGACTTCAGACCTCAGTCTTCTCAATTAGAAAAGGAGTTTGTACGAGGTAATTGTTCTAATATTAATTAATTGTAACAGTTCAACATTCGCCGTCTTTTCTTTTCCTCTTTTTGATAACAGTCTCCCATTAACCCCTGGAGAAATCTCCTCTCCTTCAATCTCAGTCACTTGGTTTGGGTGAAACTAATTCTTCCGGTCAGTGTAGACACATGTCCCAGGGTTGGCGAGTCAGAGTGACAAAAGGTGGTTACGGTATTATACCTGATTTAGCTGCCACTGATGAGAACCAGGTCAAGGTCCTCCTTGGTCTTCACGATAGTTGTTTAGCTGGAAAAAATGAGAGTGAGCCCATGAGAGTCACATGTAAGGAGAATGAAACTTCAGAGGATAGCAGAGCTGACAGATAAAGAGGAACACTCTAAATTCCATCTGCTGAGGCCCCAGATCCAGATTCACCAGCCAGGAGATTCCCTCTTTATGATTATGCAGGTTCAAGTTAGATTTTGGTCACTTGCAACCTAGTAAGCCCTGAGATAAAATCCTTGGGCTATTTCAGTGTCAACATTGCATAGCTTTGTGAACAAGATATCAATAGTAACAAATGCATTTATAAATATAGAGGAAATTATGAAATAAAATTTTCCTAAAAAAGGTATTACATATATTGAATAGCTATCTGAATATTCTCATTATTTTTATTCCTTGAAGATACCTAGTGAGATGTAGTGCTTTGGAAAAGAATTTCCACTTTGTAAGAGAGTATCCCACTTGCATCCATTATATATTCTTTAGCTTTGAATCATTACAGGAGAGAAAAGAGTAAAAGAAGGGGAAAGGGCATGACACCATATTTTCAGCAGCTTTATAAATGTATGCATTAGATTTATTCAATTAATAGTTGTCTTAACAGGTTGGACGATTTTATCATTAACTGGAGGTTTCATTCATTTACAATATCATTCCCACATTAAATGTTCTTTAAGAGGATTTCAGTTGAGTAGGAATATTTAAAATGAGTAAAATGAGGTGCCATAAATCTTTCCTCTTTAATGAATTTATTCCTTTTTAAGGAATTAATTAAAATCAGTTGTGGAGGAGCGCTATGCACTAAATGAATAAAATAGTGTCCAGGCAAAGGTTAAGGAGAAACTGCCATTAACTGAAATGAAGAACATTCTGAAGGCAACTTGTTAATGGAGAATTTTCATACTTATACGCACCAACAAGAAATTCATTACTCAATGAAATTACACTCATCTGAGATTACTATTTCCTGCTCTTTCCCTCCCTTCATTCTGCCTCCCTGAAATTTCACATTCCTTTTCAATAAAGTGGCTTTGTTTATTTTTTTTCACAACTAGTATATTCTGGGATACAAAATCATCTTAAATCAACTTGCTTAAGTCCAGAGCATTCATTCTTGGAAAGACATGGTAAAGACGGTGAAGAAAAAAGAAGACGTAAGAGTGGAGAGAGAGCTGAACTTTCAAACTTGGGGAAACATCCTTTCAAATTTAATTCACAAACTGGGAACGGAAATGTCATTGCCTCACTCAGAGGGTTAATCACTTTCTAATTTGAACTGGCAAATTTTATAATGACACTGTGAAATTAGCAGCATTTTATTGTGTTAATTATCTACAGGACACTACATCATTACTTCTAATAAATGTAAATGAGATTGTGTCTCCTAGGACAATACATAGACAAGGTGAATTTTTATTGGCTATTTACGGCATTCCAGGACAGTCTTTCTTTTTTCTTTCCTTATAAAACACTTTCAAACAGTGTCAGCTTACAGTGCCAGTTCCCCTGTATTTTATTTAATACAATATTTTAAAGGTCATTAAAGTTCTTCTTAGCTCACTGGAACTCATTTTCTCTCAAAGAAATGTTGATTATTAAAAACCATGTCAAGTGTCAACCCAATCAACCGAGACTGAGAACTGGAGCCCTCCCATAAGAATATTAAAATGTTCAGCCTTTCCTTTTAAAAGCATTTTAATATGTGCTGCTCCTTTACTCACTTGATTCAACTATGTACCCAGAGATACAGTTCTGCAGAAGAATGAACCACTGGGATGTTGATGTCAGTGGTACAAAGGAAATGAAGCTGTGTTTTCCTAAATCATTCAGCAAACATGAAAGTTAACACATACACAGTGGTGTGCCAATCAAAGTTGACAAATACATTTGGAGACCTGCTCTGAGTGAGTCATCACATAAGGTTGCAGAGAGAGTGAAGAAAAGTAAGAGGCAGTTTTTAGCTTGAAAAAGTAATAAGCTAAGAAAGAGGGAAAAAACAGATATAGAAATGACTGACAAATGAGAAAAATGGAAAGGGCCCTATAACACAAATAAGGAGATATTAAAACGCAAGGGACTTCAGTTACCTGATAATTATGGATATTAGGGGAAAAGATGTCTTTTAAGATGACCATTGACCAGAAACATCAGATTTTGATAGAGGTAAGATATGGAGAGGGCTGAGTGATAATGAGTGTTAATTATTTTTAACAATAATAATAGCTACCAATTGAACAACTATCACGTGCCAACACATTCCAGACATTAACGCTCATTATCCTAACAGCCTTGGAATGTAAATATGGTGCCTATTTTATACATGAGAAAATTAAAGGGAAGAAGATGAAATAACATGTTCAAGTTTACACAGCCAGTAAGTAAAATAGTCAAAATTCTAACTCATTTCTGTTTAGTGTAAAACCCGTTTTATTTTGAGTAGATGATGCTTCATCCAAAAGCAAAGTTTAAAGTTAAGCATTTTCAAGATGAGTGGGGTTACTCTAGTTATGAGAATAAGAAGCAAACTGATGTGCAGTTCAAATTCTAGTTCAAATATTCCAAATTATATAATATTAAAATCCTATATAACCTTTCTCCATGTGTTTCTTTTTTCCTCTATCTCCCTTTATTTAGTTATCTCTAACCATATTATCTCTATCGACCTCTGGAAGTCTTGGATTTCTCATGTTTCTGATCAGGGAGAACAGTAGCTCACTAGGTTTGCGGTAAGAATGACATCAGTTAATGTGAACACTTAGCATTGCACCTACACTCACGAAGGGTTGTAATTACCACTATTGCTGCACTAATTGTCTCTGTTGTTGTAGTCAACAAAGTTGGTGCTCTTGTCTCTCTGTTTCCTCCTCATTTCACTTAGGTGCTCACCATTTACTCACTTCATTTTTTATGTCATTTTGTACAGAAGGTGAGGATTAAAAATAACTGATCGATCTGAACGAGACTGCTATGATTTGAATGTTTGCTCTGTCTAAAACTCATACTGAAATTTAATTTGTCTTGTACCAGTGTTAAGAGTTAAGACCAAAAGGTGATTGTGCCATGAGGGCTCTGCTCACATAGGTGAACTCAATGTTATTTAAAAGGATGAATTCAACCCCTTTTGCCTCTTGTTGCCCTTCTTTGCTCTTCTGTCTTGGGCCATGTGATGACACAGGACAAAGTCAGTGACAAGATGCCAGAGCTTTGATGTTACACTTCCCAGGCTTTGGAATGGTGAGAAAATTAATTTCTGTTTATTATAAATTACCCAATCTCAGGTATCCTGTTATGGCACAAATAGACTAAGACAGCTACTATACTCTTATTAGCATCTGTAAACTTAAATGAGAAAAAAAAAATGAAACTGGCAACTGAAATTAACCTTTGCTATTACCAAGTCAAGCAATAAATATGAGACCACTGCGCACAGTGTTCACTGCCCTGTTAGATGACTGTGACTATACAGAAAAAATTTGAACATGGTCCCTGCCAGCAAGGAAATTACTATTTAGTTAGTGAGATAAGATAAGCCTGCAAACAAAACTGAGGGAATAACAGAAACTGGCTTATAATAATAGACTAATTATGAAACATAAGCCATGATTATTCCAGAAGACAAAGGGAAGTGCACTGCAGGGGAGACGAATGGCTCCTTAGTGGAAGTGGGACTTGAATGTTACCTTATAAAAATAAGGTTGGATAAATGGCATGGGGCCCTATATGGATTATATTTGTCAAGCATTTATTACTACAGTACTCTAACTACCTCTGTTGTAAAATTATCAGAATAAATTGCCTCAGTGCAGAATTAAGTTATGCTGGGGATTTGACGGAATGTTTTAAGCTAAATAAAATGACTGTGATTATCACAGAAATACAAGTTTTGTGGAAATAACATAAAACCCAGCAATTCTATAGGTAGCATAGTTGCTGTTTACATATGAAAGAGATATATAGGGACATCTTACTCATGTTAAATTGGGTGTAATAGCTCAAGTTATACAAACTATGCGTGGGTGGGAGTGGGTAGGAGGAAATAAAAGCATAAAAACTGTCTACTCATAGTTAGAGAGAAATAATTAGATTTATTTCCTCCTTTATTTCATTTATTCCTTCACTGATGGAACTAACAACTTTAGAAAACTGAGTTATCTTGTAAAGCATCCTTCCTAAAAAGGCGAGCAGTTGTAGGATATAAAACAAAATAACTATTCTCCAATTTACTAGAAGAAAATTACTTTTAGAGAAGCAAATCGTAAAACATAATAATAGAAGTATAAATCAGCATATTTATTAACTAAATATAAAATTATGTTACAAAGTCTCTGTGTAAGGACAATGACTCTCAGAAATGATAAAACATAGTAGTAGATGTGTTACTGGCTAATCATATAATTGACAGATAAATATGAAAAGGGTTAAAAGTCTCTGTTTAAGGACAAAGACTCAGACTCAGGGTGAAAGATGCCACTGTCTACAATCTACAAGAGAGGCATACAAAACAAAGCGATTCAGAAATGTTAGAAACACAGCCCGGCCAATGCAAACAAAAGGGAAAGATGGTATTTATTTAAAGCAAAATAGAACCCAAAGGAAAGGCCATTAATAGGTAGAGTCATGTTACATTGATCACGAGTAAAATCTGCAATGAAGATATACCTGTTGTGGATTTGCATCTGGAGTATTACGTATATCACAATATACAAAATAATTGTTCCTAAACATTTTTGAAAGTTGACAGTTTGGCAAAACAAACAATACTATTTGCCTCATTAATTCTACAACAGTCATTAATTGTACTAAGTCATTACAAGGAAACATTTCTTAAATATAAAAATCATGTTACAATAGAGTATTTTCAAAGTATGACAGAAACTAGCTAATTATAATTCAGGATACCCATTTTCTTTTCTTCCTGGGCACATAGATGAACGGTATTTCCCAGCCTGACTCACACTTGAATGGGCTATGTGGATTGAGTTCTAGCCAATTAAATGAGAACGGAAGAAATCCATCCCACCGTTAGGCCTATCCCTAAACCCTCCCACACAAAGTGGCCTGTGCTTCTTGTTCATCTGTAGGAACATAGAAACCTTGGAAACTCTCTGATGAAGAGTGCAGAGCTACAAGGAGGAAATAGTCTGGGTCCTTCCTACTGCTGATCACATATTTCTGTTTTAGACATTATGCTATTAAGACCAAAATTTCTATGATGTTTGCACCATTGTATCTTTTGGGGCTGGTTTTATAGCAATTTGTGTTAACCTTAACTAATATAGACTGTAGTGAGTGTGTGTGAAAGAGAGAGAGAGAGAATATTAGCATATGGTTGTATGAGTTTCATACATACCATATTTTATCACAGTTATTTGCTCTCCTGACCATATGGACATATTTTTAATTATATGTAAATAAAAATTAATTGTGTTTATCTTTGGGTGACAGGACTAAAGATGAATTCTGCTTTCAAATTTATTTTCCAGATTTTCTATAAGAAACTCATATTAATTTTATAACCAAAACATAAACTTACTAAATTTTTAAACACAAGAAAAAGCAGCTTCCTTTCTCAACAATCTAAGTGCCAAGACAAGCTTATCATATGTTAATGACTTGGAAGACTTGGAAATAAACTATAAGTCTTAAGAGCTTTTAAGAGCTTACTAATCACAGAAAGGACTAGTCATTCTTTCATTTACTCATCAAACATTTATTGAATATCAATTATTATTTGTCCAGCCTTACGCCAGACACAAAAGATACACCATGACACAGAAGATATGCTTTTACCTGCCCAGTGAAGGCGAGATTTCTGCTCTCTGCATCCCAGTCTATTATGAGAGATGGTGATATAATCACATTCTAGTTCCATGTGATGAGCAGTTTCTGATTTGAGCTCAGTGTAGGCAAGTGATAGTCAAAACAAGAAAACAATTAACTCTGGTGATTGTCACAAGAGTAGACTACTCTTCTATTTTTAAGAATAAATGTTCCAAGTGGGTAAGCAGGAAGGGCATCGCACCTTTGCAGAGACTATACAGATAGTTTAAGAATGGCTGAAGTGTAGCTCTACAAAGAGTAGACCTGGGTGAGTATGAGGCAGGAGATGGAATTAGGTGGGGACAGATTACAAAGTCTTGATATGGCTAGAGCAGATAAAAACTATGATCAAATTGGCATTGTGGAAAGATGATGTCAGAGTGAAGAAAGGTTGGACACTATGTGGCTGGGCCGAAATTGATGGTGTTCTTCACCAACTCTGCATCTTGGGCAGCCAAATGGACTCAGTGAGCTTGGGGCCTACAAGCAACATATTCCTTTCTGCAGTTCTACTTCCTAGAAAACACTTGACTGCTGAGGTAATACGTCCTACAAAATGACTAAAGCTAATATTGTGATTCTTTTCCTACCACTAAAATTTGAGACAGTTTTAAACATATGTCTAGCATACCAGATACATATTTTATAAGATTTTAGAACATTTAGGTTAACACATTGCAAGTTGTCTTGTTCAGGTGGACACTTCGTGTATACAATGCTGGCATCTAGCATTGATACCACCCCGTGCTGGTGCTACAAAGACCTACTGTCTTGGCTCAGCGCCTGTAGCTCATTGAGTAAGGCACCAGTCACATACACTGAGACTGGCAGGTTTGAGCCAGGCCTGGGCCTGCTAAACAACAATGACAACTGTGATCCAAAAATAGCCAGGCATTGTGATGGGCACCTGTAGTCCCAGCTACTTGATAGGCTGAAGTGAGAGAATCGCTTAAGCCCAAGAGTTCAAGGTTGCTGTGAGCTGTGATGGTATAGCACTCTAGAGAGACTGTCTCAACTAAAAAAAAAAAAGACCTACTGTCTTGCTTCTTTCTCTGTTGCCATTTCACAGATTGAGGGGCTAATCCCTTCTCTCATGGCACATCCCTCTTACAGATATTATACATCTTGGTTCACTTGTTTGTATGTTATCGTCAAGGGAAAAGGTAATCTAGGTAAAAGTCAGTATTAGTTTCATAGGGCTACCATAACAAATTATCACCTGTTTGGTGGCTTAAAACAAGAGAAATTTATCTCATCACAGTTTTGGAAGCCAGAGTCCAAAATCAGAATGTTGACAGAGCCAGGCTCCTTCTGAAGGCTCTAGTGGGGAATCCATGCCATGCCTGTCTCCTACCTTCCTGAAGCTTCCAGAAAAGTTTGTGTCACTTGGCTTGTAGATGCAACACTCTCAGCTCAGGCTCCATCTTCACATTATCTCCTCCTCTCTGTGTGTCTCTTATGAGGACACCTGCCATTGGATCCAAGGCTCACCTAGAAAATCCAGGATGATTTCATCTCAAGATCCTTAACTATATCTGCAAAACCCTTTTTCCAAAGCAAGTAACACTCACAGGTTCAGAGAACAGAATATAAATGTCTTTTAGGGGGACCACCATCCAAACTACTAGAGTTCAAAGGGGTAGAGCTTCATAACCAGAAATCATAGGTAACACTGTGACTAGTTAGAGTACTTATCAGTTTTTTGAGAGTAGGAGCAGTGTTTTATACCTTTACTATAAACTAGGAGTTTGCAGATCACACGTTTGTGGAGGTTCAACAAAATCAAGGCTGGCAGCTTTATTTTGGAATTCAACTGTGGTGTAGGTTGGATTCACTAAACTAAATGATGTAGATAAACACCACAAGTCCTCTCCTTCAGAAAATTTAATTTCAGCGCATTCATCTTCCCTCAAAAAGCAACTCTGCATGTCTGAGAGGGCAGTTTTATGTGAATTCATAAAAAATACCTCGCACAACCCTCAAATTAATTATGTTACGTAGAAAAACAGTGGTTCATATTGCCCTTTGCTCAGATTTCTCTTATGAAATGTGGTGCCTTGTCCTAGGATCTCCAGCCTATGATGTGAAGAATCTAAATCTTCCAGGCACCTAAAAGAAGCCTTTGCTTGAAAATTCGCACCATCAGAAATGTACAACTCAATGCAAAGGGCTCCTCTTCCACTGCTGTGCATGTGGGCGTGCGCATGAGTACATGCATGCTCCCTCACACACACACTCCCACCATTTGCTCCCCCTCTCTCTTGGGGTTAATGACACTTCTGGTTGATTTATTGATTGCCTGTAACACCACTGGCTTTTCTTGAAGCACTTGTGATCTTCCTAGTTGTAAGTGCCACCCCCAGTGGAAAGTTGCCCCCAAAGTGGGATGTTTTGATTGCTGTTTGACTTCCCCAACTTGACTGGTCAGGGCTGAACCTTCTCAGCTTCCCTGGAATAAGCTCCTTAAGCCTTTTCCCTCCAAAGCATCTGTAAACAGTTGAAGGTCATGATTGTTCACTCTGCAAGATCGATATGCCATTAAATTGTGACAAAAAGGACTGCCAGACCATTAAGGCCTCCCTCATACCCTCAGTAATCCTGATAAAGTGATGAGCTATTTTAACCTCTCTGCCTCCCATTGCTAACTACGTAGAAAACTCCTAACTGCTGAGATAACCCTTTCCACAAAGTCAGAAGGCTGGCAGCCCACAGAACGACCCACAAATGACTGACACTGATTTCCAGCTCCTTCTCTTCCATATTGTTTCCCTGCTATTGTGCAGTCATTTTTTTATTTCTTTTTTTTTGGGGGGGGTCCATACAGTCTAAAGTCTAGTGCTATTTTCTAAACTATTTTGACTCAGAACCGTTTTGTCCTAGGATGAACTAGCTACTTACAAGCCTCATCATGCGGACAAATGGATCCATTTCCCAATGGTTGAAAGACAAAAATAGAAATATTCATGGGAACTGAAAATGACATCCCCAACATATGAGATTTGCCTAAATTGGACCAATCTCAGACACACGGCAAGTTTATAGTATTGAATTCTGCTGAATTTCTGTTCTGTTAGTCAGCAGTACTAGGTAAGAAGGAACAGAAAAGGTTTTGATAAATGAAAAAAGACTCCACTTTTGTGAACTAAAAACAATCGTAGTGAATTTAAGCATTCTGGGAATCATTTTGAAAAATTAAATCTAGACCAATTGATTCTTGCTTGACATTACTTGGTGAGCTCATTCTTTTTTTTTTGTTTTTGTTTGAAGAATGTTAATTTTATCCAGAGACTGCCAAAATCAACGGCTACTATGAACTTATATCCAGTGTGTTTGAAAACTCTGTGACTGTTTGGCCAAATAAAGTTGATCTCACCCTTTTTACTAGTGCTTTGATATCCAAAACATATTTAAAACATTTTTATTTCTAGTTTAAAAGTTCTTTGCCAACCATGTTGGCCTTTGCAAACTAATGTAATCATGATGCAGTGTTTAGACTTTATACCTAACGTGTACATGTGCACATTTCCATACACGCACGCCACACTAGTGTTGTCTTTTCTAAACGAGTCTAAAAAATAAGTGCATCATCTAGGTTGCACAATCATGTTTGCAAAGTTAGCTTTCTAGCGTTTCACATCTATGGTGGTTTATTAACTCTTAAACTCCTTGGTAGATGACTAAATCTGGAAAGATCTGGAATCTGTTGTTCCAAATATGATGAACAAAATGCACCTCCTGTTTGGCGTCCAAGGCTAATGCAGATTCATTAGCTAATTATACACAACTTTCGGAGCACACATACTCTACTTTCTACGGTGCTGACTTGCCAAGCACGAATTTTCAGGGAAATCTTCGTATCAAATAAGGGCTGGGCCTAACTAGCTTATTACATCAACAAACAGACCTTCAAATGAAAAACCAAACACTTGAAACCAGCAGGAGTCACAGGTAGCAAAAAGAGAAAAAAGGCTGAATGTCTGCCAAGCCTGTTAGCTCTCCCCCTGCACGTTTTCTTCAGCATATCAATGAAGTAAGCTAGAAGGGCACAAGAACAAGAGCAAAGCTTTAGGTCAATGAAATCATTCACTGATCCACCAGCAAAACACAGTTAGTAGCGTATTAGCTTAAAATCTCCTACATGCTGCTCAGACAGTCTGGCATAGTTTCTCAAACGAGGCAAACAGACCCTATGCAGAGATACCAGAACTAGAGGACTTTTTCTCCTTTGTCTTGTTTGAACCCCCAAATAAATCCTCAATGTAGATTTTGTGGCTTTGAATTGGCTCTACAGATCCTGCATCATGAGGTAATTTAAATGGATAATGATGACAATTAAACAGAGGTGTGTTCTCTCGCTTTACCCTTAACCAGGTTTAGACCTATTTACAGATTTCTGACTCATGTTACTCATTAACATATCAAATATATATTGCAGGCCTCAAGATGTCCTATAGTTCGTTATGTGTCTGGGCATACAAAACTGTGCCATGTTCAGCAGTTTCGATGCTTTTTGAATAAGTGTTTCTGCCTTCGAGTTTTCACTATATTATAGCAGAGAAATGAGAGCAGTAACATGTGCAATAGTGTTGCCTTTTCACAGCAATCTTTTGTACTGGATATTTGCAGTTTTTTTTTTTTTTTTAATTTCAGAGTATTACAGGGGTACACACCTCTTGGTGACATAATTTGCATTTGTACATTTTAGGTCCATGCTAGAAGCATGACCTGCACCCAGCATATGTACATTGCACCCATTATTTTTCCCGATTCAAATGGCTTCCCTCTGATAACATTAAAAGGGTGGATCACTGTTACAGAATAGAAACCACATGAGTTCCTAAAGCCGCTCCATACTGTGGCTTACTGACGGATGACAAACTTTTGTTCTTTCTTCCATTTGATAGGAATCTGAGCTCTTCATCAGAAATTGAGCTACCTACCCCCCTGTGCGTAACCAGTATGTATCCATCCAGCAGCACCTGGTGACTTTCATGGGAAGGCTGGTTGCTGAACGTGTGTTGGAAAGCAAATATATCTACTATTCTTACGCACACAAGGTGCTGCAGGGTCCTGGCCCATTCAGATGAGCTTCCAATATCAAAACTCTTTCCACAGGAAAAATATTTACTCTTTGAAACAAACACATCACATTCAGATATATTATCTCAAGATAAGAATTTCTGTGGATGAGAAGGAGAGAAGGGAGACAGGAAGGGAGGAAAAAATTGAAAGAAACGAAAGAAAACATCTTGATGCAGACAGAGGAAATAGAGGCATCAAATAACTCCACGGATTGTGGTGCAGTCTATTTATTGTACCATAGGCTCCTCTCCATTGTTTGGGATAGAAAAAGGTTGGAAATTTGAAATCCCTATTTACATTCTCCTTGGGAGGTATGTAGGATTCTAATAAATCTCTTTGGCTGACTCCAGGAAATCTGTCTCTTTAGGTTGCATCACACCCAGCTGTTTGCATTAAAGTCCATCCAATTTGATTTTCATTTGTCAAACTGATCCCTTTGATGTCAAAATTACTCTCTCCTATGCATTTAGTCCTTAAGAGTTTCCAGCTGCTGTTGGCACTACAGTTGTGTTGAGGTCTTAAGCCAGTCTTTAGTCACATTGTTCTGCTTTGCAGTTGTCTAAACTAAATCTAGATGACCTCATTCATCTCAGTGACCTAAACTGAGACACTTATCCACGATGGCTTGGGAGCTGCTGTTCTTGAAGGTTCTCCCGCATTGTGCTCACCGTCTGGTAAGCAGCTTCGGTTGGGTCTACTTCTCATTGAGGGCACATAACTCATATCAACATCTTCTGTTCATTTGGACAAAGAATACATTCAATTCCCTTTGGAATCATTGATTGCCACCTGATTTACAATGTCTCCTTTTCTCCTTCAGAACAGATAACCTCTTAGTGTTGAATGAGTCACAAATAGGTTTGGGGATCTAAGTAGACCACAGCGTGTTGAATCAACATTTAAAGAGCTCTTCAATGTCAGCGTATTCAGTCCTATCCCTTGAGATTCTTTATGAGAGAGATGTGTATTGTTACTCTCTATTTCATAGAAGAGGAAACCAAGAAGTTAGATGGAGTGCTCAAAAGATTTTTTTTTTTTCCCAATAACTCTCGGGGCTAAAACTTTGCTCTGCAAACTTTTGGCCTAACTGAATTCTATTTGTAAAATTTTTTGAATTTTTCTTCCATCCTCTTCTATCAGCCTGCCTGCCTAGCTAGCTCTATCTATCTACCTCACCTATCCCTTGTACATTTCCTCTCTGAAGGGAATACAAATTCACCCACTTTCTAATTTCTGTTCCATTATTGAGTTCTTCTTATTCTATCACCAACTTGAAATGTGTTGAGTTGTTTATTTTCTCTGAGAGGCAGTTCATTTTATAAATGGGAGCTTATGCTTCCATTTTAGTGTTGCTAATATTCATTACATTAAGTAATATGAAAAAAATACCATCACTCTGACTGGTACCTCCTACCCCCAAAGCTATTAGGAATTAAAAAGAATAATTACTGATTCATCTGGCCTACCCTTTCATAATTGGCAAATCATCCATTTAGTGAGTAATTAAGTCCAATTATATGTGAATTGTCTTAAAAAACTGACTTTTTCCCCCAAAGCTAATGTATTAGTTTCATATTGCTGCTATAACAAATTACCACATATTTGATGGCTTAATAACAACCCAGATTTATTATCTTATAGTTCTGGTGGTCACAAGTCCAAAACAGACTGGCAGAGTTGTGCTCCTTCAGGAGGCTTGAGGGAACACCTGTTTCCTTGCCTTTTCCAATATCTAGAGGCTGCCCATACACCTTGGCTTGTGGCTCCAGAACACTCCCACCACTTTTTCAATCATTACATCTCCTTCTCTTATTCTGACCCTCTTGCTGCTCTATTTTTCTTATAAGTAAGTATACTCAGCCCACCCAGGTAATAATTTCTCTATCTTAAAATTCTTTAAAATGCACTTTAATAATCATATTATTTATCTTTCCTCCATGAATTCTTATTGGCAGACATAATTAGAAAATTTGAAGTAATTTTTTTCAGCATTCAGTGTACTATTTCTTTTTTATTTCAAAAATATTAATAAAAAGGGATGAAATAATGTCCTTTCAGCAACTTGGAGAGGAGATCAATTTATTAATTCTATATTTTTATATTACAGAAAAGTGTTTCACTATGTAATATGAGGATTAGATGTTCCTTTCATCATCTACCATTCTAATCGCTATATGTGTAGGTGTCATTATGTTACAATCCAATCACTGTTGTAAGGATTTTATAAACTATGGCTTAATTCTAGAATCACATAAGATACTCAGATGGAAATTGAAAAGCAATTTTTGTTTCTTATCTGTGTTTGTATATTTGTGTGCATAATTTTTCAAAAGAGGCTGGATATCATGGCTCATGCCTATAATCCCAGCACTTTAGGAGGCTAAGGTGAGAAGATCACTTAAAAACAGGAGTTCCAGACTACTCTGGGCAACATAAAGAGATCCCATACAAACAACAACAACAACATAATAGCTAGATATGGGGGAGTGCGCCGGTAATCCCAGTTACTAAGGAGGCTGAGGGAGGAGGATCACTTGAGCCCAGGAATTCAAGTTACAGTGAGCTCTGATCATGCCACTGCACTGCAGCCATTTTGTCATTTGGGGACAAAAATGACACAATGTCCAAAAAGAAACCCCCAAAAGGTACACAATAAAGTGAGAATAAATTTAAATTTGTTGCAAGTATTGACTGGATTTCCCAGAGCTGAAAATAATGCATCTCTAAAGTCAATTTTCCTTTCAAGTTTTATGTTAAAATATGATTTAAAATAGGCTGTAATTGTGGGTAGAATTTTCTTCTTGAAAGGTGATGGATTTTAATAGGCACATTCAGCACAATGATATCCTTTTGGAGGACAAGCAGGATAATGAGTGGATAACACCACTAAAATTCCATTTCTGGTCAAAGGCTTTATCTTTAAGGATCTTAGACTCTGAAAATCTTGTTCAGCTACCTTGATCTGGTGATCATGAGCTTCCCTGCTTTGGAGGGTCTGTGGATATAGGCTAGTCACACTAATGGGCCTCATCAGCCTAAAACTGGTTTTCAAATGTTATTTGGAGAAAACTGCGATTATGAAAGAAGTGGCTCATGTATGTCTGTGCATATGTATTCCATCTTCTCCAATTCATTCTCAGATTCTGCTGTAATTAGAGTTCCAGAGTTTTAGAACTATTACTGAAGAGTACTATTACCTCTAAAATTTTTAAAACTATTGGTCTGCGCTAAGTTTCAGACTGGCTTCATAAAGTCATCTTTAAGTACTTGCTTTATCTTTACTTTATAGGAATATTTGAATAGAAAACTTCTTTCCTTCCTTCTTTCCCTCCTATCTCCTTTTCTCCCTTTCTGTCTCTTATTCACTCTCTTTCCTTTTATTCCTTCAGATCTCCCTTTTTTCTTTCCTTTTACCTTACTTCTATCTTTATTTCTTTCTCTATCTTATTTCCCTCCCTATTTTTTATAACATGACAGGTTAAATATTTCAAGCATTCCCGTATACATGCATACATGTATGGCAGTGGATTCTGCTTTCTTGCCTTTCACCCTTACGACATGGTGTGCACGCATGCTGGGAAACAATAATAATGCCAATGGATTGATTTTTTGAAATCAATTCTAGAATTTAAGCACTGAAGTGCCTTTTTCTTCAAAGTAGTATCATATGAGAATACATAATTGTTTGATAAATTCCTCCACTATTTAAATGTTTTTAAAACCCTAATTTAGAACCTACCTTCTGTGACAGTTTAAGTATCTCACTATATTTTAACCACCTTCTATTTGACTAAACATAGCATTCCTTAAATTAATCACTTACCATATTCACCAGACTTAGGTCCAGTATCTTTTGCTTGTTTTCAAATGACATCTCAAAGGATGAAAGTTTAACAACAAATAAATTCAATTAATTTGATCAATTAATTCAAGAGAATGTACCCATTTAAGAGTTAAAGTCCTTAAACTTTTACTTAAGGATTTTTACAAGTCCTTAAACTTGTAATCGTTGTAATACTGAATAAAGATCTATATATGCTGTCCAACTCAATATGATAGCTTAAATTAAGAAATTTATTTTATAAGTGAATATACACAATTAAACTCGAAAAGCAAAAATATTCTTATAGGATTATAAAAACACACTTATAAAAAACTCTTGTGCATATTAGAATATAAGGAATTATTAATACTTTACCATGTTTAGAATAGTTACCTTTGAGTGAACAAATTAGCATGGTTTCAATTTTTTTCTTCTTTTATTTTCTCTAATTTCCAGAGCATATATAATTACTTTTGTAATCAAAAGGAAAAAAATTGAAAGAATAATGTGCCATGAGCTCCTAAAAGTAATTCTAAGTACAAATCTTAAAATGTTGTGTGTAATGATATCATCACCAGGATAAATGTATGTTGTGGAAGTTTTCACAAGTATTTGAGTGTGTTTGTTTAGAAAAAAAATCACATTAATTTAAGATAGAAATATACAGCTACATGATCCACATTTGTAAATGTGCTACCAACTTTTCCCTATTATAACTGAAACAACAAAAGGCATAGATAATATCAGCCGAAGACCTTCAAAATCATTCCTATTCAGTCATGGCCAGAGTGTCATAGTGCTTTGGACCTTGTAGGTGTCTAACTGTTATGCCCCAGAGCCCTAGCTTCTGGGGTCAAGTTAGCCAGAAACTAACTCTATATCACACTGTTGGCAGGTATACACTTACATTATCTGGGCCCACTGTAAAATAAACTGAAATTTCCCTTCATATCTAAAGTATAGTCAATCCTTTTATTCACTGGCATGATAATAAATAATTACTAGTTACCTGTTTCCCATTAGTAATGCTACTCACAACAGACAAAACTTACCGGAGGAAACGAAGAAAAGATTTGATGGATTGGCTCTTAAATCACATTGGAATTCCCCCAGATTAGTTTGGCAGTAGGGTGTAGGATCTCAGAAAAAATGAGGTTTAATCATACCATCTCTAAAAGCTAAGTGACTGCATTTTCTCCTTTTCCAAATACAAAGGCAGACCTTCATTTTTGTCTTATAGTGAAATTCTCTTCAGAGTATCCTGATTGTGTGTCTCCAGGGCTAATCGTACTCTGTATGACTTGAAAAATCTGGAAAATATACACTGCCAAAAATAGAAATGTGACAGAGCATATTAAGTCATCACAACTTTCTTTTCAATTTTATTTGCTTAATTTTCTGGCTATTAGTCTTCCAGATTTCACTTTTATATTATTAAGAGTGCTTCTGGGCTCGGCGCCTGTGGCTCAAGTGGCTAAGGCACCAGCCACATACACCTAAGGTGGCAGGTTCGAATCCCCAGCCCGGGTCCGCCAAACAACAATGATGGCTGCAACCAAAAAATGGCCAGGCGTTGTGGCGAGCGCCTGTAGTCCCAGCTATTTGGGAGGCTACAGCAGGAGACTCGCTTGAGCCCAGGAGTTGGAGGTTGCTGTGAGCGTGATGCCATGGCACTCTACCCAAGGGGATAGCTTGAGGCTCTGTCACAAAAAAAAAAAAAAAAAAGAGTGCTTCTGGATGTCAAATTTTAAATGAATATACACAATAAAAACTCACTTCTTATTTCTATAATGGTCTAACAGGTAGCTTTCTTCCTTGTCATGACTTGAGAATCTATATTGTAGACATGACAAACCCTAATAGCTTCTAGCCAGTGGAGAGAAAGAGATAATGTAGAAGCCCCACCCACTTCTTAAAAGCAGGACCAGAAAGTAAAATACACCACATAACCCACATTACGTTGGCAAGAACTGATCTCATGGCCATATCTGGATATTAAGGATGCTGGAAATGTGTCCCTGCTCGGGCAGCTGCTTCCCAGGGACAATTCCACATTGGGGAAAAGAGGACAAAAATTTTGATATAGAGCCATACAACCCTGCCACATTTCCTTGGTTTTATTGCTATAAAAATTATTTTAAAATATATGAGAATGTAAAAAAAAAAACCCATGGAGATACAGTATTTATTCTTACATGCATTGATTTTTCTCATCCAATAAATATTTATTTGAGAGTCTACCATGTGTATAGTGCTATATAGTCTAGCATTGGGGCTACAATAGTGAAAAAGAAAGTTGATATTTCTACACTTAAGGACTTATAGTCTAGTTATAGCTATAGATAATAAACAAGTAGCCAGGTAAATAATTGCACCTTAAGAAAGTGCTAGTAAGGAAACAAACAATTTTTCTAAAGATTAGATTTGTCTTTAAAATAATTAGATTCATCAACCTACAGATTGCACATAAAAGGAAAAAGAGCCCCTCCAAACTTTTTGTCCTAAATATGTATATTTCCCTTACCACTATGTTCATTGCATAGTTTTAGCTTCTAATAGTTCATGTCTAGCACTGTCTGTCTTTAGGGGAGCTTTCTCCGATTACCCAGACATCTTATCCTTAAGTCGACCGCCTCCATAGGTTGACCAGTTTGTTATAGTCCCTTGAGTAGTCAATTAATAGAGGCTCTACTGTATTTTGAAATTAGAATCAATAGCTTTCTCATAGACCAAATGTGAGAAAATAGATGTGAAAAAAATATTATAATGATGGGGTGGTGTAGAGAACAAAATGCATCAGTCTCAATTTGTTTGGGCTGCTGTAACAAAACCATAGACTGGGTGGTTTATAAACAATGGAAATTTGTTTCTCATAGTTCCAGAGAATGAAAAGTCCAAGATCTAGGCAGAGGAGATGTCTAGTGAGAAGGTGCTTTCTGGCTCACACAAGATGCCTTCTCACTGTGTCCTCACACATCAGAAGGGCTGAGGGACCTCTTTTGGGTCTAACAGTGCCAATCCCATTTAAGAGGACTGTGCCCAAAATGACCTACCTCCTAGTCTACCCTGTGCCCCAAATGACCTACCACTACCCTGAGGGTAAGGGAGGAATATAAACATTCATACCATAGCAGCATGGTTGGGAGGAATCTCCAATTTTTCTGAAATACTTAACTGAAGAGTCAAGAGAAAAACATAGTTCACATACACAAGATTCCCAGATGATACAAATGCACCCCCGGCAAGGTCTGAAGCAGCACAGGCATCTTAAGCCCAGACATCTGCAAAGTTTTTCCTCTGGGTTCTCATAAAAAGAGTGATTACCATGTAAATTGCATCCCTTATATGATACACGTATGCACTTCCAATGACCACACTACCAACCATTTAAATGAGTCAATGGGGCTTTGGAAAAGGAGACATACTATCAATGAGCATCTTCAAATTTTCTGGGGAGAGGAAAACCAGCTAGGCCTCAAACTATAAGTTTAATGCAATTTGAAGAGAAAAAGCAGTTCTGTTCAGTTCAGGCCAACATGTTACTTGGTGTTTTATGCAAGAGCTGTTACTGCAGTCACACTCAGAGGAAGATTCATCGCGAATGGTAAATGATGAGAAATGCCCACACTTCCTATTTCCTAAATCTATTTTAGCTGGTGGCAATTACGATTTACTACGCAACACTCAAAATACAAACGGTGCTATGTGAAAGGATATATCAGTGACAGATTTGCAACCTCAAAGCGTGACTTCAAAATATTGGTGCCGAAAAGGTTTCCAGTTCCGGAAGGCGGGTGAGACACAGCGTGCACAGCCCCCGCAGGTGAGGGCGACGGCGACCAGCACCCTGGATGTCGCCCGCGAAGCTGCGCAGAGCCGGCATATGGAGGAGGCCTGCGGTGCCAATGGCACGATGGGATGGCACAGACAGCGAGCACAGAGTGAGGAAATACTGCGGCGCAGGGAAACTGAGAGCATAAGGCCGGGAGGAGAACTAGGGAAGGGAAGCCAAGAACATGGAGAAGCGGGGTTATGTAAGGAGAACGTGCGGGCAGCCTCCGTCTCCCCTCCCGCCCTGCCCAGCCTCCTCCGCCCCAGCTTTGGCCAGAAGCTGAATCACCAGGGGCTCCCGTGCCCTCTGCAGTCAGCTGGTTTCAGCCAGCAGGGGACAAGCCTGGAGAGAGGTTTATTTCTCCCCTAGCTCCTGCCTGCTGGGTGGCGCTCTGACAGCGGCTGCATTATTGCTGACGCTACAGTCCTCAGTGGCTCCCACTGGCCACAGGGCCCCCTGCCCTTCCCTTTGCACCTGCGGTTGGTAATGGCTTCCCCCTACCCCTAGTCCAGGGGTGTGGCGACGGCTCTTATTTGTTCCCCTTAACTCTGCTTACTCTTTTGTAGGCAGTCACTTCATTTACTACGCAGGAAAATGCCACCTAATGTTGGCTGGGATCCCAAATCAGGGATTTGAGAATCAAGGAAGTTGCAAGTACCCGTCTTAGATTTCCAGAACAGTGAGTAAGGACATGTTGGAAACCAGGCTGAATTACATAGTGGATAGCCCAGTTCTGAAGTGGGAGACGGAAATGATGTCCCCATTTTACCAGAACCATTTTTCCACACTGGCGTTACTCGTCAGTTCCTGTGACACTCATCAGCCACCCAACCCATAGCTCTGGTGTTCCAGCCTTGGACCTAGTTCCTGCCCACATTTGGGTCTTTTGCATGCAAACAGGTAAGCCCTTAGAATTCCAGACAATTCCTAATTAGGAGGAAATTCACTGGAGAAGACTTTGTTTCAGGCCAAGTTGCCTTAATCTGTGTGAGCGATCCAATCTATGCGGTACCTCATAGAAACTTAAAAACTTCCTAATTTATACACCTATACTCACTCTTCTCTGGCTCAGCTGTCTTGGTTTTTGCAGTAATAACAGAGAGGAAAAATTGTGGATGACAATGTGCACATTTAAAATATCTGGGAGGATGCTGTGTTTGTGTTACGTGTGTCTCATGCAGAGTAAGCATACAAACTGGGGGTTATTCACAAAAGAAGAGACAGTATGCTTTATTCTAAGTAATCAGAATAGCTTCACACTGTATCCTAGTCTCTCATATTACAATAATCAGAATAGATTCTGAAAAGTTGCTTGTTGGAAAAATGATTGTATAAAATTAAACATGCGGACAAAAACACACAAAAAGTACCTGCCTCCCTCTCTGCCCTCCCTCACCTTCACCCACACTGCTTTCTGCTTCCTCTACGCAGCTCCTGTGATTGTCTCCTTTAAAAGGAGGCTAATGCACACAGCAGAGTGCAGAGGACGGGCAGAATCTCAGCTACAATACCTAAAATTAGAAGTTGCTCTTGAAAATCTGTCCCAGAAATATAAGTAATCAGAGGACTATACTTGATTGAATTCAAGTGACACTGTTTTAAGCACAAACTGCAGAAGTGAGGGACATTGGTCCCTCTTAGCCACAATAGCAATGGCCCAGAATGGTTTGTTATTAAAACTACTCAAAATTCCTTTTAAAAGAAAGAAGTGCTTCTCTTCTCTACCTGTCTACTAGGAGCATTTTTTTTTTTTTTTTTTTTTGTCCATCTGATATAAATGACGGTTCAAGTTTCATGAGACAAGGCTCTAGAAAGATATCTTTTTACTCTGTCAGGACTGACATTATACGTTTTTGTCAAACTATGATGAGGATGATTGTTCTATACTATTAGAGTTATACTGTAGAAAGGAAGGTTTGGAAGAAATAAATGGAAGGAATTTATAAAAAAAAAATAGGAATAATCCATGTCCCTTACACATAAGGAAATATTATTTGTGGAAAAACAAAGAACATAGAGAAATAAAACCAGAACAAGGAAGGAAACCAAAAGGGTTAGGGAAAGTAGATCTGTCACATGAATGGTGATTTCACAAAAAAGATGTGGCGTACTTGTATCCTCTCTAAAGCCCAAGTAACTAAATTTTAACTTCAACCAAAGACAAGGATAACCTCTTTTTCTATACAAAATGCTCTTCAATGTCTCCTACTCCAGTGTTTTTATACTTAATTCTAGTCTGAAAAGTAAGCTTTGAATGGTTAAGAAAATAGAAGAAATATGATGAGCTGAAAATGAGAATAAATAATTTTTAAGCCAAAGATACCAAGAACTTGAGGCCAAGGCAGGATCTAATGGAAAGAAGAAATTTCTTCGTGACAAAGAAAATATTGTACAATCTTGTTTTAGTCATTCTTAGAAATCACAGATGCATTGGATAGAGCAAAATCTGGAAACTATAATGTTTAAAGACAGCTCAAAACTTTCAGATAGAAATTTGGGCCAACCTAAGGTGGACAAAATGTAGTAAAATATAACTGGTGCACTCTCTCTGGGCAGGGGGGAAATAAGAATAAGCAGAGGAACACAGACTTTTAGAATTCCTTTTATAGGGGAAGATGCCAGAAGAATTCATTCTGAAAGAAAACATTATAAAATACTAAAAAACACCTTACCGTACCAAGAATAAGGGAGGTCTAGTTCATGCAAAGGATCCCCTTCTGCCACCCTTGAAAAGACAATTTGAGCATTTAACAAGTTGATTCTTGAAAAACGATAGGCATATTTTACCGGAATTTTATAAGAAAGCTTTTAATTCTATACTGTACAAGGGGTAAGCTGTCAAATAATTACTAAACTAGAGAAGCAAGCAAGGTAAGCACAGCCCTGGGACCTGCAGACAGCGGGAGCCAGCAACGTGCCACAGGGCAATCCATTTGAGGAACAATTTGGTTCCTTCGATGAGGTAAGAAAAAAAAAAAGAAAGGAAAGAAAGGAAAAGAACAGGCAGTGCACATTTGCAGATGATGAAATACGGGGAGAGCAGGTTCAGGAGTGAGAGCCCTATCGTATCTTGGTAGGAAGAGCTCCATCTTGGGCAACATTCCTCCGTCATGTGGCACTATGCTTTGGGGCTTTCCAATTCCTTCTGACAAATTTGCTTTTTCTTTAATAATACATTGGGTTTGTATAATGCATTTCCCTCCTAAGAGCAGATAAAACTTTTGATGGGTTTTATATCATTTAACATTTCATCAAAACTTATGAGTTTTAAAAGGCCAGGTAAACTTGTTTATTTTATAGACTAAGAAGAGAGATTCATAAAGTCCAACTAATCTGTGCATGACAGCAGGGAAAACACTGTCCCTAATTAATGATGCATCCTCATCAGGGAATATGCAAACCACCACGGAGGGGCTTTGAGAGTATATTATTAGGTGTTCTAACTGACCAAGGGCCTACAGTGCTTCTCCCACTTTAGGCTGCTCACAGTAGCCTGGAATTTGGCACATGATAGCCCATGAACCATAGTTTTGTTTGTTTTCCCAAGAACATTACAAGGGTACATACTTTTGGTTTCATGGTTTATTGTGTACATTTCAGGCCACAGTAATAATTGTGGCTGCCCTTCACCCAGTATGTGTGCATTGTACCCATTAGGTGTGAATTAACCCAACCCCTGCTTCCTCCTCCCACCTACCTAACTTCCATTGAGTTTTACTTCCCTATGTGTTTATAAGTGTTGATCAGCTAGTTCCAATTTAGTATTGAGTACATGTCATGTTTGTTTTTTCAGTCCTGAGATACTTCACTTAGAAGAATGGTCTCCAGGTCCATCCAGGGTTTTACACACGTCTCATGACTTAACACTGATTTTTACATATTGAAATGGTTTTTAAAAAATCAAAAGAAGAGAAATGTATTATGACATGTGAAAACTATATGAAATTCAAATTTCAATGTTCTGTGAATAAACTTATTATCCCTTTACTTATTGTCTCTGCCTCATGCTGCAAGGCAGATCATAATACTTATAACAGGGACTGTATCAACCATAAAACTTAAAGTAGCTATTTTCCGGCCCTTTATTGAAAATAGTTTCAGATTTTTGCTTTAGGACAATGGGTTTCCAATCTTGCTTCTTCCTTCCTTCCCTCTCCCCTTCCTCCTCTCTCCTCCCCCTTCTCAGTCTCCTCTTTCCTCTTCTTTATTCTTCCCTTCTCTCTCCTTCTTCTTCTCTCCCCCTTCCCTTCCTTTTTCTCTCTCTCTTTTTCCTCTTTCCTCCTCCTTTATTTCTTTTAGCAATTAATCCTTCCTTCAATATAATCTTTAATAGAAAACTGGTGCTCTCCAGTATGACCCTCCAGCCATACACTGTTGCCCAAAATGGAGTTAGAAGCTTATCCTGGAGTTCAGCTTAAAAGTAATGAAGCCAAGGAATCAGGATATGAGTCTCCTTTCCTTTCTTTCTTTTTTTTTTTCTTTCTTTTTTTTTTTTTTTTTTTTTTGCAGTTTTTGACCAGGGCAAGGTTCTAATCTGCCACTCCCCAGTATATGGGGCCAGC
>NW_003852401.1:37267937-37285705 GCF_000181295.1 Otolemur garnettii
TTTTTTTTTTTCTTTCTTTTTTTTTTTTTTTTTTTTTTGCAGTTTTTGACCAGGGCAAGGTTCTAATCTGCCACTCCCCAGTATATGGGGCCAGCGCCCTACTTCTTGAGCCACAGGTGCCACCCATGAGTCTCCTTTTCTCTTAAACCAAACTAAATAGATGAGTGAGAATGTGTGACTGGCACCGTATCCCTACTTGGTGAAGGACAGTTACTCTGCCAAATATCTCCTCCCCTGTTGGATTGAGTCTCCCATCACTTAAGCATGTCTGGTCCTCTTTCTACCCACAGCTTCTCGCACTTGATAGGACTTTATAAATTAACTTAATATATGTTAATGAACTGGAAGATCGAATGACTTATCATCTAAGTCCAGTCAACATCTATAACAAAACATGAAAGCCCTATCCTCTCTATCTCTTGACTAATTTCTTATCTGTTAATGAAAAAGCATCTTGTTTTGCAGACCTCCCTGAGCTCACATAGGCTAACTGAAAAGAGTAAACATATAGCATTCCTCTTGAAGAAAAAACAAAAAACCACTGTTAAGCAGCCCCCCTCCACCAGTAGAAATGACATATCCAACCTAAAGAGAAATTAATATATTAGAAGCATTTATCAAGGAGTTCTCATTAATTAGTACTACTAATTCCACATTGAAAAAAATTAAAAACAAGCCAATAATAATTCTTCTCTAAGGAAAATTTAGACCAGTGTCATATTTATTCACTAATTAAGTCATTTTACAAATAAAGTGACTGATTTTTCAGGTATAGCTGCTTGTTCAGCAATATTTCAACCAAACTAGGCATGGTTTTGTCCACTGAATGTTATCAGGATCTATACAGATAGCAAAGTTCTCATACCAGTTTTTCTAATTCAGGAGGCAGTGTTAGAACACATCAGCATAAACAAATACAACTTTTCCTTCTGTACTGTCCTGTCTGCTAATGATCTTTTCTCATATTTAATGTCAACCAAACCCAAAAGGCAAAAATGCAATTGGGGGTGAGAGCCCGTCCTCTGCTCAGATTAGCTGCATTTCTCGTGGATTAGTAGATCTATGAGATACAAAATGAACAAGAATTGATCCTATCCTTTATGATGATGGCTTTGCTGCTGCAGCAACAAAGATAAATGGTGACTTCAGACTATGATTAACCCCAAATGAACTGTTTCAGTCAGTGCCCAGGCAAGCCGAGAAAACCTGCTCAGATGAAAGTATGAGAAGTCACTTTACAGAGTGTGAAGGAGCCTTTTACAGAGCAGCCTTAAGGGGAGCTCTGGGGGACATCGAGGCAGGCAGAGACTAGCAACAAGGAGAAGTTACTAACATCACTAGACCTGCAGAGGAAAGGGGAAAAAATAGTCTCAGGATTCTAGTGAGAGCTGGTAACATGGAGAAGAGCCACTTCACAGACTCTGTCATAGAAGGATTGAGGCATTGCCAGACCACAGCTTAAGGAAGGATGAAAGTGATCGTAAAACATACCCAACCCTCTGTCTCTCCTGCCCTTTGATCTCATGCCAGACAAGGCTTTCCCTTGACTGATTCCAACTAGAAGCCAGGTTTCCACCAGCAAACCTGGCTGGTGCAGTTGGTAGATGTCATAAAGGTCCTTCCTATCTCCCTGCCCAGGAAAATAGCAATGCAGAGAAGGAGGAGAGTGGTTGGAAAAGGAGGATCTAATGAAAAAGACCAAAGGATGAGCCTAGATGTAAAGCAATTGCCTATATCCTCCTTGTTCCTATGTTCAACCAACTGTATACTCTCTTTAACTTTCTTCTATGTTCTTTTATACTCTCCAGTAAAATAGAACAAATTCAAAAGTAGTTAGATTTTCTAAGCCATTAGACAAATGCAGGAGAATGATTGGCCAGCACTGAGAAACCTACTTGTTTGAAATTTTCAAAGCATCTCTTTTTAATTCCCCACTTTCTCCTAGGGTGCCACAAGGAAGTATCTTGGGTAATGAAGCAATGATATTCTGAATTTTCTATAATTTTACTGGCATTTAGAAATCTTAAATAATTAACTTTTCTCTAATTTAGGCAGCTTCCTCTATTCTGGATTTTTTCCTTACTATGTCACCTTTTTATGGCCAAACCCATAGGATAATGAGTTCTCTTCAAGAATAAGCAAAGTGCTAGGAGATAAAGATGGTGTGAGGTAATAAAGCCCAGGACTGGGCTGGCAAACAGGACTTTTAGGTTTGGGTTCTAGATTCTTCACTTTGAGTAGTTGAGTGATCTGAGGCAAGGCTCTTACCTCTTTAGGCTTCACTGTCATCATTTATAAAATGATTGAGTCAAATTCCATAAGCTCTAACATCCCTTTTAGCTCTGAGATTGAGTGATTCTGTGCTTCTATGTATACTCAGGTAACTGAAAGTGTTGTGTTGCAGAAAGAATATATTACAGACTTAATCGTGCCTGGTGTGGGACATAGGAGGGATCTAGCACTGAGAATCAATATGCACCAGCACGGAACAGGGGATGGAGAGTGCAGAAGGCAGTCAGTCAAGGTCTAATGCACAGCAGACATCGTGGCCAAGGCCAAAGATGAAAAGAAAAATGCAGACTGTGGGCATGGGCAGGAGGGGTAGGGAGTGATATAAGAATAAGGCTTCCTTTAAGAGTAGGTTCTCATGAAAGTAAGAAACACCTTGTAGATTATGGCAACTCTTAGTTTTTCTTGTTTAGAATGTTACAGGTTGGCCTGTTACCACTAGCTGTTAACTGGAAGTAGGCATATTGTTTCCATATTGGAAATATTGTCACCAATACCCAATGTCTAAGTCAGAGTTGAGTTCATCATATGGCATAGCCATGGCTAAAAATTATGAACTGCATAGTGTAAACTTAGCTGTGGGATTTGTTTGGACCCAGTTCCTCCTCTATCTCCCTGCAGCTGCCATGGAATTATGTACTAAGAAATGCCTGGAAAATTTACTCATAGAGAGACCACCAATGTGTGGTGATCAAAAATGTACATATTGGCTAGGCACAGAGGCTCACGCCTATAATCCTTGTATTCTGGGAGGCTGAGGAAAGTGGATTGCTTGAGCTCAGGAATTCAAGACCAGCCTGCGCAAGAGCAAGAAATATTAGCCAGGAATTGTGGTCGGTGCCTATAGTACTAGCTATTTGGGAGGCTTAGGCAAGAAGATTGCTCAAGCCCAAACAGTTTGAGGTTGCTGTGAGCTATGATACCACAGCATTCTGTCCAGAGCAACAGAGACTTTCTCAAAAGAAAAATATATACATACCAACACAACATTAGACAATATGTCAGAAAGAAATTTTTACCCTGCTTTTCCAAATCATTTATTCCGTCTCCTTTAGTGATTGGGTACCACAATAAATCTTTCAGATCAACAGTCAGGAGCCTGTTAAACAGTTTAAAATACAGTAAAAACAAGGATGTACATCAATTTTTCATACCATCTAATAGCAGTGTACCTTTTGTGTACAGCTAACAGTATGTTCCTCTATCAGGAAACATAACTCAGGTGGACATCCCAGAATCTATGCAGGTGACTGAGTTCTCTAGTGTGATGTGTAGAGACCAGGCAGCCCAGGGGCTGTGGGTTAACAGCAGATTTGGATAATATCTCTGATGGCATCATCTCCTGCCATTGTTCCATTAATAAGCTTCTTCACTAAGAACGAGACTGCTATATATTCTGTTTCTTCCCTTACATTGCAGATGAAGACACTATTCTTTTTAAAGACTCTAGTAATCCTTGAAGGTGGGGTGGGGGCAGCTGATATTTGGTATTTTTCATGACTAAAGGGAAAAGTAGAGAGAGATTATTCCTCAGATCATAAAAATCACTACTGGAGAATGCAGATTTAAACCCCAAATACTTGTCTTTCTGCACGCCAGTCCCCAAGAGGGCCATCTTGAGTTGCTATCAATGTAGATGTCATCAATGCCCAACTCTCTACTGATCCTTCCCCATGATTCATGAAGGATCATTGAAATAGTCCTTTGAAGATGAATGAGTAAACATTTCTTGACTCCAGCCTGTTTTCCTTAGTGGTTATTTTTCTTCTCTTTGAGTTGGTTCATTGAGAAACTAGGTCAAAAGCAGTACACAAATCTCATAATACTTTGTCATGTGATGTATGCAATATTGTTTTATTTAGTTCTGAAATCTTTGCTCAGGGCAGAAAGCAGCTTCTTGATAATTTAGTCTTCCCAATAATTCAGATTCATTACAACACTGGCCTTAAATCTGAGCTGGTCCTGATTTGAACTTAGAATTGCAGCTTTGCAATTCATAACCTCGGGAATAGGCATTACTTAGGAAAGTCCCTGGTAAGGTTTTATTTGGTTTGTTTGGTTTCAGAGCCTAAGCATCAGGTCTTACCGATCATCAAATTTTCAAACTTTCCTACAGACCCTAAGTAATAAAACAATATCTATAGCTTAATAAGTTTGGAGAAAATTTGTTACAAAGAATTGGAATAAATATCTCTTCCTTTCCCTTTTGAGAGCATAAGGGAAGTTTTCTGGTAGTCACTATCTTGAGAGATCAGCTGTGTAGCTATATTCAAAGTATTGGTAAGCTGATAATGAAAGCCAGCCTTATTCATTTATATTTATATTTTACACATATTTCTCTGGTGCTTTTCCTCTGAATTTATGGAAGATCTTCACATATTTTAGCTAATCCTAACACTATTCATGTGAGATATGTGAGTAAAGATTAAGATGATGGGGAAGGTGTCTCACTGCCTGTAACTGTAGTCAAAACCTGGAGGAAGGCCTATGAGGGGGAGAGAGAGACAGAGAAACAGAGACAGAGAAGAGATTGAAATTTTCCCAATCTAAATCCTTCCTGAAAATTTTCCAGGCATCTGTGTCTCTTTCTCTGCCTCTTCCTCCTGCTGCTTGCTCTAATATTTTAATTCGTCAAAATTGGTTTCTTTTCTCTTTGGCCTTGACCAGAGGCCCCTTCTTCCTCCTCTACCCAAGCCTTTCTTGGGGCTGCCCTTCCACTAAGATGACCTCTTCTCTCCATAAAATCCAGAGAACCCAGAGATTTTTACATCTTTAACAAAACTGTCATAGTCCATGGTATAAAATGCTTATTTGTGTCTTATTTTACTTTGAGAACAGGGTGTAAGCCTCTTGAGGACAGATCACACATAATTTATCTATTTTGCCCAGAGAGCATTAAGTATAAGATGTGGCCCACAGTTGATGCTAACTATCTCTCTGTTAAATGAATCAAAGGAAATTTCCATTTCTAAATTTATGTTTTCCTTCAGAAAAATCTGCAAATAAAACCTTCTCCCTGTCTTCCCTTCCTTTACCCACTACATTTTCAGTCTTCTTTCCTACTGTTTCTTGACTTCATCATTCCTTCTTGGACTCTGTCCCAGTTTAAGCTCCAGTTTAGTTTTCCCAGGATAGCTTTCTACCTCCAGTCTCTTTTTAGGCCTCACTTCGACTGTTATTTCTTCCTTTACTCACTGCTTCATCCCTCCTTCACTCTCAGTCTTCTGTGTAAAATATATAAAATCAAGAAAATACACCCTAAGTCAATGTCCAGCAGTCTTCATCGTCTATTGAATTACAAACTCTTCCAACATATGGCAGCCTTATTTCCCACTACTGACTGTCATATAACCCACTTATGAGTCTAATTGACTTTTTGTTGGGTCTGAAACCAACCTACACCCTTCTGCCAGTGTCCCTCTCAGGCCATTTCATCCCCCTGGAATGGTCACACAACAAGACAGCCACCTGAACCTATTATAATCATACTTGTGTTTCTAGCCCTAGCCCAAAGACACAATCTTCCATTAAATCTTTCCTTGTTTTTTCCTCATTTTCTAAATGATGTGATCCCTCCTTTGTTGAGAATTTCTCTGTCTCTCTGTTATTTGAATTCTTTTAAAATCAGGAATCATGTCAGATTCATCTTGACATAACCTATAGCATTTGGCAGAATGCCTTGCACATAATAGGTTTCAATAAATATTTGTTTGAATTGAGTGTCTTAAAATTTATTCATATTTATCTGTAAAGGGAAAAAGACTCTATTTGTTACTTCTCCAAATCTCAATATCATCTTTCAATTCCATTTTATTTCTCACTCTCAGAATTTAAATGTCACTTTACAATTCCCCAGAGAAAACTAGCTTCTTTCATTTGTTTGGTACCTTTGCTCTATATCTTACCTCCTTTCTTTGCCATTTTTAATTTCCTTTCACGTCTCTTTCACTCTTTCCTTTTCTTTAGCTTTCCCCATAACTCAAAGCAAATTGGTACATCACTCCAGAACATTTGACATCAGATCAGATGATTGTGAATATCTCTTCTAGTTCCATTAGTCAATAGTTTAACCAAGTTTCACGATTAGAGAATCTCTTATTACAAACTTAATATTTGTCTTTTGATTAGTCTTTTTTTAATTTTTAACTTCATTGTTATTTTAAAGCCATGTAAGTGTCTTTGGGGAACTAGAAAGAGAGAGGGCAGTAATACATTAGCCAACAAAGCAACTCAGGAGGGATCCATAGGAAGCTTTGAGGTCAGGATGTATTTATAGCTGCACAAAATGGCAGACTGGGGACCTCCACTGCTTAGATGCTCAAAGGAGGAATTCTGCCCTGTCCATCTCCTTCGTGCTTCCAGCATGCCTCTGAGAAGATACTTTTTTTTACTTTTGTCATATTTTATAATACCAATGTTGGAGTTCCCGAGTTATCATAATGGATTGTATATCAGTTCAATGTCCCTGTAATATGAATCGAGACAATTTTGAAAGAACAGTATATTGAAAAATTTAACTTTTATTTAGCCTTTAGTTCTAAAAGATGACAGAGGAAAAAGGAAAATGTGTGTAAGGGACAGATGGAAATGAAGTTAATACTTGCTATGGTCTTAATGTTTATAATGTCTTCCCCAAATTCATATCTTGAAATTCTAACCCCTAAGGTAATGGTATTAGAAGGTAGGGCCTTTGGGGTTGTGATTAGGTCATAAGGGCCTTCATGAATGGGATTAGTGCTTTTTAAAATAATAACAACAAAAAAAAGATCCCCCGAGGGCTCACTCATGTTTTCTGCCATGTGAGGACACAATGAGAAGGCACCATTTATGAACCAAAAAAGTGGGCCCTCACCAGACACAAAATCTGCCAGCAGCTTGGTCTTGGACTTCCCAGTCTCCAGAACTGTGAGGAATGAATCTCTGTTATTTCCAAGCCACCCAGTTATGGTATTTTGTTATAGCAGCTTAAAAGGACTAAAACAATTATGATCTCCAGGGAGAGCTTTTTAAAGTACTTTTGAAAGACACAAGAGAAGTAACAGTGATTCGAGCAAAATAGGTGACAGCAAATAAGGTAAAAAAGAAAAAGAAACAAAACAAAATAAAACTCCACAGATGTAAAATATTTACCACGTGATGAAAATAAGTAGTTGAAGAAATAATAGAACATATCTCCATTTACTATCAATCAGTATTATGCATCAAGAATCATAAATATTATTTCTGTTATGTAATAAAATACATATTTATTTATATCATTATTATTAGCTAAATTAATCTGCTCTCAAAAATTTATTATAATATGACCAATAATGTAGGTAACAAGAAATACCTCCTTTCTTCAGACCTCTATCTATTATTAATCCATGGGGATGTGCAGTTAGTGTACATGATGACGACACAGCCAGGAGACTGGATTCCGAGTCTTCTTTCATATACAGTCATGCTTCCATGCATCAGTTGCTCTACAAAAGGAACTTTATTTTATTTCTTCCATGAAGCATAACATAGTACATTTGTGTCATAAATCCTCTTCTCATCCTTACAGAGCAAATAGGAGACACACATTTTTATTTCTTCTACCTGGATAAACAGACTATCCAAGGCACTGCCAATTAAAGGTGGGGAGCCATTTTTTATATCAAATAGACCTGGATGTGAGGCTTCTATTGTCACCAACCAGTCAGAAACCTTGGACAAGTTCAAGTTTCTTTATTCTGGACATATAGTACCTATTTCAAAAGGTTATTATGAGGAATCAATGAAAATATATATCTATAAGCACAACATAAAGATGCATACACATACATACAATATCCATTACATATTTATATTTTGAGGACTAGCTGGCATGTTAAATGTGGCTAGTAGTTTTTATTACCATGAAAACATCTAATTTTTCTTGTCTTCTCAATGATGCAAATTCATCATTCAATACATCTTCCTGGATGCCTTAACTCAATGATTGGACTCCACTAGCCTTTAGCCTGCCATGGAATACCGGGCCATGATCTATCTTCAGCCCTTTGTAAATTCTATCTGTGTTGGTATTGTGGTCAAGGTGTTGTCAAGAAAGTTATGGGATACCCTTGTTCTTATTATTGTAATTAATCAAAACATTTTATTATCAGGCCATTTCTTTATCTTTTGTTTTAGGAGGGGAAAAAATAAAATTTAGCAATGGCTGTAATGAGCTTGTAATGAGCTCTCAAGAAATAACATCACTATCACCTTTGGTGGCCCCAGCTCTAAACTGTAAAGCTCAGTCTTAAGAAAAGAGCAGACACAGGAATAGGCAGGCTTTATTTTTCACATCTACTAGCACAACTATTACACCATTACCACTGTTTTACTATTTTTCTTGAAATAATTTAAAATTTACAGAGGAGACACAAGAATGATACAAAAAAATTCCATTATCCCTCACTCATATTCACCAATTATTAACACTTCCCCTCTCTGTCTTTTTCATTCTCTCTGCCTTTCTGTTTCTCTCATCCTGTCTTTCCTTTTCCTCTCCCAGCCCCTCTCTCTTTATATGTATTTTTTTCATCACATTCCTTTACCCAAAATGCTTTGCTATGTTCTTTTAAAGAACAAAGACAGTCTCAGCGCAATTATCAAATCCTGGATCAATATGCTATTTTCTGTATACTGTCATATTAAAATTCACTAATTATTTCTAAATATATCTTTACAGTGTTTATTTCCCCTGATCCAGTATCTAAGGATCATTTCGTTTCCTGCTTCATTTGTCTCCTGCTTAGGGCTTGTATCCTTGTTTCAAGAGTTTTATGATCGTGTAGTACAAAATGCACTGATGACTAAAACTTCTTTCTAGTAGAAAGCAAAATATTTTTAAAAGATGTAATATATATTTTACAAGTAATACTAATTTCTCTCATTTTACCAAAAATTAAAAAAAAAAAAAATCAGGTGGGTTTTGTTCCCGCCTTTGTAGTGTCTTTTACTGAGGCTAATTAAGAAAGTGTTTTTTCATGAAAGAGCCACTGATCTGATCCTATGTTGACTTGGACCTCTTTTCCAGGACAGTTTGAATATGAATTGAGTCCCTGTTATATACCAGTGAGAGATCTGGGTTTAGCCCTGAACTGGTTAAAAAAACCTGAGCAGAGGTGCATATTATATGGTTCCATTTATATGAAGTGTCTAGAAACTGCAAATCTATACAGAGACAAAAAGTTGATTAGAGTTTGTCTGGGTCTGGGGAGTAGAAATGGGTATTGATTGCAAAGAGGCATGGGGGATCTTTTCGAAGTGATAAAAATTTTCAAAAATTAGATTGTGGTGAAGGGTGTGCAGCTCTGTAAATTACTAAAAATCATTGGAGTGTAGGCTTCAAACAGGTAAATTTTGTGCTATTTAAATTCTACTCCAACAAATGCTGTGGGTAGAAGGAAGGAATAAAGGAAGAAGGGAGGGAGGAAGACCCAGAAAAGCATCTGGTAAGAGACATCTGACCAGACAGAGCAGTCTAGGCAAGCTTCAGTAACAGCAGGAGAAGACATGAGTGGCCTGGGGCTGCTTTCTCACGGAGGGCCTGTTCTAAGTGACAGCAAAGCTTAGGAGTTATCAAAACTGTATCAGGACTTCGAGAACCTTTCTTCACTGCCAAGAGGAAGAGTAATCACTGACCATTTGTTTTCTTTTGTAAAAATCTTACCTAAAATTCATACCAGGCACACAGCCTCCTGAAATCACGATAAAGCTTAAAAAGAAAGTCTCCCCAACTATTTCAAAACTTCTCAAGAAAAAAACAAGCCGAAGTTGTTAAACTTGTCTTTCTCAGGAGTTTCTGTTTATAGGAGAAGGGTTGTAGGAAACAGATCTGCACCCCTATCAGCATAAGGTCTCATGGTGGTGTGCTGAACGGCAGAGAATGATGCATGTTTCACTGAAGAAAAACAGTAAATGTTGAGAATTTTTATGAATCAATGTCTTCAAAATTATTTTGGTGATTTTGTTTCTCTTTCAAAAAATATTAGGTCAGCTCTCCAAGCATCGCTTCTGTGGGCTCAATACCTACCTACCTTCTGTAAAAAGCATGAAGGAAACGTCAACGGAACAACAAGACTGTAACACTGGGGAAAATGATGGATTTCACTTAAACACCACCACCAACAAAAAAATGTTTAAAAACAGTTTCACGGCTCAACTTTCTCCTTGCTTTTTTCCCCTTATACTTGGAATGTATTTTATCGTCTGTCAGTTTTGCCCTATGATATGTCCTCTTAAATTGGATCTGTAAGCCCTTCATAAAGTTTAATAAATCTTCAGCATTTCACCCTAAGGAAATTATATTAAAAACCTTCAAATGTGAAGTTGGGCCTGCAGACACACAGCGCTGGGAATTTTATCACCATAATCAGCGTGTAATGAAAGCCTCTGTCGCTGTTCCTTCCCAATCATAATCTGCCTGTCTTTATGAAAAAAGGGGGGTTTGTCTGGGTTCATCTGCAAGCTTTAATTGGAAGATGTCTTCATTTCATTCCAGCCTACTGGGATAATAACTTAGCCTCGTGTTTAAACACAGGCCCTTGCCGCTGATATTTTTTCATTTAGTAAAGCATGTCTCTTTAAATGATTTAGCAAATCATCATGAATGCCAAGCCAGGGTGATTGGCAGCTCATTGCTGGTGCACCATTTGCATGACATTTGTTCTTCAGCTAAGAAAGCTGCCGCAGGTAAACAAGCAGGCCCTGTACTGACTCCCTTTGAGTCCCTTCCTGTTTATTTTCTCATAATCAAATGACATTTATGGAGAGGCAAATGCAGCTGCACATATATGAGGGAAATGCAATCAGGCTAAACATGATGACTTCATTCAGGTGATATTTTGATTAGTGAAAGGACATTTTTATGACATAGGGAGCTTTTTATTGAGAAATCTGGCAAATACCCTTTTGTGTAACTAATGCCTTATATTTTATCTATATTTCAATGTAAAGGCTGGACTCAAATTTGGTTGACTAAACATTCACTTATGAGGGTTTCATTAGAACATAAGATACAAAACAAACTTCTTTGTCCTATTAGGGCAAAGAAAGAAAATAGCTTCTTTTCCCTTCAAAGGCAAAGAGAAGGAAGGAAGGAAGGAAGGGAGGGAGGAAGAGAGAGAGAGAGAGAGAGAGAAAGGAGGGAGGGAGGGAGGGAGAATATGATATAAAGCTGTTTTATAGCATCCACGAATGTTGCTTTCCCTGAAGGAGATTCCAGAGAGGAAGTTATTTTATAGTTAAATATTTTAGACATATTTTCTTGCTCATCATTCTACCAAGGGATGCCAAAAAAAATTGAAGTTCTTTTCTTTCTTTTTTAACAACTTTGAATAGTAACGTAAAATACTTCTAATGGTTAATGTTAGGAGAGTAACCGAGAGCAAACTCTGCTTTAGCAGCAGCCTTGCTAGAAATGCAGGCACACATAGGATTCACAGAAACAGACATTCCTCAAATCTGAAAAATGTATCCCCTGCAGCATGGGAAAATACAATCCTAGCTGAGGCCAAGGCACAGGGGGGCTGTCATTGCAACCCCTGAGTAAAGGCTACATTTCCACAGTCAGCGGCCAAATCCCTCCTTAAGAAGGAGTACCTGAGACCAACCGATTCTTTATAAACTGAAACAATCACCCTAGAAAGTGGCATCTTTATTTTATCACTTCTATATGAGAGAAGCATGGGAAAATATGCTTATTTTAAAGATAAAGCAATCCACATGTTATTCTCTTATTTTATATTATATTTGTAATTATGATTTTGAGTTCCTCTTCCAGATAGTTTCTCCCCTGCCCTCTCGTTCCCTCTGGGATCTATGAATTTTAAAGGACAGGGATGATTCATCCAACTCACAAGTCCTAGAATTCTCTCAGTTCATCTGAGCTAAATAAAAAAAAAAAAAAAAATGCTCTGACCCAATGTGTAGAGCCGGAAAGCTATCAGCTATTCTGGAACTGCCTGAGAGAACAAACTTTAAGAGCGAGAAAGCAAAGAGAAAAGCCAGCAACAAGTCTGGGAAGGAGGCACAGCTGGAATGAAAGCAAAGGTCTAACGCGACGACCACAGTCCCTCTTGGCCTTTTTGTTGTACCTGAACGTACAAAAAGTGCTGTTTCAGCAGCATCTCCTCACCTGCAGGTCAGTGATCCTAAATAATAACACCAGCATTTATGTGGTTCTTTCTGAGTTCCAGAAGGTTATGTCATGTGCTATAACAATGTCTGGGATAAGCTCTGTATTAAGACAATGCTGAGTGTTCACTCACTACAGAAGCTTTTGCAGGACCTGGTTATTTTGACACAAATGAAAGAAAGAACCACTTTTCCATTGGCAGAGTACGTGTCCTTAGTGTGGGGCCCTGTGCCACGGCAGCATTCGTGTTCTTCTTGCACCAGTTGCGTGTAGCAGGGTAGGGAGGCTCTTGCCCTGTCCTCACTGAATATAATCCACAATTTAAAATGTCTTTCTATTGTTTTGCCTCGTTTGGTTAACTCTAAATATCAGAAATTCTAAATGCCTTGTAAGAAATGTGATTCAGTTCAGGTGATGGAAATAACATAATGATTCTAAGATGTGGATTACATTCAGAGAAGGAAGAAGCAAAGTTATCTTGAGGGATTTGTGAACAATTGGTGGACAGTGCTATTGCAATCTAAATCTAGCTCCATTTTGCCTACCTTAGAAGACCTACTGTGGAGATCTAGACTCCTGATGGGTATCAATGAAGTGGGCATCCATGGTGGGCCTGAGCCCCATCCTCCACCATGGCAAGATAGGATGAGGTGTCCCTGCTGGCTTTTCCTTTGGCTGCACTCACTTCAGTCATATCATTTGTCCTGCCATTGAGCAACTGCCTGTTTAGTGGTCTATGACAGTTGTAGGAGTCAACTTGACTGGGTTGAGCAATGCCTAGATGGTGGTGAAGCACTGTGTCTGGGTGTGCCTGTGAGGGTGTTTGCAGAGGACACGGATGTGGGAGTCAGTGGAGTGAGCCAGGCAAACCTGCCCTTAAAGGCACCAACTAACCGAAGCAGGCAGAAAGGGAGTATGGAACGCACTCTCTCTCTCCTCTTTTTTCTCTCTGTGTTTCCTCTGGAGTGGGGCCCTTCTCCTCCTCTGCCTTTGGACTTCAGCTTTTGGACTCTGAGATTTGCACCAGCAGCTTCCAGACTGAGGACTACACTGTCACTTCTGGTCTGAGGGAGGGCAGTGATGAGGTGGTCCAGAGTTATCCATTGTTGCCTGCCAGAGCCATAGGCCGACTGGGAACTACTCCATTGCCACAGCTGGGGCATTAAACTGTCTACAGTCCTTCTATGCAGAACCAAGCTCCTCCCCTTTCACAAACACACCCAGACAGCCACAGGGCTGCCTTAATGGCCATTTCACAAGTTGCTGATGGATTTTTCCCCACCTGCACCCAGGAGCACTACCTGCTGTTTACCAAGCAACTCCAGCCTAGCTCCAATTGGCTAAACTGGTAAACATCTCTGCCCTCCAGTGACTGGGCTCCATTTTCACCAACAAGACCTCCAAGTTTGTCCTTTCTTGGTTACTCTCCATCAGACCCAGGTGCCATAAAGAGGTTCTTTATGGAGTGGTGCCTATGGCTCAAAAGGGTAGGATGCAGGCCCCATACTGGAGGTGGCAGGTTCAAACCCAGCCCCGACCCCCCCCCAAAAAAAAACAGATAAAAGAGGTTCTTTATGTATTATAGTTAATAATTCTTATATTAAACTTCCTCTGTATCCTACAGCATGTTCTTTGCCAATTACAATGCCTGACACTTTGGAAGCAATCAGTAAATATTCACTGGATGTTTAGTAAATGATTAAAGGGATGAATGAATGGGAAAAATTAAGGGATTCTAATGTTTGCATATTGGCTCTCTTCCTAAGTAGCATTTCAGTGTCTCCTGATGACATATCATCTCCCTCCTGGTTTACACAAAAAACTAACCCTCATTCTCCCCTAAACCCCTATACTCATCTTGACCAGGAGAGACAGAGAGAAACACAGTTTAGTCATTGCCATTTGGGATTTTGGCTGGGCCGCCATCACATGAGTGACTCAGCAACAAGGACTTAGTCAGCATCAGGTTCTTGAATGTTCCAACCCCAGGAGATTTATATCAGGTCCTTCACAAGAGACCTTTCTCCGATTCCCTCTAGGGGTAGGTCATCTTCCTCAGAATATGGCATTCTCTCCTAATGCTGCTTCAAACAGAGAAATGGCATTTAGGAAAAGCTTATAATCTATCCTTGTGGAAGTGGAAATATTTTCAGATTCCCAAGGCCCTGTAGTAGGGCAATAAATAAATGATAGTTTAACATTCCCATCTTGAAGAGAAATTGGAACAAGTGCTAAGATTCTAATAGAATTGACTTCATTTTCTTCCACGTCAGAAGGCAGTGAGCACTGACTACTATAGATGAGGTGTGGGTTTCTCATATGATTTTTAAGCCATATTCCAAGAATTTTGGGCAGGGTAATTCTCTTTTCCCATCACCACCAAGATACTCCGTTATATTTAATATTCTATATTGGTCAAAATTCAAACCATAGTGAAATACAAGGATTTCTTTTGCATGAAGTGTGCCCATAACATTAAAAACCCACCAGTTATATCAGAGAAAGTGGTCATTTGGTCTTTTTTAAATCCCTAAACATCAATGTCTTAATGCCAGATGTAAAATTTTTAACTTCATAAAGTTCACTTTTAATTTCTTTTTTATGTAAAAGATCATTTGGTCTAATATAGAACTGAACTGCACTTATTTTGTGTATCTTTCCCACTGCTTTCCATATTTATATTATATCTGCTGCTTTTTTTTTTTTTTAATAGAGAGAAGGTCTGGCTATGAAGGTTTGCCTAGGCTGAACTTGAACTCCTAGGCTCACGTGATCCACCTGCCGCCTCAGCCTCCTGAATAGCTGGTACTAGAGGCAGATGCCACCTTTCCCAGTTTGTGTCTGCCTTCTTCAAGACAAAAATTTAAATGGGCGAACATTTGTGGCATGATGGAAAAACCAATTTCAATTTCTAAGTGCCTTTTAAATGTGTGAGTCTAGGTGTAGCAACCAGAGAAGACGAAATTTCTGAAAGTGTACGACACTTAGGAATTTAAAGACTAAAATTTTGGTGCTGTTCTGAAAGCGAAAACTTGATCTTGGCTGATGCATACTCTTGCCAGCATGCAATCTGTCTGCGAATGGACAATAAACTGCATGCTGCAGTGAGCCCACGCGTGCAGGCGCATGGTCCTGGTGTATAAACACAGACATCAGGTCAGAGAAGAGTTCACCGCACTCTTCCCTGCCTGTTTCTCCCTATTTTTAAATACACAAATACCAGGTTCCACTTTACAGTTACAGGTGCCTACTTCAATACAAATAAGATTTTTGCCTTTCTGTGTTCTTCTGGGAGCAGCAAAGAATTTTCTCTCATAAATATCTCTAAATGTAGGCTGTCGAGCAAATTTCGCCTTCAGATTGACAATAAAGAAACACAGAACTCAAGCAAAAATCCTAACACATCATCCATGTGTCTTTCTCTGAGAAGAATAAAGATTTTTAAAGCAAAAGTAAAATTTCTTCCTGCCACCATATTAAAAGAATTAAGGATCGGTTTTAGAACCTCACCCAAATTGTTTTCTGGAAAGTAGATTTAAGGAGCTTATCCTCTAGTGACTTAATCCCATGAGATAATTGTAAAAGGAAGATTGCCAGGCTAGATATGAAAGGAGCATTTGCAGGTTTCTGAAGAAGCATTCAGTCTTGTTTTCATGCTTGTACTTCTCGTCTGGGTTCCCCTGCAACACGGGCGAATATTGGTGTTTGCATTAAGAATACAAAATTTTTATCATCTGTCCATTTTTCATGTCAGACATGTTCCTTTTGAAATAAAGTAGGTGAAGCTCTATGAAATGTACATTCATTTCCTGTCTTTGGAGATTACATAGTTTGATTAATAATCAATAGCAGGTGTTCCCTTGTTCCTCTAAAAGTTGCAAGTCAGTTTGCAAAGGAATTTAAACTATTGAATTAAAATTAAAGGGAAAAAAGGTTTCCTCAAGGTCCATATAAAAAGAAAAAAAATAACTTCTGGTTAAAATTATTGCATTAATAAGGCAATAATGAGCCAGTCTGAATAATAAGTTAGAAAATCGTGTTACCGTTTTCTGAGGGTAAGAGAGCAAATTAACCCACATGGAATAGCAGAAGAATCTTTTCTCGTTCTCTCTCCCCTTGAAAAAGACATACGTTTCCTAAATGGGCAGAAGGAAATAGGAAGCCAGCCTGACAACTGTCGCTGAAAATGCGTCTGCCTGGCACGCTCAGTGTTGTTGTTCTTCAGGTTTTTCTTTCTGTCCCGGAGGGAAACCAAGCCAAGAATTTCATCTTGCCTTTTCTTTCACTGGATCTGGCATGAATTTCCTGGCTCACAGGTGCCTTCCTAAAGTGAAAATCAGGTATAAATTGGATTTTAATGATTTGTCACACACATCAGCATTGATTAGGTCCACTGAAAGGAATACAGGCCGACACGATGGGGAGAAGGTATTAATGTGCATCGGTGGTCTGAAAACTGCTCTGAGAGACCCTAAGACTCCATAGAGCCCTTAAAAGCCACCATGAGAGTCGAAGGGGCAGCCCAGTGGGCCCCAGGGCCAGGCCCCTCCACCCTTGATCAAAATTATTTCAAATAGAGACACTCCAGTTTATCAGGTCTTACATGTCCCTAGTTCACGTAAGATTTCATCATAAGAAAAGATTCTATAAAAACACAAACACAGGCACACACAAACTCCATTTGTGACTCTCTAATCAATGTGTATTTCTTTTCAAACTCAAGGGAGTTTTGATTAACTATTGATTGCCCAGATCCTGTGTAATGGTTGCGTTCGGGAGCATCGTCAGGTAGTAACACTATTTCCTTTCTTTCCCTTTTATTTCTCTGTGAGTTTCTATTGGTTCAGGGGTTCAGGAGCGGGGAGAAAAACTGTATGACAATTCATTTGTTTTCCACACAGAAATTGTTGTCAGACTTTGGCCAGTTATTGGAATTATCTAAGAACTTGATAAAAATAAGACTAGACCCTATCCTCCTTCAACCAGCCTGATCTTCTGTGTTCTTTGTTATCTTTCCAGATGATTCTCATACACACTAAAGTTTGAGAATCACTGACTTACAAGAAAAGAGTTATTGTTGCTTGTTCTTGTTCCTATTACAAAATGCAGTCCATACTCTTTGATTTAGTTGGGGGAAAGTATCTATTGCCACAGTTAAAGCTTAGAAATGGAAGAAAGCTAAAGAACCATCAGTACACATATTTATGATGCAGACAAGCTGGTACAGCACGGCTTAAGCAGTCCATTCCCTGTTACTTATGACAAAATACCTAAAACTGGACAATTTATAGAGAAAAGGGATTTTGTTCTTTTTTTTTTTTTTTTTTTT
>NW_003852401.1:37285725-37290838 GCF_000181295.1 Otolemur garnettii
CCAGGATAGAATGCTGTGGCATCAGCCTGGCTCCCAACAACCTCAAACTCCTGGGTTCAAGTGTTCCTCCTGTCTTAGCTCCTGAGTAGCTGGGACAACAGGTATCTGCCATGACACCTGGCTAATTTTCTATTTTTTCAATAGAGACAGGGTCTCACTCTTGCTCAGGATTGTCCCAAATTTCTGAAATCAAGTGATCCTCCTGCCTTGGCCTTCCAGAATGCTAGGACTCAGGCATGAGCCTCCATGGAATTTATTTCTTATAGTTATAGAGCTGTGAAGTCCAAGGCCACATATGGTGTAAGCCTTCTGGTTGGTGGGGACTGTCTGCAGAGTCCTAAGGTGACACAAGACATCTCATCACAAAGAGACTGAGCTCACTAACTCAACTCTGTCTTTGTTTGACTACAAAGCCACCAGTACCACTCCCATGATAACCTATTAATTTACTAATCCACCAATCCATGAGTGGATTAATCCATGCATTAAGGCAGAGACCTTATGACCCAAACAACTCTTATAGGCCCACCTCTCAATACTGCTGCTCTAGGGATAAAGTTTCAACAAAAGTTTCAAAAGGGACAAACATTTAAACTATAGCAATTCTCTAAGAAAACAACCTATTCCAACCACATTATTTTTTTGTGTTAATTTATTGATTTATTTAACAACACAGGAAACAAATTTGAAATACATAATGTAATGAAGCATGCCATAAAATACAATTAATTAATTCCTACATGAAAATTAAAATGCGTGTTTCAGTAGAGTAGAAGTCAAAGAGCAATACTTAAATCCTTATTTTGCTGTTTATTACACATCATCTTAGGCAAATTCCTGTAATATTGTTTCCTTATCTGTGAAAACATGTATAATAATACTTTCTATGTAAGATTATTGTGAAGATCGAATTAAATAACATAAATGAAAGTAATAGGACTATAGCTGGAACATATTAGAATCCTCACAAATTATTAAAATAAAATTTATTTTTTTCCAAATGTCTTTTGTTATCAGAATACGGTAAAATAAAAGTAGATTTTTTTTCATGACTCACATAGAAACTGGGAGTTTTTCACATTCAGTCTTCTATTAAGGAGAAGAATAAAACATAAATAGTTTGTCCATTTAACAAATATTTATTGAGGGTCTAGGACATACTGGCCTAAGGATCACTGCTTAGGAGTCATCAGGGATGCAACACAGGAAAACCCTTGCCGTTGTGAAGCTTATGTTTTAAGTGAATAACCAGATGCTTTCTTTTTTGTTCTTTCTCAAAGCCCATCTCCACTCAACACAATTCCCCTCCCACACACATCATATACTTTGTGACTATCACATAACTTTGTTTCTGTTGCTCTTGCCAAAACAAAAATGAGAATCCATGTCACCCAAAGTATGTGCAAGGCTCCCAATAAGGCCACACATATTGAATATTATATGAACAGTGACCTTGGAATTGTCCAATTTGGTGTCAAAGCTATGCATAATAGAGAGGCTTTGCTATCTAGCTAACTCTGGCCTTAATAATAGCTTCTGTCAGGATTCTCTGTGCTAGACATACTCTTTGGGAAAGAACCAGAGAAAAACAAAAATTAAAAATGATTTTGTAGATGTCCTAAGTTATATAAAAAGTTGCCCTTATACTCAAAGGAAATTGCCTTAGATCTTAAACATAGTATTTTGGAATATAATTTAGCTCTAAACCATTCAAATTCTGATAACACAAGATCACTGAGATATGTTTTTATTAGAAGGGAGTTAGGGGAGGTCTTCCCAGAGATTGATGCTTCACACAGTCTCTGGAAGGCATCACAGAGCAGTTGTTCTCAGTTCTGGAAGCAGGTAACTACCACAGAGGCATTGAAATCTGCTGTGTTTATCCTCAAGTGACCATGTACCTTATTCTTGTAAACTCCCGCATGTTCCTATTGTCGGGGTGTGAGAAGAGGGGCCATATTAGTTGAGGTTCATGATAATTATTTGAAGATTATAGTGTTCTTCCAAGCTTTATAGGTCTGACTATAAAGCTGGTTGACTATTTGATGGGTTAATTAGGAGAGAGGTGAATGTGGTGCTGAAATGTGACCTATCAGGCGAGCATCAGAGGGTTTTTAACCATACTCTCAGTACCTGACTTTGAACAAGAAAACAGGGCTGCTACAGATGATGTACACACCTCAAGTTTCTCAGGGCACGTGTTTCCTTCATACCCTAAACAGGCCATGTATGACGGAAGGCTGGCGCTGTATACTATAGAATCTTCCCCAAAGTCCACTGGACTGCAGCAGAGAGTGCTGGAGGGGCCACTCTGTTCTTAGCAGCTGAGGAGGCAGTAAGCAATTTGAGAGAGATTTTTGTCTTTGTCATATGAATTTGGGATAAAAGACCCTCGGCGACTCAGGGAATAATAAGGATAGTCACTGACAGGCTAACAAAATCTCACATGGAGAAAAAAATCACACTTCAATGTCTCTTGAGCCCAGAAAATACCAACCCTGGATTAAAATGTTAGTCCCTCTAAGTTACATTTCTGATTTCTTATATCTTTTCCCATTCTATGATCCAGGCTGGTTAGCAACACAGAAAGTGGGGAAAACTTCTGCCCTAGATTGAGAGAAGAGAAGCTGACTTCTCTCACTCTCCTCCCTGAATAGAGGCATAAGGTGGGGGGGGATATAAAAGGTAAAAATATTTTCTATCTCTCTGAAACTTCTCCCACTCTTTTTGGTAATTAAAACCTTCATCTCTGACTCAGGGCAGGGGTTGGGAGGGGCAGGGGAGTGTTCTTTGTACCACCAGAGATAGCTCATGGGGAATTGTCCAGGGGGCAGAGGTCAGGAGATTATCTTTGGCAAAATGGGAGGAATCAGAACAATCAACTCTGGCTGAGCAGCAATAGCCTGCAGCTAGAAATCTCTCTTTAAAAGCTCTTGTCTTTCTGCTCACTAGTAGGATATTGGTGCTTTTAGCCAGAAATCTGCCAACCTCCTCATTTGCTGGCAAATTAATACACTTCTCTTTTCTTCTCTTCAAACTACTTGTCCTCATTCTTCTGATGTGGCCTCAAGGACATTGAACTTTCAGTAATAGAGGGTTCCAGTAGGAAGCTGACAGGAGAAGAGAAGGGGAGAAAAGCTTTTAGCTTTAAATCATGATTGAATTGTTAATTTTAAATCAGGATGGGCTTTATGATTATTCAATGGAGACTGTGTTTTATGACACAAAGTGACCAGAGAATACTCTGTGCTACCCAGGAATGACCAGCTTGGGGACTGCATTTTCATCCAAGAGCAGGAACTATCTCAACAGAGCCAAGGTGGGGAGACAGCAAAACCAAACAAAAGTTGCTTGAGGATCACCTTGCATGAGTTGGGCTTGCTCAGGGCACACATGACAGATGATACTTTGATTCATTTACTCTCCCCAATGCCCAGGTGTGCATCAGCTTTGGAAGGAGAAAAGTGTGTCCAATTTCTTCAGCTCTAACACAGAGACAGCACTCAACCTCGTTTCTTGCACAGTTTCAGAAGACTTTTTAACACTAGTGAAATTTTGCATGATGTCCTTGAGGACATTAGATAAGGTGAAGAAGAGGAATGAATGTAATGTAGTAGCCAGCTAAGATAACTCCCAGTTTTCACGAGCCACTGGCCATGTGCCCATGTGTCCTTGAGGGTGCTTCAGCTCAGTGTTTGGTTCATGTATGCACCTCCTTTCATTCAGATCCAAGGTTTCAGGTTAAACTGGTATTACTGAGAAATTTGGAAAACTCAGCATGCTCCTAGGCTGAGCCAGGCTATAAAAGAGTTTGACATAGAAACCATAATAGATCCTAATCTTCCTCTAGCATTAAGAACTTTTTGATGCCTTCCATACACTGTGATTATAGGTCCAAAAAAGAGTTTCTTACATGACAGATTTTTCTTCATCTGACAGCTGATGCTTGAAATTTCTATAACAGAATAGTCATTTATTCTGCAGCCAGAGGCAAAGATTACTTTATACATCTCCATGTGGACACAAACACACTCTAAATTGTAAATATCGGATTATTTCCTAAGAATGGGTTTAGGAGTAAATGTGAGATGACCACCCTTAAAGTGAGAAGTTCAGTAGGTGACAGACAAATACTGGCCAGAGGGCACTAAGGCAAACCTTCCTCTACCCCACAGTGAGCTTAGAACTCCATCTGTTTCTAAAGAGAATTGTGAAGGGGAAGTTTTCAGAAACCATTTTTTGGTCACCAAATTACAAAGTACACACCTTGGCAACCGAAGATATCATGTTGTGAAGTTTAGATTCTTTGGCATCATAAAGACGGTAGACTTCTTCATTCAGTCTAACACCCTTTGAAATATTTCCCGAGCCTGTAACTTTCAAACTGCTAGACTCCACCATCACTATCTTCACACACATTAGAGAGTGAGTCTTGTCAAAACTGGACTTTAGGGATTCCAAGTCAGCAAAATGATCTCCAGAATAAATGGCTACATGAATAATGGGCCCAAGTTTGATTTCACTGAACAGTTATGTTTCTGTGACCAGGTCTTTCAATTGTAATATACTATTATTTTCTTTTGACTACTCTGAATTTTGTCCTTATAAAGAAAAGAAAAATAGTTATTCTTTGTTACTAGATAGTACCATTAATTAATTTCTTATTACCATTTCTTAATACATGATGAAAATAATCTTAATTTTTAAGTACTACATTTCTTGTAGATTTGACACATTTAGAGTGTTTCTCAACTAAAAAAAAAAAAAAGGATAATATCATCCTAAGAATTGTTTTTCTATTGCTCCATGTTCCATAAATACAATACTATTATTAAAGGTTTTTTAAAAACAAATGTATTGCATTAATGTACACAGCTATGATTTAATTAAAAAAGTAGGCTCGGCGCCTATAGCTCAACCGGCTAAGGTGCCAGCCACGTACATCTAAGGTGGCGGGTTCGAATCCCCAGCCTGGACCTGCCAAACAACAATGACGGCTGCAACCAAAAAATAACCGGGCATTGTGGCAGGCACCTGTGGTCCCAGCTACTTGGGAGGCGGAGGCAGGAGACTCGCTTGAGCCCAGGAGTTGGAGGTTGCTGTGAGCTGTAAT
>NW_003852401.1:37290942-37449106 GCF_000181295.1 Otolemur garnettii
AAATGAGTAAAATGTTTTAAGAACTGCTGGTTTTATAAAGATGTTTATTTCCAGGGGATTGCGCACTAATATCCTAGGTAGATAAAACACCAAATGGCACATACGGTTGATAAAAGAGCTATGATGACATGTTTTCCTCCTATGAGTTTCATTTTCCCTTGGAGAGCCAAGGCATGGTGAGGAGGCTCCTTGCTACAGGTGCAGCCCTTGAGCAGCCAAGATAAGTAAAAGGAAAACTAGAAAGTTTATAACAGATAAATACTCGTACACATTCCAATCTCCAAAGCAAAAAGGTTTTTTGTCTTTTGGTTTTTTTTTTTTAATCTCTTTATTCCTCTTGTTTACTCCTTTTCCCCATACTCCAACCTGCTTTGCGTACCCTCAATATCCTACATCACTCTCTTATTGGCTAGCACTCAAAAATGACCTATCCCAGACACCCACATATGTGAAATTTTGTGTTCTAATGTTGGATATGGTCCAGCTCAGAAGTTACTGAAAACTCACAAATGTCTAACCCTCTAGAAATAAGACATATATACTAATATTTTAAAACTGAGTGCTTTCCTATTTAAAAAATGCCAAGATTTCTGACTTCTGTTGAAAGTTTTTCAATACACCAGTATTTCTACCTTTCAACAATCAGCAAGCAATGGAGCCTGAGCCTTTGAAAATGAGTTCTTCACTTTTCTGTAGGGAGAGATTCTCAACCCAAAGTGATTTTGCCCCCAGGGGATCTCTGGCAATGTTTGGAAACATTTTGGGTTGGGGGTAGATGTGCCACACATATTCAGTGAGTAGAAGCAAGGGACACCACTGAGCACTCCACAATGCATGGGCTAGCCTCCAACAGTGAAGAATTATCCCAGTTCCAGATGTCAAAATTACCAAGGTTGAGAAATCCTGCCATTGTCCCTACTTGGCTCACTTCACATTTAGGTTACCAGTGGCCCTTGTAAATGCTTGACTTTGTAATCCCTAAAAAAACATATTTATATACTGATTGATAGATAAATATACATGAATAGATAGACAGACATGATCATATATGTGTACAACCAGAAAGATCAAAATAAATTATCTAATTTGTAATTGAGAAGATTGTTACCAATGGGATTATGGCATATTAAACTGTATGAAGCTGACATCCAGAGGCTGGAAGAGGGATCTTTTCTACTGTGATTATCACCCTGTTCATCTCTCACACATGCAATAACAGCTGCGAAGCTGCCAAACTGGTGATCTAAGCTCTCCCTAGGAATTAATCATGGTTCCAAGCTCAGAATATTTAATATAGCACCCCTATATTTTTTTATCAGGAAACAATTTTCCATTGATCTCTCTTATTTCTGAATGTCCTCTGTATATTTTGTTCTGTCTAGATTATCTTCTAAAAGATCTCTGGATAGCTGATAATTTTGGAAGATAGAGATGGTGTCTCCTTCTAGAGTGGAGGGTAAGCTTACATACTTTCCATTGTAATAATTACAATGTCTCCTTCAAAAGCAAAGGTAGGTAGGTTTACCAACTGCATATTGTAAAGGACTTAGATTCTCTAAACTGAGTATTCCTCAATTATGACATAAAATCATGATGTTTGTAGGATCTTCCTAGAACCCTCCATATCACCCCAGCAGGACTTGGGAGACAAAAAGAACCAATGCTTGCTGTGCACTGAGTGATAAAGTCTTTTGTCTCTGACCCAGGACTCTCACATTTTCTGCTGGAATGTCAAGAACTGTAAAGAACCTGAGATTTTGCTCTACTTGCAAGACATCAAATAAGCCTACAGAGATTTTAACAATTTTTTATGAATCATATTTTAAAAAATTGGAACTCTACCTATATATATGATATATATATATATATAGAGAGAGAGAGAGAGTCTCACTCTGTTGCCCTTGGTAGGATACGGTGGCCTCAGCCTAGCTCACAGCAACCTCAAATTCCTGGGCTCAAGCAATCCTCCTGCCTCAGCCTTCCAAATAACTGGGACTACAGAGGCCTGCCATAATGCCCAGCTAATTTTTCTATTTTTAGTAGAGAGAGGGTCTTGCTCTTGCTCAAGCTGGTCTTAAACTCCTGACATCAAGCAGTTCTTCCACCTTGGCCTTTCAGAGTGCTGAGAATACAGGTGTGAGCCACTGCACCTGGCCATATTTTACAAATCTTAAGCAATGGAGATATCTGGTACCTGAGCAACTGGTTTTAAGGCCCAGAGAATGTTTTTCCTCTGCCAGTACTGCGTGCTCTGATTTTTCTGATATTCACTTAGCTATAGCCTTAATTATGTATATACCTTTCTGATGCCAGTGAACCAAAATGTTTCCCTCTCTTTTTCTTTTCTTTTTTCCTTCCTTCCTTCCCTCCTTTTCCATATACTTTTCTTTATTCTAAATCCTTGTTGGAGGTGTAGAAATATAAATCATTGAGTCAGAAATGCGCATGCACACACACAGAGACACACACACAGAGCTCTAACAAACTAGGTTCCCTCATGGCTAACTCTTAATTTTTTAAAAACCAATGGCACGTTCTATTGGATAATTAAAATTTAAAAAAAAAGGAAGAAGAAAAAAATACTTTGCATCTGATTTTTTCTTTTTTATCAGTAACCATCTTCTTTATAGCAGTTTCCTCAATAATTTTGCATCTTCTGTTGATTTGTGTGATACATGTTTCTTATCAGATGTTTCTACAAGAAATTAGATGTTTTTAATCTTTGGAAAATTTTAACAAATTTGAATGTACACAACAGTCTTAAAATGCATCTTTAGTCCTTTTTCTGAGTAGTTGTGTTTTAGTGGCTATATGATGCTTTAGTGGGGATAATGTTACATCTTGTAGTAAGAATCCAGAGTTTAGTTTTTTGAGGGAGGGACAACTAACAAATAGAGAAAAAAAGCGGTCTATGATGTAGTTCTCATTACGTGCTATGTTAAACTTGAGGCTTCATCATATATTTGATCTATCAGAAGTTATTTATAAACAGTCACTGAAATCAGAGGACCCTGTGAATGTCTTTTCTTTTCATGCAGACCTGTTTGATATGGATAGCCACTTTTCCAGATAATACTAATTTCCTCATACCCCTCTTTTTCATAATCAGGTAACCAATTACTCATCAACGTAACAGCAAAAATATCTTGAACATCAAAATAATTCAATCAGTTGTAGTGTAAACTTGGTCTCTGTGTATTTGCTTGGAGCATGGCCTCTAGAGTAGGAGAAAACTGGATTCAAGATCTAGTGCCCTCCCTTACACTTTGAACATTAATTTCTCCATCTATAAACACCCACATTGCAAAATTGTTATTGTAAGTTTCAAATAGAACAATGTAGGCAAAGCAATTGGGTCAATTCCTATTATAGTGTAGATATTCAATAAATTCTATTTTCATCATTGTTTAGTGGGGTAAAAAGGTTAGCAAATACTCTATAAATTTTTAATTGCTTTTCACTTTCAAGAGACTTTAGGAGTCCTAATTTTTACTTTTTAGAATTACTTTGTCTAACTGCCAGGTGTGGTGGCTCACACCTATAATCTAGCATTCTGGGAGGCCACGCCAGGTAGATTGCCTGAGCGGAGGAGTTCAAGACCAGCCTGAGCAAGAGCAAGACCCCATCACTAAAAATAGCTGTGGCAGGTGCCTGTAGACCCAGCTACTCAGGAGACTGAGGCAAGAGGATTTCTTGAGCCCAAGAGTTTGAGGTTGCTGTGAGCTGTGACCCCACAGCACTCTACTCTCTACTGAGGGCAACAAAGTGAGACTCTGTCTCAAAAAGAATTGGTCTTTTATTTTCTTCACCTATTATCAATAAGCCACTGACAAGAGACAAATTCAGAGTTTATTTCTACCTTTTTTTCCTAAGGCTACCTCCTTAAGGGATGCGGCACCTGGACACCTCTTGCTCATGTGATGCTGTGGTCATCACAATTCCAAGCATCCAGTGAAAGGAGGTGGGGATGCTATCAATGCCCTAACATTCATTAGTACAGAATTTATTCTAGTTTCTTCCTGGTCTTCCTCTTGCTTACATGGCCTCCCAACCAAGGTCACATTCAAAGTATCATTGCTACCCCCAAAAGATTTATACTGCAGATGTTGTCAATGATGTGCTCTTCCCTAAGGCAAAAAAGCTCTTGGATTTTTGGTGAACAGACTCTATAAGATTCATTTGTATTGCACAAATTATAATTTTTCTACTCAATTGTAGACTTTTTAAATTATTTGTTTTGATTCAAAATACAAATATCTGAGAACTGTGTATATTTTCATACATTTTACATTTTATTTTCATACATTTTATAACAAATAAGATGGATGTCATCTATAGTTTAATGTTTTAAATTATGCCTTATTAGGCCAGGTGTGGTGGCTCACGCCTGTAATCCCAGAACCCTGGGAGGCCAAGGTAAGTGGATTGCTTGAGTGCGGAAGTTTGAGAGCAGCCTGAGCAAGAGTGTGACCCTGTCTCTACTAAAAATACAAAAACTATGGCATCATGGCAGGTCCCCTCAGCTATTAGGGAGGCTGAAGCAGAAGGATTGCTTGAGCTCAAAAGTTTGAGGTTGCTGTGAGCTATGATGCCACCATAGCACTCTATCCAGGGCAACAGACTCTGTTTCAAAATAAATAAATAAATAAATTATGCCTTACTTTTTAAAGTCATTAAAAACAAATCCTATGAATCATCAATTTATTGATGCCAGGTAACTAACGACAAGGATGCTAAGAGACTTTAAGTCTCTTTCTTAAAGAAGTTCATAATCTAGTATCCCTGAGCTTCATTTTTGTCATTTTTAAAATGAGGAAATAAAGCTTGATTTTCTCCAAGATTCCCCCATGGGTAGTTCTAACACTATCAAATATAGCCGTGTTTTATAAATGTTATATAATCAAAGATTTCAGAGTAGCACTTGGCCCATCAGAAGTATTCAATAAATATTTGTTGAACGTTGAATGATTAAATAATCTAGATAAATTTAATATATACAGCACATCTTAAGAACTTTGTTTAATGAATAAGTGAATAGTTATTATTGTCTTTAGTATTGCTTAAGATTGAGATTTTCTGTTAAAATGTTTTCTAAATATAATAGTTTATTTACCTGATAAATATTCTGATCCTTATAGAGAGTTTAAATGTATTAAAAAAAAATCAATGAAGAAGATGTGGGGAGAAATATAAAATTAAAATGTAGATTTCCTATTAAACATGATAAATAAAAGACAAGTACATATATCAACTTTCTCCCAAAACCCTAGTAAAATAAGAGAAAACAGACCCGTGAAAAGAAGACAAAAATTCCATAAGGACAAGGAGAGCAGCAGAAGAAAAGACAGTGTAGGAAAGACGTCAACACAATTGTGCAGGCTCAAAGACACAGGATGACTGAAGCAACATGAAAATCAAGTGCTCTGGAGGGAGAGCCTTGGGGAAAAAGAGGAGGGCTAAGAAGCAAGTTCAGTTGTTCCATAGAAGTATAAGAAACTCAGGCATTAGAGAAAGACACCAGGTGCCTTTGAAGAACTGGGGATACAAATAAAGCTGTAAAGAAAAGAGTTCATTTAAAATTTCTTTAAGAAGTAGTTTAATACTAAAACCCATAGGCATGCACAGGGCCCTGGGCTGGGAGGACCCCCATGAAGTTTAATGATCTGTTGCTGCCATATTCAAATTCTTGAATAAGTGGCTTGATATTTTTCATTTTGCACTGGGACCTGAAAATTATGTTACCAGTTGTCTTAAATCCTCTCTCCTTACCCAAATAGCTAGGTATCCAACCCTCCTTCACTTCAGCAGAAGATTGAAGGATCAGAGATATACCTTCATGTAAGGCTGAACCATAGGGAGTATAAATTTGAGGACATCAGGTACAGCTGAAAACGGGAGACATAATGAACATCACATGGCAAACAGTGAGATTACCATCTCCTTTCTTCCACCAACACAGATAGCCAAGCCCACCAAATGTGGGCAGCCAAGCTTTACCCTTTGGTGAAAGATTGCCCAGTTTGTTTCAAAGAAAATTGACTAGCCTGAAACCATTAACAACTGATAAGTCCTGATCATAGATATCAAACATCTAATCAACCCTTTCGTGACTCAAATATGAATGAGAGATTTGAACATAGTTTCAAGAAGAAGCACAATGACTAAAATAAGGAAAGAGTTCAAAGAACTCTGAGGAAATCAGAACACTAATGGTGGAAGAGAAAATTATATTACAGAATACCATTACTATTTGTAAAGAGATTAAGGAAAGCTATTTCAATAATAAAAATAATACTGGCTCTTTTAGAAAGGAACATTGAGAAAATTTTTTGAAGAACTATTGAAGTTAAACATAGGCTAAATTAAAAATTCATTAAGACATATGGATGATAAGGTGATTTCTGAGTTATTTATCAACAAGGAAGCAGAACAAAATAAAAGAAACAAGACAGATGGAAATGAGAGATAAAAATATGTATAAATTAAAGGATCTGTACAAAGAGCAAAATCTAAATAATAGAATTTCCAGAAGGGGAAAAAAAGGCAAAAGAGAAGAAATGATGAAATAAAAAAATACCTGTGCTCAAAAATTATACAAGGAAAGGCCAGAAGTCCTCAAATTGAAGGGGACCCTTCATTTGGCCCATTATTATAAAAATTCAGAATCATAGCTAAAAAAAAAAAAAAGGCAAATATATCCAAAGAAGAGAAACATAAAACATGTCACAAAAGATTAGAATTAATACGGCTTTGGATTTCTCAAAAGTAAAATGGAAAGATAGAAGGCAATGATTCAATGCCTTTGAACTTCTGAGAGAATTCGCCTAGAATCTTCATGGAGGCAGATAAATGTCATGACAGAAAAGAGACAGGTAAAGGAGACAGAAGAAGAAGACAGAAAAAGGACAGTTTTTAAATAGGCCTAATTTTAAGAAATGTAGTACCTGTGCACCATCTATCAGAAACCCACCAGAGAATGTGCTACACCAAAATGAGATAATAAATAGAGGATCATAAAGAGGAAAACATTCAATCCAGGGAATGGAAGATACAGCACCAGACAATGACGTAAGATCCTAGTGTGCATGAGGACAAAAGAACAAGTATACAAAACTGTAGCAAAAATATGATGTCCCTCAAGGAAAATAAATAATAAAACTAATAGATTACCTGATGTTTGGGGTATTAGATGAAGAATTATACTTCTTCAAATAGTTTGTGAACGATAAGCACTTAGAAAACTGAGAAAATTAAAAATACTCCAGGAAAACAAAAAGTGTATCTAAAATATAATCACTGTGCTTTACATAGCTCAACTATAAATAATATCCATAAAGCCAAGATCACGTAAGTACTATAGATCTACGTCAATTGTGGTGTAACTGTGTTAGAAGTTTGGAAAAGTGGAACTCTGTCTTTCAGGGTTATAGATTTTCTCAATAGACAATATCTAAAAAAAGTAATTTAAGTATTGTTTAGAAATATAGAAGGAAATACTTGAAGAAAATAAGAGACAGGAATCAGGAATAGGGAGAAATGGAGTAAGAAATGCTACTCTTTGTTATGAGCCTTGTAAAGCGGTAAGACATTTAAAACCCTGAACATACATTCCCTGATTCAAAAATATCAAAGCGCCAATCTGTCATTAATGTATGCTTGCAAAAAATTTTGTTATAGTTCTTATTTAAACCCCAAATACTAGTAATGAATGATGTCAAGAGAAAGAGTATATTGTTCTTGTCAACAGTATTAGCAAAAACACTGCAACTAAGTGAATTCACCGTTAATTATTACATTTCATAAACAAACTGTGAGCACAGCTATATATAAAGCATTTGGAATTATAAAACATCAGGATATAGTATGCTTGAAATGAAGGGTGGCTGGAACATTCTGATGTCCTAATGTGGCATAGGAGACAATTCTAATAACAACTGGTGAGAACCAATTACAAAAAAAAAAGGTAATTCAAAATATGACTGAAATAAGAAACTGAAAAAAAAAAAAAAAAAGAAAGCAGAATCATTACATATTGTCCCCAAAGCAGATCCCCTTAAACCAGAAATTTCACAGTGATTTGAGAGGAGAAATAGGCACCCCAAAAAACAGCCTCTGAAGAGTGATTGATTTCCCCAATGCTTGCTGGTCTGGAAGAGGCTGCCCATGCCATTTTAGGTTAGAGATGTAGTGGGGCAAGAGCAGGTGGAGTTCAGACGGCAGCTCATCCCACCTCGGTTTCCAGCAGAACAGCTCTAGGTTTGCACACTGGGTTATAAGATGTCTGTTTCAACAAATTGTTTCATGGCTGAAGACTAAGTTGGAAAAATACTGGTCTACCCTACATTCTGTACTTTACAGGTATAGAAATGGAGGTCTTTTAATTAATCACTTATTCAAGTGGCAAAAAATAGATGGCATAATTAGAAGCAAAGCCAAGGCTCTTGGAAGCTAATTAATTTGCTTTCTCCCACACCAATGATAATAGCAATGTTGCCTTTTTGTTAAAGTAAATATATTTTATTAACTGGTACTTTTGTTAATTATTACTTTGTTAAATTTATTTCTTGTGAAAATATGGAAATTGGCACATAATTAAAAGAAACATGAATATATATAAGCACCCCAAATTTAACTCCATTAAACCCTATCCTAACATCTAATTCTTATTTTAACTCTTAGTGTACCAATAGATTCTATTCCCTTTTATGATATATAAAGCATTTGGAATTAAAAAACCATGAAGATAAAAGGAACACTTCTACACTGCTGGTGGGAATGCAAACTAATATGTTCTTTTTGTTCATCTCCAAAGATGTTTGGAGAACACTTAAAGAACTAAAAATAGACCTGCCATTCAATGCTACAATTCCTCTACTAGGTGTATATCCAGAAGATCAAAAATCACACTATAACAAAGATATTTGTACCAGAATGTTTATTGCAGCCCAATTCATAATTGCTCAGTCGTGGAAGAAGCCCAAGAGCCCATTGACCCATGAATGGATCAATAAATTGTGGTATATGTACACCATGAAATATTATGCAGCCTTAAAGAAAGATGGAGACTTTACCTCCTTCATGTTTACGTGGATGGAGCTGGAACATATTCTTCTTAGCAAAGTATCTCAAGAATGGAAGAAAAAGTATCCAATGTACTCAGCCCCATTATGAAACTAATTTATAGCTTTCACATGAAAGCTATAACCCAATTATAGCACAAAAATATGGGGAAAAGGGAAAGGGAGGAGAGGGGAGGGGGAGGCTGGGTGGAGGGAGGGTAATTGGTGGGACCACACCTATGGTGCATCTTACAAGGGTACATGTGAAACTTATTAAATGTAGAATATAAATGTCTTAACACAAGAAAATGCAGTGAAGGCTACGTTAACCAGTTTGATTAAAATATTTCAAATTGTATATAAAAGTAGCACATTGTACCCCATGATTGCATTAATGTACACAGCTATGATTTAATAAAAATAAAATAAAATAAAACAACCATGAAGATATAGTATACTCAAAATTAAGGGTAGCCAGAATTTTACTTCTGCCTGTTCCATCTACTCTGTGAGCTGCTTTGTTGAGTAAAGTAATTAATGATTTGGTTACAAACACTATAACTTGATGATTCATAGAAGTCAAGCAATGTCTTGTTAATATTTGTTGGTTTACTACAAATACAACTGGCATACAATTCCTTCTCACTTGGGTTCTGGGATTTTCTCCTCTCCTCTCTTTGTCTCCTTTTCTGGAATAACTGACTTTGTTCCCAATAGCTCTCTGATCAATGTATTCACAGCTCTTCCTTTCCTACTTACTCTTCTGCAAAAATGTCTGTGATTTCCTTCAGCAGAAATATTTTGTTCGTAACAACCATAATTATGTCACCCCCCTGCAGCTAACTTTAAACTCACTATTTTGACTGTCCCAGCAAATAAGTGAATTTGCATAGGGAAGTTAAAATAATCCAATAACTAATTGTTACTCTGTCAAAGATCTCTGGTAAAATATAGCTAATTACTTTTTTACCCAATCTTAGTATTTCAAAAAGACAACTGAAACAGAACAGGCTATTAAATAGAAAAAACACCTATTACATAGGGGCCTCTTTATAGGAGAGTTGTCATGTGTTTTAAATGGATGTACCTCATAATTATATTGGTTGCAGCATGCGGAACAAGATAAAGAGGGGAAATGGGATTTGACAAAATGATGAATATTCTATATCAAAGTTCTCCATACTCATATAAATAAGTTATATGGTATCAAGTGAAGAAGCAACACCAGAACCAAGCTTAAAGTTATTAGGCTTTAGCTTGGGCTGATTACATTTGTTCTTGTGTTCTACCTTGGAAAAGATATTAAATCTACAAATCTTTGGGGGGATGGGTTGGTATTCTTCTGAGAGTTTATAGATGAACTGATGACCTGATTAAACCCAATAAAACAGTGTTTTAAGAATGACCACTAAATCTTTGTTTTGCCAAGATACTTATAAAATGCATTACAAACAGTTGACTCTCAGATCGCTTTCTGAATACCCGATTAAGTTTTTAAAAGACAGGATTAAGCCAAAGTAAATAACAGTTTACAAGATGATACCTTGCTGTGTAAAAATGTGATCATTCAAAGGCAAATTTTGAGTATTAAAGTGCTTTTGTTCGTAGAGAAAATCAACTATCTTTATTGATAGATTGCATCCGTTTAGTAAAGAATACGTTTTGCTCAGCTTAGAGTCAAAACAATTAGAATTCTTAGGGGGAAGAAACTACTATTTTGTAATAATTGTAATGAAAATCCCAGGAAATCAACAATGTTATTGAAGGTTTGCTATTCTCCACGAGGGAACAGCATATTAGCCTGGGGATTTGAACAATCACCGGGGTGCTACAGCTTGTTTTCCCACTGACCAGCTGCTGGACCCAGATTGTGTTGAAAGCCTTGATAATTAATTGTGCTATCTCTCAACTCCAAAGGACAGCGGTAGGATTTTAATAAAGTGATATGTGCCAAGTACTGAGATTGTTTTTAAAAAGAGTTGCAATATTAATAAATGATAATTGATGTTTTATACGGCAATACATGAGATAATATTCCCTGAATTTGTGTGCAACTTCTTTGAAACAGCACAGATTACTCGGGGCTTGTTTGGTGACTTGGTGCAAACAAAAATTATTGCTTTTAAACTGAAAACACAGGCAACATCAATAAACTAACAAGTTTAATAGCACGGCCAGGGTGTTTAAAAGAAAAAGAACTTTTGCTATAAACAGTCAGCTTTCTGCACTGATTAAGATTCAGGTTTATTCTGTTTGTTAACATCATGGTACTGTTCCTCTTCTTGTTTCCCTTAAATTACCTACTGTGCAACTGTGCTTAGAGCTTTGTGGTCCTTTTTAAACCCAATTTCTTTTCTGCCTATCCGTTAGGGCTTAATCAGAGAAGTAGAACCACCAGAGAATTGCTAAGGTGTTTGATCTTACGCATTGTGGAGGCCGATTAAGCCATCTTTATAATTCTGCTGTTTTTGCATCTGATACAAAAGCTTGAAATCCAAAAGGCTGCCGTAACAAAGTATCACAAAATTGGTGCTTTTAAATAAATAAAAAAAATATTGTCTTACAATTGTGGAGGCTAGAAGCCCAAAACTGAGGTGCTGGCTGACGGAGTTGGTTCCTTCTGAGGGCTATAAGAAATCAGTCCACGCATCCCACGTGCAATCTCTGGCATCCTTGGCTTGTAGATGGATTTCAGCCATCTACCTCACAGGACATTCTCCCTATGTCTCTTCGTATTATCTTCCGTCTGTATATATCTTCATGTTCAAATTTTCCCTTTTTACAAGGACATGAGTGACATTTGATTAGGTTCAGTTGGATGAGGCTATCTGACCTCATTTTAACTGGTCTGGGGATCCAGGGAAAGATAGGGCAGTAACCAGCCTTTCTCTTGTCCCAGACCATGGAGGAGATCCAGCAGATAAATAGTAATGTGTAAGTGTAACAGAAAAAAGTGTCCTGGAAAGGGTAAAAATAATAATAATAATAATAATAATTTCTGTCTCTTCAAAACTCCCTTATACTTTTTGAGAACTAAGATCTACATCCCTGCCTCTGGCCAGTGTTTGGGAGGGGCAGAGAAGTATCCTTTTGCTTTGTGCCACAGGATATGGCTCAAAGGAACTGTCTGGGTAGAGGTCATGAGGTTGTTTTTGCTGAAGATGGGATTAATCAGAACCATCCACTTTAAAAGCTGAGAAGCAGGATATTGGTACTTTAACACTGGAGCCTGTCGATGTCCTCATTTGCTGGCAAATGAATACTATTTCTCTTTCCTTCTCCTCAAACCACTTGCCCTTGTTCTGATGCGGCCTGGGGGACAAGTGTCAAACTTTCATAAGACAATCTACAACATGGCAGCACTTTTGCTGTTGCTCATCAAATCCCATTCTCATTCAATATTGGATAGGGGACATTTGATAATATGAGTGAAGACAATTAAGAAACCAAGTCATTCTCAGGTCCTAACAGACAAGTCAGTTTCTAAACAATAGCATCTTATTTTTCATAGTTCTAGAGGCTGGGACCTCTAGGATCAAGGTAACAGTGGATTTAATGTCTGGTGAGGGCTCTGGTGCTTCATCTTCTCACTCTATCCTCACCATGGTAGAAGAGATGAGGGGTCACTCTTGTAAATTTTTTATACTGACACTAATCCTATTCATGAGGACTCTGCACCCCTGACCCAATCACCTCCCAAAGATCTCACCTCTTGATATCATTACCTTGAGGGTAAGGATTTCAACAAAGGAATTTTGGGTGGGCGTAATTAAACATTCAGAATTATAGCAGCTCCCCAACTCAGACATGAGAAAGACATTTCATCCCTAAAAATATTTTCTTCATGTCTACTAATAAAAGTTATCAGTCACTTAAAAAGTTTTAGTTGGTTAATTGAAAACTAAATCCATCAGTAAAATTTGCTTTTGTGCCATCAACTATTTAGCAATAAGGAAGGGGCTTAAAGTTCATCAACTCTTGAGATTTTCAGGTTGTGTTCAGTTAAACTAGGCACACTTGGAAAAAAATGAATTGTATGCTTGCTGTTTTTGATAGTCTTATTAGCAAGGGAGGAGACACAGTGGATAATCATGCAGGCATTGGAACAGATGGATCCAAGCTTGAAACACAGTCCTGCTCCTTAGCAGCTTGAGACCTCTTTCTATATTGCATCCCAGCCCCAGGAATAATCTTAATAGTTGCCTCAGAAAGTCATTGTGTGTTTTAAAGACCTAGGAGAAACACAGTGCAAAGTTGGCATGTAGTAAGTGTTGATGTGATGTTGGCTCATCCTTTCTCTCTTTTTTCTTCTGTCTGTTTCTCCTCTTCCTTTTCCTTCAGCTTTAAGGGCAAACTGGTGTTTTCAGTTCCTTATAGAACTGAACTTTGTTTTCCCGCTGTCTCTGTATCTGACCCAAGTGTTACAAACAAGGAAACATGGCACTCTTTAAATGCCAACCTGTTTCAGAGATCCAGAGTTCTGTGGTTTTTGAAGTAGCATCTTTGAAAGCAGCTGTGAATGAAAATGCTTATTTCTAGGACATCAAAGCGGGGGGGAAATGTTCCATTTAAAAAATGCTTTGTGATAAGTAAAAGCTCAAAACTTTTTTAGAGAGATGCTTGAAATTTCTTTGGGCAAAATTTAAAGAGCAAAATGAAACAGTTATGAATTTCTTTCTTCCCAGAAAATGGAAAGTGTATCTCTAGGCTTTTCTTCCCTGTGCCTGTATTCTGTTTAAATACAAAACCTATCCCTCTTCACCGTTCCCACCCAAACCCACCACTCAGTTCCACATTCGCTCTCCTTTCATAAATCATATCCATTGTCAGTAAACACTCACTTGAGCACTTACCAGGATCTTGTGTTATCATGATCCCTTTGTATGCTATTACTGTCTTATCTCATTATCTCTTAAGCCCCAAGCACATAGAGACTTTCTCAAACATTACAGTTTACCTTGTCCTTAAAACAATTAAGGCACCTAGGATGTAAGGCAATAAAAGTAAAGTGGAATGGAACAGAACAGAGCAGATGGGAAGAGGCAGAATGGAATGGAAAAGCAAGAAAAAGGCTCATGTGTCATCTGTGAGTCAGATAATGTCAGTGCGTGAGACAGATAGTAAGTAATGAACTTGTTTGAGAGGCGACCCTAATGCCTAGTAGAAGTCACATTCCCAGCCTCACCAGGTATACCTGACATGCACTTGTTTCCTGCCTCAAGGATTTATCTATGTTACTATTGCCCCTTCTCGTCCCTACAACGTCTCTAATCATCCCGCCCCACTAAGAGAACATCACCTAGTGTACTAACGCAGGAAGACCTTCCAAGTATTGGCAGTGAGGGAAATAGCTTTGAAAAAATAAATGAAGGAAAGGATATTCTGCACTTATTTTTATCACTCGCTAACAAGTTTCTTAGAGAGTCTCAACAGTGGGGCATATCTTCATTCTTCTAATAAACCTACAAAATTATTTTAAAATACTTAAATACACGTAAATGCCAACTTCCTCAAATTAAAATTGACTAACCATATAAATGCAAATTTCATTATTAATCTATATAAATGAATTAAAAATGTGAAGTTTTGGCTTGGGAAAAAAGAGTCAAAGATGTCCAATGAAACTATCCCCAAAATGTCATATTATTTTGGGATCTGTCTATGGAAGAAAGTGAATTTTTGGACTTCTGTAATTTTAAGAGATGTCTTTGAAAAGAAAAGGCATAGCTCTTCATAGCAGCTAATTCTAGACAAAGAGTAGGGGCCAGTGATTATGGTAGTTCAACCTAATTTAATGTCACAGTGGCGGGTCTGGTTTTATTTATTTATTATTTTATAATTTAAAGAGGCTGCTACCATATTGAGGAAGGATATGTAATTAGAAATGGATAGTGTTAGCGAAGTATGGAAAAGTTCTTTTTTTTTTTTTTTTTGGTCTGAAAACAATAACCTGCATTTAATGGTAAGAAATCACCCGCAAATTCCATTACGTTTGTGGGCTTGACATGCAGTGCTTATTAAATGTAAGAACAAAGCCACTTTATACATCATAATGTTCACATTACAAATTCACTGCTCATAATGGTGCTGCAAGTGTATGTGCAATTTTTCTGAACTTATGAAATATATTTCTGACACCTCAGGTATTGATGTATGCACGCACGATATTGTCCCAGTGCAGTAGGGAGACTTAACTGATGTCTGCAAGATTTGATTTATTACAAGTAAATATGATTGCCTTCATAATCTGATTTTATTATGTTCGGGGCTCTCACAGGTAAACTTTTAGTAGAAGGAAGAAGGCCAATTTTATTAAACCAGTGTGTTCCTGCAAACCGTAGTGGTGGGGGAAGGGGGTTGCTGATCCAGAAAGTGTATTGAAAATTTCAAAAAAGAATTTACTTCCCACCTTCCCAATATCTTATCATCTCAGTTCCCACAACTATTTCAAATGTGCTTTTGATATTTTGAGCTCTATATTCATTTCTTAAAAGCCACGTTAAAGTAAAATTCACATATCTGAGGCCAATGTTAACTATGCCTAGGAGGGAAGGCGCCTGCGATATATATTGGCAACACAAGTTTTCCGCTTTTAATGGAGAAAAAAAGGCACAGTGACCTTGAAGGAATCATGGCTACTGTTGATACTTTCAAAACTTTTAATTGATATAACTCTATATATGAAGGCCATAAGCTTTGCTGTGCCAATAACTCAAAGAATTAAAAATATGACATCCCAGGATCGGAGATGGACATTGGCCCTAGACTCTAGATGGAGAGACATAGGTAGAGGGCAAGTAACAAGAGAAGGGCTGAATAAGGGCACCTGGCCAATTTACCCTTTAGAAAGGATTAGAGTCCAGGCATCCTCAAAATATGGCCTGAGGGTCACATGTGGGCCACCGAGGACATTTTTCCGGCCCGCCGGGTGTTTTTGCCTCTGCTGCCTGTCCTGCTTAGCCACTGCCTGTCCTTTTAAACTATAGTCTGGCCCTCCAACTGTCTGAGGGGCCCCCTGTTTAAAAAGTTTGAGGACCCCTGCTAGAGTCTCCAAGAAGACAAACCAGACATTAGCAATGAACACACCATGAACGGGAATTTAATGAGGATACCCAAAGGGGACTAAAGCATTGAATTAAAATCTTTTGGTTTCCATTAAAATAGCAACAAATGACTATGAGATAATTCTGTTAATTGAAAAGACCCCAAATTCTGTAAAATAATTTAAAGAGGTTTATTCTGAGCCGAACGTTTGTTACCGTGTCCTAGAGAAGCCTTGAGTAAGTGGTCCTGCTGTGATTGGGTTACAGTTTGGTTTTATACTTTTTAAGGAGACAGGAGTTACATGTAAAGTCGTAAATCAATACCCTAAAGGTGTACATTGATTTGGCCCCAAAAGGCAAGACATCTCAAAGCAGAGCATTACAGGTAATAGATTGGGCTTAAAGATTCTTTGATTTGCAATTGCTCAAAGAAATGGAGCTTTGTCTGAAGGCTTGGAGTATTTTAAGATAAGGAAGTCTATTAATCATAGACAAGCCATGGGACAGACACCAATATTTGAGGGACCATTTAAGTAAACTGATGACCTGCAGTGTGGTTAATCTTTGTCTCACATGATCTTAGGCCTGTTAATGATTTAGTGTCGTACTGTTACAAGAATAACTTCAAAAGAGATGGTGCCTAACTAGGATTGTCTGATCTCCCTTTAAATGGCTGGCAACTCAGCTTTAAGGTTTTAGGGGGTCTCCTTGGCCAAGAAGAGGTCCATACAGTCAGATTGGGGGCTTAAAATTTTATTCTAGTTTATAATTCCAAAATGATAAGTAAAAATTTATGTATTTAGTGGAGATCAGGAATCTGAGAACCCTAAGCAATTGTACTAGAGCTAGCTATTTCAAGGTCCTGACAGTAATTTTAAGGGCAAAAACAAACAAAAAGTAAACCCTTCATATCTTTGTGAAGTAAAATAAAATCTTAAGCCCCACAGCTAACTGAATGGACAAACTTCGGGCCAGTGGGACCCTAGAAATACCATAAAGCTGAGTTGCTTCCATGAGAAGAGATATGATGTAAGAAAGGCCTCCTCATGCCCCTTTCCTGGCTTGGACATATCCTTTGAAACTCACTAACTGGTTATTTGAGACTAGGAGTATGTCCTTTGGCTTATCACACTTCCTTATCTTTTGTTTGTTTGTTTTGAGACAGAGTCTTGCTCTGTTGCACAGGGTAGAATGCCATGGCAAGGTCACATCACCCTCAGACTTCTGGGCTCAAATGATCCTCCTGCCTCAGTTCCCCAAGTAGCTGGAACTACAAGCACCTGCCACAGTGCCCAGCTAATGTTTCTAATTTTTGGTAAAGACTGGGTCTCCTGAGTTCAGGTGATCCTCCCACCTCTGCCTCTCAGAGTGCTATGATAATAGGCCTGAGCCACTGCACCCAGCTCAAACTTCATTATCTTAACTTAAAACATTCCAAGACTTCAGACAAAGTTTCATTTTCTAAATCAATTGCAAATCAAAGAATCTTTAAGACACCCTGCTTTTCTGGGCCAAGTCAATGTATACCTTCCATCTATTAATTTGTGATTCTATATGGTATTTCTGTCTCCCTAAAATGTATAAAAGCAAACTGTAACCCAACCAGGGCAAGAACACTTGCTCAGTGCTTCTTAGGTATGGCCTAAGTATTATAAGCATGGCTTCTTAGGTATGAGCCATACTTATATTTACATTTGGCTTAGAATAATCCTCTTTAAGTTATTTTATAGACTTTGGGTTCTTTTCCTTTGAAAACTTATAAGCTTTTCCATTTTCATGGGGTTTTAAAAATACGTTCTTCAATTATGTCATTATTTTTATCTTCCCTAGCTAACAATACTGTCTCTCCATTATTTCATCTTCTCTTGAAAACATCAACTGTATGAAGGGAAAATAAAAGAAGGGTTTAGGTTTATATCAGGGTGGAAGGCTGAAAGAGAAGTCGCAGACCCATGACAGCTGAACATGTGGATGACAGTAAGAATTATATGGCTTTAGAAACCCCCAGGTCAGTTGTTATTCAGGGGCAATTGAGAACTGAGGCCCAATCAAATCACTATTCTCTAGTTGTGGAGTCTCCTTGTAGAGTTAAAATCTAAGGACAGTTTTAAACTATGCTTGTCAAGAGAGGCTATGCACTTAAAATGCTTATAACATTCATTCAAAATGGTGATATCCCACAACTTTCCATGGGGATATCCCCAGCGCAAAATGGGTGAGCTTCTCTCCCCCCTCAGCCTTGCCCCTCCAATCTATACACTGCCCCTCAAGCTGAGTCCTTCCTTTTTTTTTTTTTTTTGTCCTGACAAAGTAGCCAGTTATTTTATTATCTTAACCTGATTTCACCTACATTTGAAATAAAATGTTGAGGATAGGAGAAAGAAGGCAGCATGATCTGTTCCAAGTTATTATATACCTAGAAAGCCTCTAATATTACCAACACTTTTGTCTTCGAATTTTACATTCCAGACACATCTTCCAGCTTCTTATTGCTCTCTGTGATACAGCAACTTCCTTCTTCTTTAATTGAAATGTATTGTGCCCTGGATCATCTCTAGCACTTCCTCCAGCAGGAGATCCCAGTTGGGGATCTCTCTGTAAACACACTGAGTATTGATAGCCCATACATCGAGGGTTTCCATGTGAGCCACTGTGTACTTGGGAAAGGCAGGATGTTCATCTGAGACCAGGAGGGCCTCTAGGCAGTGTGCAGTGCTTTCCTCACATTGTGTTACTCTAGATCCAGGGTGTGGTTTTCTGACCACATAGCAGGTGCTAGTATGAAACATGAGGCAACGTACACGTACTGGAGCTTACTATGCATGTGATGTCTTTGTATACTTGTTTCATTGATAAGAAGCTATTAATAGCTACTGCTAAATTCTGTGTATAGTAAGGCAGTATTTATCTGTCCCTCTCTAGTGCCACCTTCCATGTGTCAGTGTTGATAAAAATAAACTGTAAAGAGATTTATGGGTAAATGAATGTATAATGTATGTGCCTGTGAACGGCATGTCAGCATGTGTGTGGGTGTGTATCTAAATGTTTATTCTTAACTACTTCCAAAAAATATGTATAAATAATTTAGTGTTATTGATAATTGTACATTCTCAGTTTTTGCTGTCTCAGTAAAACTCAAACCTATAAATAGGTATTTCAACTTACACCGTGATGCCAAGTTGGCCTCATGTATCAGTAGAATATATTTTCACCTACAGGATATTACTTTATTATTTAAAGAGGTCTGAAAGAACTCATAGAAATAGAAAAATAGTGGTTACCAGGGACTGGGAGAGAAGAGAGTTGGAAACATGTCAGTCAAAGATGCAAATTTCAGTTGGATAGGCAGAATCAATTCAAAAGATCTATTGTACAACAGGAGGACTATAATTAAAAACAATGTATTATATTCTTAAAAGCTACTAAGAAAGTAGATCTTAAGTATTCTCACCACACACACACAATGAGTGTGTGAGGTAATGCATATGTTAATTAGCTTGCCTTAGCCATTCTACAATGTATACATATTTCAAAGCAGCATGTTATTCACAATAAATATATGCAATTTGTATTGGTGAATTTTAAAACATTATTAATTATAAAGAAAAATAATTAAGAGATCTTAAAGAAAACTGTCTCTGAGCCATCAAAAAAAAAAACAAAAGACCCTCCTACATAGATGCCCATGATTCCATCATCATCTATGTGCTTCTGTGGGTTAACCATTTACTGGGGAGTAATTAATGGATATCAGCATCTTGTTGTGAGTTAGTATTTCATCATCTTATGGAAAAATAAGACCTTCAAATGCTAATGGTAGAAAAAAAGAGAACTAAAACCCAATCAAGACAATTTTTCTGTATGAAATTTCTCCCAGAGATCCATATATCACCTGGTATTCTAAGTTGATCTTGCCCCTACAATCAATTTACAATGTGGATACCTTGAAATAAATGTAGATGCCGTGAAATATTTTGATTTTTTCACAAGTATTAAGAAGAACTGCTACTTAAAAGATTACAGAGCAAGCAAGATTAGTATCTAAGTAATTAAGATTTTACGTAAACATCTTCATTCTAAAGAGGTTAATTTCAATTTACTGGGATTGCATATATTGGCCTCAAGATAGCTTTAGTGGCTTAAGCAAATAGATTCAGTTGTGTCACATATTAATAATAATTCTGGAGGTATATGACTGCTCAGTTAAATTCTGTACATGATTCTGCCTCATAGTCACTAGTTGGCTACCTCAGTTTATATTCTTATTCAAGGAGAGAAGAAAGAGAATTATGACACCAGCTGATCATTCACTTTTATTAGAAAATTGAGTCTTTCTAGAATTTGCAGCAGACTTTTTAGGTCCCTTTGGACCTAAATACATGAACACCATGTGGTCAATCTACTTGTAAAGAGTATTGGGGAAGTGATTTTCTTTAACTGCTGAGTTCAATACTACCCTACTCCAAAAACTATACATCAGTGGGGGGTTTGGGTTGTTGCTTTTGATGATAATGGTTAGCAAGAAGGAAGAGGTAAAGCACATTGGGCAAATAATAATGTCACAGATAAGAATTCTATGTAAATCCTCAAAACCATGGAATATACAATGCTACTCACATCCAACTTGAAGTAGAAAGATAGGAAGGAAGGAAGGAAAAAAGGAAGGAAAGAAGAGACCTGAGAATAATCTAGTCTACTACTTTTGGTTTGTAGAGAAGAGCTGTGGTGGTCTTAGAAAGTTTACTCTCAAAAGCCAATTATCTACTCAAGACTAGGAATCAGTATTCCTGGCTACCACAGTTAAATGCCTCCCCTCCTGCCTTATTATTTTCTTGAGATTCTTTTCAGATGCACATCACTGTACTTGCAATAAATATATAGAAATCCATTGTGCCCTTGCCTAAATCCCTTTTTTAGAATCCAATAATTGGAAGCATCACCCTTGCTATGGAAATGTCAACAAGTATTTAGCATGCAGTATTCATTTATCCATGAGAATGAGATGGTATAGCCATCTCAGATAAGACATGGAGGGCAGAGAATGGCCTTTTCCCATAGATACCTCCTTTGCTTAAAGAAGATTAAGGGGAAAGGAGGTGCATAAGGGAAAGTCGGGCTTTATAATTAAACATACTTAGTTATTTCTTTGTTAACTCTGACCTCTTAGGTAGAAGCCATTTCTCTTTCATTGCTCAGAATATGCACAGAAGGTAATAAATACTAACATAATATTGGTTTAACATCTCTTTATCTCTCCAAATTTCTTATAACCAGAGTTCTTATTAAATCTGCATAATGCTGCCAGAAAAGCAGGGTTGAAAAGCTACCCACGTTCCCAAACAGAAAATCTCCTCAGCAAAATCTCCTCAGCAAAACTAATCACAGACTCAAGCACATTTGGAATGGTTAACAGCTCAAAAGGAAAATTAAGCTCAGCAGTATAACTAATCCAAGACAATCAACCTTGATTGTCACAACACAGACATGTACCAAGGCAACCTAAGAATGAAAGAGGAAACACTCTGACCTTGAAAAAGGTGCCATCAGAGGAAATAGGCATGGCTGAATGATAGGTCCCCATCAGATCTTTAACTATTTTAGCTGATGTTTAAAGCATGTGCCCTTAGGGGATGTGGTCATTTCTGTTTCTATTGGTAATGCACAATGTTAAGATTGGTCTATGGTATTTTTTTCTTCTCCTATCCTCTTTTTACTTGCCTATTTGCTGAAGTCCTCCCAGCTATGTTCTAGTCCAAATACCACCTCCTCTAGAAAGCTTTCTGAATTTTCTCAGGAAGAGTAATTTCCCTCCTCTGACTTCCAATAACAATGAACACATTTCATATAAAGAAAACCTGAAACACTGTATCATATTACACATAGACTGGATTTTATCTGTTTTCCTTGTTAAACTGTGAGAATGGGTACTTATTAACCATCTCAGGCCAAGCCCAGCCATAGTAACCCTTGATGATTTTTTTTTTTCCAGTTTTTGGCCAGGGCAGGGTTTGAACCCTCCACCTCCGGCCTATGGGGCTTGCCCCCTACTCCTTTGAACCACAGGCGCTGCCTGACGATGTTTTTGAATCAAGTAAAATTTGGTGGTTATCTGTGAGATGTCACTTGAATGACGTCTGGTTAATTCTACTTACTCAAGATATCCTCATTGCCTCTAATCACACTAAAATCTTCTACAGGTTATTGACTTCGAGTTTTAAGGTTATTGTTAAATGTGCTCGATTTTTTTCCCCAAGATACTTCTATTAAAATTCAAGTCTTCCTAAGGCAAAAAAAAAAATCCAACCTTAAAACTTTACCACCTTCACTCATTCACCCAATACACATTTTAGATATCCTGCTAATGGACCCTACACCTTGTTCCAATTTTGATAAGGAACAAACTTCTGTAAAATGTAAATAGAACCTTAAGAACAAAGTACGGGTTCCAAAGAGAACATCAAACCAGAGTCCCAATTACAGTGAGTAAGCCTTTATTCTCTAGAATTAGAAAAAAACAACTCAAAGATTCTTTTACACAAAAAAGACTGTTTTATGCCACAATATCACATCTCTGCCCCCAGATAATCACTGAGAATTCCTATTATCTTTTAAAAGATCCTGTCAGCTAATCTTGGACAAAAGTGCCAAAAATACACAATGGGGAAAGGACAATTTCTTAAATAAATGATGATGGGAAAACTGGATATATACATGCAAAATAATTAAATTGGACACTTACCTTACACCATATACAACATTAACTCTAAAAGGACTAAAGATTTAAATGTAAGAGCTGAAACTATAAAATGTTTAGTAGAAAATGTAGGGTAAAAGCTTCCTAACACTGAATTTGGCAATGATTTTTTGGTTATGACCCTAAAACCACAGACCAAAAAAAAAAAAAAAAAAAAAAACTAGGGAAAAAGGATTGCATCAAACTAAAAAAGCTTCTGGACATCAAAAGAAACAATCAATAGAAGGAAAAGGCAACCTACAGATTGAGAGAAAATAGAAGGAAACCATGGAGCTAATAAGGGATTACTAGCCGAAATATATACAGAACTCAGACAACTCAATAGCAATAAAGCTAATAACCTGATTTTAAAATAGGTGAAGGATTTTAATAGACATTTTTCAAAAGAAGACATACAAATGGCCAGCAAGTATGTGAAAAGATGCCCAACGTCACTAACCATCAGGAAAATGCAAATCAAACCTCAGTGAACCATCACCTCACACCTCTTAGGATGACTATTTTTAAAAGGACAAAAGATAGCAATCTTTGGCAAGAATGCAGAGAAAATGGAATTCCTCTGTGTGATATGTAAATTGGTATGCCTATAAGGGAAAACAGTATAAAGGTCCCTCAAAAAATCAAAAGTAGGACTACCATGTGATCCAGCAAACTTATTTCTAGATATATATCCAAAGAAAATGAAATCAGTATCCTGAATAGACATCTGCATTCCCATGTTTATATCAGCATTACTCATAATAGCCAACATGTGGAAACATCCTAGGTGTCCATAAATGGATGAATGCATTACAAAAAAAAAGTGTTCATATATGGAATATTATTCATCCCTCAAAAAGAAGCAAATCCTGTCTCTTGTAACAGTCTGGGTTCTGGACGTTATTATGTTAAATGACATAGACCAGATGTATAGAGACAGGTAAGTACTACATGATCTCAGTCATATGTGGAATCTAAAAAAGCTGAATTCATAGAAGCAGACTAGATGGTCAGATCCAGGGGCTTGAGGGTAAGGGAAATGGGGTGATGTTGGCCAAAGGGTATAAAGTTCCAGTTAGACAGGATGAATAATTTCTTAGGATCTAATATATAGTGTGGTGATGACAGTCAATAACAATGCATTATATACTCAAAAATGGCTGAGAGGTAGATCTCAAATGTTCTTACTACAACAAAATCTAAGTGTGTGAGGTGATGGATATGTTACTTAGCTTGAGTAATCATTTCATCCTGTATAGGTATTTTAAAACATCACATTGTGTACCTCAAACATGTAAGATTATTTGTTAATTATATTTTAATAAAAGAAGCTATCAAGCCACTAAACGACATGGAGGAATCTTAAGTGCATATTGCTAAGAAGTGCAAGAAGCTGGTATGAAATGTTCTATGCTATACCATTCCAACTATCTGGTATTTTAGAAATGGCAAAACTATGGAGACAATAAACATTTCTGGAGTTTCCAGAGCTTTGGAGGGAAAGGAGAGATGAATAGGTGGAACACAAGATTTTTAGAGAATTGAAACTATACTATATGACACTGGAATTGTGAACACATGTCACTATACACAAAGAGTGAACCCTAATGTAAAATATGACTTTCATGAATAATGATGTATCAATATTGGTTCATCAATTATAAAAAACGTACCACACTATTGAAAATTGTGAATCATAGGGGAATCTGTAAGCTGGAGGTGGGGAGGGCTGGAAAGGAGGTATACGTGAATTCTTTGTACTTTCTGTTCAAGTTTTCTGCAAACCTGAAACTGCTCTAAAAATAGTCTTTTAATTAAAAAAAAACTATAGCAGTGAGTTTATAAAGGCAATAGGTTGTAATAAAACAGACAATATTATTTACATAAATTTTTAAAATGTACAAAAATAATACATTTCTTATAAAAAAAAAAGCTCACAAACAAAATGATCTGTGTTAAACTAATGAAAATTGTTGCTTACCGAGGAAAGGGAACACAAAGGGTAAGAAGGAGGGAAACAGAAAGAAAACAGGGAAAGCATGCACAAGTCACTGCAGTTCCCTGTGACCCGGGGGTGGGATGAAGCCAGCCCTCGGCTAATGAGGTAGAATAAAACAAATTTACATTGAGGAACTGTGGGGAAGGGAGAAGGCAAATCCTGGCTGTGTGGCCTGGAGGTGATTATTGGCTTAAGTGGCTGAAGTTGTAGTATAGGAAGAGGCTCTGGCAGAAGTTTAGGAATCAAGGAATGCTCCTTCCTATCATTCTCTCCCTGTATCGGGAAGGTTGCGAGGGGGGCAAATGCAGAATTTAAAACAGCAAAAAGCCTGGGAAACTAGTTACAATCCATCTTTTTAGGGTGATACCTCTTATCAAATGAGTTCTTAAAAACTAGAAAACCAACCATTTTGCAAGCTTCTGCTAGCAAAGAAGAAAGTACCTGGGTGACAGAGTGAGGTGTTCGTATGTTCTCCAAGACTGAGCCAGTGTGCAAGCCCTTCAAAAACTTAAAAATGGAAGTAGTGCATGACCCAGCAATCCCACTTCTGGTTATTTACCCCAAAGAAATCAATCTTGAAAGATATTAACACCCTCATGTTCAATGAAGTATTACCTACAATAGCCAAGATAAGGAAACAACCTAAATATCCACTGACTGATGAATGCATAAAGAAAATGCTGTACACTCATACAATGGAATATTATTCAGTCTTTTTTTTTTTTTTTTTTTTTGAGACAGAGCCTCAAGCTGTCCCCCTAGGTAGAGTGCTGTGGCATTACAGCTCACAGCAACCTCCAACTCCTGGGCTCCAGCAAGTCTCCTGCCTCCGCCTCCCAAGTAGCTGGGACCACAGGCACCCACCACAACGCCCGGCTATTTTTTGGTTGCAGCCGTCATTGTTGTTTGGCGGGTCCGGGCTGGGGATTCGAACCCGCCACCTTAGATGTACGTGGCTGGTGCCTTAGCCGGTTGAGCTATAGGCACCAAGCCTATTATTCAGTCTTAAACGGAAGGAAATCCCGCAATGTGCAACAACATGGATGGAGCTGGATGGATGCTAAGTGAAAGAAGCCAGTCACAGAAGCACAAACACAGCATAAATTCCATTTATATGAGGCATCTGAAACAATGAAGTTCATATGTCTTGGTCTGCTTGTGCTGCTATCACAGGATAGCACAGACTGGGCAGTTTATAAAGAACAAAGGTTTATTTCCTACCGTTCAGGAGCTAGGAAATCCAAAATCAAAGTGCTGGCATCTGGGAAGAACAGCTCTCTACTTCCAGGCTGGCACCTTGGGATGAAAGGATGACTGTGTCCTCACATGGTGAAAAGTAGAAGGGCAAAAAGAGACAAACTCCCTCTGTGACACCGTCCTATTATAACATTAGGAGTGTATAATGGTACTATATGGTATTAATCCACTCAAAAAGGCAGAGCCCTTTTGACCTAAACACCTCCCAAAAGCCCTCACTTCCCAACGCTGTTGCTCAGGAGGTCAAATTTCCAACAGATGAATTTGAGGAGACACAGTCAGACCATAGTATCATAGTATCAAGGAATAGAATGGTGGTCGCCAGGGGCCAGGGTAGGGAGAAATAGGAAGTGGCTAATCGAAGTGTATGCAAGATAAAGATAAAGAGGCAAGGTAAGTTCTACAGATCTGATGTATGACACTGCGCCTATCATCTACTTTCATATATATATTAAGATTGTGGATTTCATGTTTAGCATCGTTACTGCAACTCAAAAATAAAAAGACTCCCATACAATAGCACGGAGAGCATAAGGTGGGCATCATTTACCGGTAGGCATTTGTGGGCCCATCTCTATTGGTAAGTATGATTTTCTAAGCAAATATTTACAAATATAGATTCTGACCCCAATGCTAGAGGTTGAGTACGGTGGCATAACAAACAGTTAAAGAAAGTCTCACTAGGGGGCATAAGGACATCTCTATACTTCTGTTAACTGGAAAGAGAAAGTTGATCCATAATCCAACAGCATCCTGCTATTTTAGTCATCCCACATGCTCTTCCTTCCCTAGCTTTTTGGTTTAGCATTTTGGCTTAAATGGTGGTTGAGGTTGGGGAGAGAAAAAATAGAGTTAGGGCAGTGATGCCTAAAATAAGGAGGCTTCTTTCATGGAGATGGTGATTCGTGGGCAGCGGGAACTGACCCAAAAGCATTGTGAAACTTTCTAAATTTCCCCCTGCTATTTAGATGACATTTCCATGACACTTCAATGGCACAGCTCAGATCTTGGCAGTGCCCAAGGCTTGGCTGTGAACTAAGGCTCTCTGTGGCTTTTGTACCCCTTATACTGGTTCCAGAGTAAATCAACCCACTCATGAGAAAAGCTCATAGGAGGAAGCAAAATCTTCTGGTTTCATAACAGGCTTCATGTAACTAGCTGCAGAGACGGAAGGCAGGCAGGAGGAAAGCGGGTCCTTTCCCCTCAAGTGAAGACCCTTCCTGGATGTGAAGTTCCATCATCGTTTTTCCTTCTTAGGAAAGCTGCAAGGCGAGGCAGAGAAGTGTGTGTCTTAGCTCCCTTTCCCTCTGGAAGATTTTCTTACATACCTGGTTTTAGGAGATGTCGTTTGCTACGACATGCAATATTCAATATTGACTTTACTGAATATTGCAAGAATCTAAATCTAGGATTTAGATAATGAAACTGGATTTGAAACCCCTAAACAGACAAGCACTACCATGCCTCAGGGGGTTTGAACTTGCTGACCCTTCCACCTAAAATACTAATTCCTTGGCTGGCTTCCTCACTTCATTCTGGTCTGTTCAAATGCCACCTCATCCAAAAGGACACCCCTCACTACTCTGTAGAACCTTCTATCATTCTCTCTCTCGCCAGACCCTGCTTCATTTTCTTCATAACACTTTCCACCCCTCACATATTATGTATTTGTTTGTTATTGCCTTCCCATCTGCCTTTCCTAATGTAATTATGAGATCCATGAGAACGGATTTCCCAGCACCAGGAGCAGTGCTTGAGATATAGTAGGCACTCCATATATATTTGTTTAATAATGAACATGTCCCACCTATAAAGTACTTGGGGTCTGCAATTGTAGAGAACTTCTCTATCTGCTATTCCATCACTAGTGGAATATGTATTAAAAATGTATTCCACCTACCTCTTAGAATCTCTATAAAGTCTACTGTAGAGAGGCCAGCCATTAAGATTGCTAGTGTTCTTTGACTGATAGCTCTCAGAAAAGGATTAACCCTGGCCTAAGGTGCTGGGACATACATAATGCTAACCAGGTAAGGCAGGAATTATGTTTCTCACTTTCCAGAGTTGTCACATATGGATTATCTCAGAGAAGAATCAGTGATTTAGCCACTGCAAGGCCCTCAGAGTGCCAGGGACAGGGAAGGGCAGGGCTCTGATCTGAGTGTTAGGAAGTCTCTGCTCTCCTCCCAGGACCCCCACACCCTCAATGGGTTGAGCTCTGCCAGCTGCACTCTGTACACGGGAAATGAAGAACCTAGGCTAGATTCCTCTCGTTCTGGTGATCTGAGACTCTGAGATTCACAAGCACATACTGGAAACGCAGTACATGTAGACACAGAGATGAGAACGTGAAAAACAAGGTCTGTTTGGGGAGGCATTTGCGTCCTTTTGTTTTCGTTGCTGCTGCTGTTTAGTTATTTTTGTTGTTGTTATTCTCCTGCACATAGTCTTCACGTGCACTGATGGAGGGCAGTTCACTGAGGAATGAGACTAGACTCATAAGCTTCCTGAGATCACATTCTTACCTTTGCTCTCAGGAATACCAGTGAAATACAGGTTTGCCAATAGTGAGATTTAAAGGAAATGACAACTGAGTGGTACAATGTTCTTAACAAGAGTCCCTTTCTTCTGACTCCTATAGCTTAGATAGGAGAGAGACAGTCAAAGAGAAAGTAATGAGCTTTCAGGGCTTTTTCTCTGAGGACAGTGAAGAGATTGGTAATGTTGGGCAGCAAATAATATCCAGTCTCAATTCACTACATAGTCCTTGTAGTCCATTTTTCTATTGCAAATCTAAAACAAATTTCCCAATTTCTACTTCAAACCTCAAAAATATTCAAAATATTAAAGAGTTTGAAGCTCTCTGATTTTTATTTCCCTCTTTTGGTCTCCAGCTCTCCTATTCAGATCATGAGATAGTGGTACTTGGTTACGTATAAGGTACAATAGGACTCGCAGAGTTTTATGTTACATGAAAAGTGATTGATTTACCTCCTATTTAATGTATTTAATTTCTTGCATTATATTGAGATAGGATCAACCCACTTGAGTATCATGAGCTCAAAATTCCATTAAGAATAGACAGAAAAGAAATTTCCCTAAATAGCAAACCTCCACGGATGTGGAAGTCAGTGGGCTCCCCACTCCTCTTACTGTCAAGGGCACCATTTGCCACCAGTTGCACAGTATCACCTGGGTATGGTGGCTGTGAGGGGGACTGTCATTCAGAGAGCTGACCTTCATGCTTTGCAATACAGCCTCATGTTCTTCCCATTAAAAAGTTAAGCAATCCTATCTTCTTGCCAGAAAGGAAAGAATTTGCAGAGAGGCCTATGGCTATCCAGTTGTTTCACTGTTTCTGGACCAAATGATGGACGCAGTCACAGAAATCTTCTCTTTTCCTTGTCTGTAAATGCTTTGTGTGTGCATGTTATAATCAGGCAGAAAAGCATATTCAAATTCCTCCTTTCTTTTTTATTTTTTTTGAGACGGAGCCTCAAGCTATCCTCCTGGGTAGAGTGCCATGGCATCACGCTCACAGCAACCTCCAACTCCTGGGCTCAAGCGAGTCTCCTGCCTCAGCCTCCCAAGTAGCTGGGACCACAGGCGCCCACCACAACACCTGGCCATTTTTTGGTTGCAGCCATCATTGTTGTTTGGTGGCCTGGGCTGGGGATTCGAACTCGCCACCTTAGGTGTATGTGGCTGGCGCCTTAGCCGCTTGAGCCACAGGGGCCCAGCCAAATTCCTCCTTTCTTGATAGGATGGAACACTGTTTCTCACCCCAATCCTAACACAGAACTACCAAATTAGGAACTCTGGGGTAGGCCCTGAACATCGTTATTAAAAACAAACAAATAAAAACAATGTATTTGTGCTTTTAATGTGCATTCAGCCTTTAGTTGACTGGGCAAAATCAAGTATAAATAGTTGGATAAAGAAATATTGTGGAAGGGGAACAAACATCTTATGTCCTCAAAGAATATTAACATTGAGTATATAAGAAAATTGTTTCCTGTCCTGTAAACTAGAGGATACTATTTATCTCTCAGGCTTGTATGAGGAGTAAATAAAATGTGAAAGACCCTATGTCAGTGTCCCAACCATGATGAGCATCTGATAAAGACCAGAGAAACCCACGTAATTTTCTCTTATAATTACACAGCGACTTACATAATAGGGACAAACTCAGAGTAAGAGGTTCGTTCACGGCTGTACAACCAGCAAATGACAGAGGTGGCTAGAATTTGGAGGTCCTGCTTCCTAATCCCAGTCTCGCTGTCAGCCTCCTGCCACCTCCCACTGGCTTCTGAACAGCTGGGTTCAGATTGTGGCCGTAAGTAATTAAACTCCTTCCAGGAGCCCCCTGTGAACATGTATGGAATTATTTTACTGGCACCCTTCAAATCCGCATAAATGCTGAAGTCCCCACAATTCCATACTCCTTAGTTCAAGCTCTTTCTGGTCTATTCAGGAAATATGTCTTCCCTTTGAACAGATGGCAGACAATTTGCTTGGGTTTAAACACTGATTCGGACTCGGTGACGAAAACAACAGCTGCATTTCTGATTCTCAAATCCAAATCCCACTTGCTCGGCCACCTTAACGGAAAGTAGCAAAGAACACAAACTCTGAACTAGGCACGGACAGAGCAGAGACAATGTTTTGAAAACCAAAGCAGAAGCACATGCACTTAGACACTTCAGCTGCAAAGACCAAATTCTCAGCTTTGAAGAAATTATTTTTCTCCTTTGGGTCATGAGGTCTGGGCAGTACAGTTATAGAGGAAAAATCCCCCCTTTATGTGGCAGGAAGGAGGAAAGAAGGCTGCTGAGGGCTTTTCCCGAAGGAACACTGCTTGTTATTATTAATACAATTAACCTTCCGCTGTTGCTAATAACCAAGGTCATTTCCCTCGACATCATCAAGTCGGTTTCTCACTTGCTTTGAATGTGTAGGCTCTCACTGTTTACTTCAGACCCTCCTGTCTCTCCCCACCCCCTCATCAGGAGCCTTACAGGGTCTTGGCTGTGATCTGTAATTCCTGTCTGCACGACTGTGGGCGTTTTAGGACATCCCCGGACAGTTATGAAACTACTGACCGGTGGAGCCGTTCCTGCAGATGGATTTCATTCAGGACTTGTGCTATTATATTAATGGGTTTAATTTAAACAGGACTAGCCTCGCTGGCCAAATTACTGCCATTTAAATCAATTGGTTTAGGGGGAAAGACAGCCTGACCAGAGCTATTAGACTTCAATTTATTACTGTATCGGCTTTTAAACTGGGCAAAGCAAGTTTGCTAATGTCTGTCCTCTGTCTTTGAGCTGGAGTAGAAAATACAGTAATGAGAGTCTTTGGAGTTTGAAAAAAAAAAAAAGAAAAGAAGTAGTGAAAGAAAGGCAAAGAAAAAAATTAATACGAGTCAGTGTTTCATAAGCCAAGGCCAGGTAGCCCTCCACAGAAACCCCATTAGAGGATTCTGTGGGTGCCAGGGAAGTCCCTTCATTAAATTGAGATTCGAATGATCTAACAGATGTATTAGTTTAAACAACCTTTTTACTTGGATATTTTCCCCTTCATAAAAAATAAGTGCTACTTTTTTTTTACCCCCCACACATTTCAACCTGATTCAAATAGAAAAGCAAAGGGGAAGAAAATGCTTTAGATGTGCGCTTCTGATTTTTTTTCCCCATCTCGCCGGAATAAAATGGAACGTGAGATCAAGAACACTCAATTAATTGCAACACTGGGTGTCACGAGGAGAGGGAGGGCGCGGGGAAGGGAGCATTAGGGATGCACAGCCCTTAACAAATGCATAGATTCAAAGAAGGAAGAAGACGGGGAATAAAAAAGCGTGTCTGTATTTTATTGCACTCGGTAAGCTTTTCGCTTGTATTTATAGCTGCAATTATATCTCAATGAGGTTTGTCTACAGTGTTGGCTTCACGCTAATTTTCCCCCTCACTGCATTCTTGGAATAGGCTCGGACTGTTTATGAACCAGACATATTGACCTCATTTACAGCTAGCAGTTTAAATCCATAATTTTTCCACCCACAATCCCTCTTTGACATTCCGGCGGTGCGGCCGGCTCAGCGAGACTGAACTAAAAGTCTCACACTTCATTGAACACCATTATGCGGCTTTATGCTTATAAGCCTGTTTCCCTCGGCTGCCTTTCAGCTTTGCTGGAGATCCGTTTGGCCACAGGCCGGCAGTGATTAACTGGAAGAATCCAATAAATCACCCTGTCAGCCAGCAGGCTCTCCTCACTGTGTCTACACATCGACATTTGGATTTGCACCTCTCTCTCTCTCTTTCTCTCTCTCTTTTGATTTTCTATCCTTCTTCCTCTCTCCTCCCCTCTTTGCACAGAGCCATTAAAACACCTTTTTCCCTTCACACAAGGTGAACTTGAACGGCTGCTGTGAGCATGGCTGGGTCCCCCAGCCCTCCGAGGAGATAAACCCCTTAGATTTGTGGAGTTTCCCTGCCCGGCCTTTTCCTCCCTCCCCTTCCAATTAATCCATCCCCTAACTCTCAGGGCCTCGGGGACCCTGCTGCCATGCAGAGGGAAGGACAGGCCGAGGCGAGGCGGCTGGGAGAGCCTGGCAGGAGCTTGGGGCTGCGGTGGAAACCTCCCAGATTCCTGTCATCTCCGTGTCCCCTCTGAGAGCCCAACAACACCAGGAGGGGAGGGACGGAGAACGCTGAGCTCTGCTTCCCCCCAAGCTGAGCAGCCTGCCTTTTCTCTGAGAAAGTTGGACCACGGTCAGTTTCTTCCTGGGAGGGGAGCGTACAAATGTGTGTTTTCAAACTAATCGCCCAGACCCACCACATTCAGGAGTGCTTTTGTGACTGCCTCAGGAGGCTAAGAGGGTACAGCTAATGATTCTGGAGAAGAGGTGGACACCCCTGGTAGGGTCACCATCCAGGGTGGCTGGGATCAGAATTCTCCTAGCAGATTTTTGGCAGCTCACCCTTCCTACTTCTCAAAGGCGAGTTGGGTTTTTTGAAACAGCCTCTTCTTGGACTTGACTGGTGATTTCCCGACCCTGTCTCTTTCGTATTCTCCACATGGCTGTAGTCTTCTTTTGTCTGGGATTATTTCTGCACTGTGAGCACAAGCATTTGTTTGATGTCTCAGACATCAAATATACTGTATACTCTCTGAGTGTCCAAAGGAAGCAGGACTCTTGCTTTTGAAAACTCCACCGGCAAGAATGACAAAAGGCAGTCTGCACTGCAGACACAAAGGCGGGGAGAGAGAGGAAGGGATGGGACCAGTCAGGGGTGATTTCCATCCTCCCCCTCCCTGCAACACACTGTGGGGACAGTGGCGAGGCTCGGCCTGGGGCTGTGCCACAAGGACGAGTAACAGCAGTAAACTGCCTGTGAGCCAGAAAGGAAATCGATACAGCCACGAAGGGGTGGCCTGCCTCTGTCCCTGGGCTTCCACTTCATGCTGGCTGCGGGGGAGACCTTCTGGAGACAGAAACGCCTTGTACCCACACCTGTGCCTTCCGACTGAACTTTGGTATAGGATTCTTACTACTTTTTGCATTTTGCAAAACGTCTTCCGTCTTTTCTAAGTAAGTGCATATGCATAGATATACGGATTAGCAGACCTACAGAGAGAAATAGGGAAGGAAAGCCTAAGTATCTTACACATGGTACCTGCCAAGTACAACTAACTCCCCGGCACCTAGTAGAAATTTGAAACATGTTATTTCTTTCAAACTCCTTGTTCTGAACCGAACATTTATGTCTCCACAAAAATTCGTTTGTTACACTTTGTCTTACACTTAATGTGATGGCATTAGGAGATGGGGCCTTTGGGAGGTGATTTGGGAGGGAATTAGTGCCTTTATCAGAGACCTCAGGGAATTCTCCAGCCTTCTTTCTGCTGGGTAGGGTGCAAGAAGTGTGCAGTTTGCAATCGGGACAGGGCTCTTGCCAGAACCCAACTATGCTGATGCCCTAATCTCAGACTTCCAGCCTCTAGAATGATGGAAAATAAACTTCGGTAGTTTATGTGTCTCCCAGCTGGGTACATTTTGTCATAGTAGCCTGAACTGTCTAGGACACTCCTATACAGAATAACAGACACAAAAGCCACCAGAGAGAAATGGGTGTGGCCGTTGGACACACAGTAACCCTTGCAGTCCATTCTCCTTCCCAGGCTGGTACCAGGAGACTCTGTTCCCTGCTTGGCAGCTCTAACCCTCGTCCTTTGTTCACTTCACGTGGATACACTGCCGTGGATGAGCACGCAAATCATAACCAAATGTCCAAATCTCTGTTGAGATGAAACTTGACTTGATCAGTTGCTGCTTTGCCAACATTCCAGTGCATTTACATGGGAGTGTGTTTACGCCACTGGTGAAAAGGATATGGGGTTCTTATATGTTTCCCATTTCTGAAAATGACATCAGTGAAAGAACACCCCTGAGAATACTTAGGTCAAGAAGATTTCTTATGTATCTACTAGGCACCCATATTTCACTATATACAATTATGAGGACTGTCCATGAATTGTAAGTACAAGGGAAGGAAACAGGTTTCACAAGCCACCTAGTTACTGCTGTAGTTGTAAAAAGGCAAGCTGGGGAGTCTGTTCTTTCAAAAATATCTGTCAAATATAGACACTTAGATGACACTCATATAATCTCATAGTCAAGAGCTTTTAAGGCACCCCTGTCTTCAAAAGGCTTGTTAGTCACTGAACAAAGTAAGTTACCTTAGCATGACTCAGTTGCTCCGTAATGGAAGAATAATAAAAATATTTGCCACCTTCCTGTGGGAGTTGACTCTGGAGGAAGAATAATCTATGTAAAGTGCTCTGTGCACCTCAGAGACAAGGTAATATTGAAATTTATGTCAGCATTATCATTAAATCTTTCCTCCTGGGGACTCAATATTTTTCAATATTGTCTCATTGATTTGAGCAGCCTCATAAACAAGAGGAGGAAGAACAGGGTAACACTGAGATCATTCGAACACCAGGCGGGAGAACTGGATTTTCTTTCTAGTTCTGCCCAAACTAGCTCTGAACTAAACTTGAAAAAGCTCTCAAGGGCCTCTGTTCTTTCCCCTGTAAAATGAGAGAGTTGAACTAAGTGATGTCCAAGGTTTCTTGTGTAATGCTAAGTTCAACAATAGAAAAAAGGGAAGTGCCTGTCCCTCGTGGTGTAATTTTGCACAGCGGGTCTTCCAGAGATTTTCATCTGGGTTATATAAATGTGCTCTACTTGTTCCTCTTGGCCTTTTTGCTAACATCAGGCTGCCTTCCTGGTCTCTTTTTCCCCTCTTGCTTGGCAGCACAAGCACTGGCCCGCGTCCTGCCCTTGGCCTTCTCCTCTTCTGTCTGTCCTCTCCGCCTCTGTGGTGTCTTCATTGCTGATTCCAGTTCCAGCTATCTTCTCTGTGTGGAAGACTCTCTGGTCTCCCTCTAGTGCTCACCACTTTCTCAAAATCCATACCCATCACTCCAATGGCCACCTGAAAAATATATTTCCACCAGAATATGCCACCAACACCTCAGGTTCCACAGGTGAAGAATAGAATGGACTCACATCTCTTGAATTCATGGGATCAGCTGGAGTTTAATCAGAGAAGTAGACCTCTTATTAGTTTATATGGAATAAAGGAGGCTACCCAGGGATAAAACCTTCCACAACCATAGGAGCTGGCGAGGCATCTCTGCCATGCTGTCGTTTCTGTGCCCAGTGTTGGCCTAAGGTTGCTCATGGTCAGCAGATTAGCAGCTGGAAGGGAATGCTGGATTTAGCAAGGAAAGGGATAACCATGAGGATGGACCTGAGCACACGTTCATCTCTCACAGCCCCCACCATGGCTCATATGCAGCTGAAGTCTGGGCCCTTCTCCATGGAGCGACATTTGCACTCAGCCCAGGGCTTAAAGAAGCTGCAAGAAGAGATTTAGCTGGAGCAGAGGCAAGTGTTCACGCAGCACCTCCACCCCAGCAAGATCAGCAACAATGTGCCAGAGCTGCCCCAGCTCCTGGGCCCTGCAGCAAGCTTTACAGTGTCAAATATTTGGTTCTGTCTCACTTCCACTTCCAGAGCTGGTGTGACAGGTGTGCTGGACCAACACTAACATGAAATGATACAGGAAAGAGAACTCTGGGAGAGTTTCATCATGAAAAGATGAAACTTCCTCACTTGCAAATGGTCCTCCTCTTGTGCTTCCTGAATCTTCTGTTCATGGCATAACTTCTTCCCATTATCGAGGTTAAAATCCATAAACGACTTATGTTCTTTTATCCAAGCAGCTGCTAAAACCAGTGCACTCTCTTCTTGCCATATCTTTTCCATTCATCCCAGCATCTTCTTTAGTCTTTACCAGCCATCCTTGGCAAGTAGCTGAGGCTCTCATTGCCTCTTGCCTGGACTCTTGCAGTAGTCTTCAAAAAGAGCACAGTCCCTATTGTCTCATTCCCCCCTTCAACTCATGCACAGCTAGGATCATATTTTTATTCTTCCAATCAGATTCTATTGGTCCCCACTGTTCAGAGATGAAATCAAACTCCCAGACCTGGCATCAAAGGCCCTCTACAATCAGGGCTAAATTAATTTTTCCAACCATATTTTCCCCTGTTGGCTTTCAGGAAGCTTATGTTCTGCTCACTGTCCCAATACTCCCTGCCCAGGAGTTCCCTGGCCCTCCCGTCTCACACTACATATACCACCTGACTCAAAGACTCTTCTCTGGTCTCAGGCTCTCTGTCCTCCCAAAGTGTATCATCAGTCTCTGTTCAGATTCTATTAGTTTCCGTATCCTTCCCCCAAAACATTTCCATTAATTCTCACCTCTGAAAACCCGAAAAATTGTGAGGCCCCTTTCCACATTATTATGCCTAAAATACATGTCACAAACCCCAAATTAGAGGAGAGCTTTTTGAAAATGGGAACCACACCTTCTTTATCTTTGTGCCTTTCTCAGCACAGAGCGCACATATTAAGCAAGTAGGAAGGACTTGCTCCCTGGGTGGACAATTCATGAGATTAGGATTTCCCAGGGGGCTGGGCATGGTGGCTCAGACCTGTAATCCTAGCACTTGGGAGGCTGAGGCGGGAGGATTGCCTAAGCTCACAGGTTTGAGACCAGCCTGAGCCAGAGCAACACCTCATCTCTTAAAAAAAATAGCTGGACATTGTGGTGGGTGTCTGCAGTTCCAGCTATTTAGGAGGCTGAGGCAAGAGAATTGCTGAAGCCTAAGATTTTGAGGTTACTATAAGCTATGATGCTACAGCACTCTACCGAGGGTGACAAAATGAGACTCAATCTCAAAAAAAAAAAAAAAAGGTAATGATAATAGTAATTTCCCAGGGCCAGTGAGATGGTAGGGAAAGGCAACTTAATGGATCAAACTGTTTCAGCTACTTTTAATCAGGAAGTACACTTCCAAGTAAAAGGTAGATGAGATTTGTATTAGTTAAGACACATTCAGTTGCAGCAAACAAATCACAAACTTAATGCTCCCAGTTTTTCAAGGAGGGCAAGTATTGACTCATGATGGGGTTACATGTCCATACATGACTAAATGCAGGGTTCACAGGGGCTTATGCGGGACTCAGAGCTTTGTTGTATCCTTCATTATGAGTTAGCTTCACTCTCACATAACTCCTCCCCTTCTGATGGTGAAGTTCTCACCTGGGCCTTTTTAAATCTTACATGATTTTCTATTACCAGCAGTTTCAGTATGTTGCTGGGGGTCCTGTGTTTGGAGCTACTTGTATCACTCAGCAGTTCCTGAAGGAATCAATTTGACCAAGAAGGCAGAATTTATTGAATGCTTTCAGTGTCACAGCAGACTGAGGGTGGGAGAGATGGTTGGCCATAGCAGGTGCAACTACCAGAGGAGAAGGAAAGAGTACTTTAAAATATGCTGTATTCTGAAGTAAACAATGTCTTCGAATTAAAAAATAATAATAAAAAAAATAAAAAGGAGTTCAGAAAAAAAAAATAGGGAAAGAATGCCAGGCAAGAAAACTTTCATTGTCTTCTCCGGAAGCTTAGGGAGCCCAGAAGACCCCTGGATGTTCCTTCTCACCTTGATATTTTCCACCATCAACTCTCTCCACCTTGGGATAAATCTTCCACCTGTCCTCTCTTCCATCCAAACCTTTCATGGGTAGGATGACAAAATGCTATCTCCCATCGTTTAGGCCATGTTGCACAGAAGCTATCTGCACGACACGCCTGCAAGTACAAAGCTACTGGCCACACACACAATGACAGGGTTGTGACACAAGCTCTAAGACCTGGCTTGATGTAGATCATTTCTTTCAATCATTAACCAAATGGTCACCTTAAAAAATTCAAAACTACTTGATATTAATCTTATATTCTATGTGTTTATGAAAATAATTCAAGGTGAGTTCCTCAAACATTGGTCCCTAAGAATAAATTTTATGTGAATATGATAATATTGATTCTTACCCACTTGTGTTAAGCTTTGCATCTTCAAGACACTTTGCAAGCATCATTAACTAATTAGTCTTCAAGATGCCTCTCTGGAGGCAGATATGCACGGTCTGGAGTTACAGATAAGGAAACACTACATAGAGAGATTACACAACTTCCAAGCCACCCACCAATGGACCCCCACTAATTTCTTCATAAAAGTCCTTCCCTCATATGAAAGTCCTCTACAAGAAAAATCCCAAGTTCGCACCAGACCAGGAAAGGAGGATGTGTGTAAATTCTGTGAGAGCTGCCTGCTATACAGAGGAATGTGTTAACCATTGAAGAATGTTTATAGCAACTGTATTATGAATTACAGACATAGAAGTCCACAATACATATTTGCAGGTATGTGAGATAGATTCCCTGGCAGCAATGTCTACTGGGAAAGATGGCTGCTAGAGAAAAAGGAATGAGACCTAGGAATCAAACAGAAGTGAGTAAAAAGTGGGAAAAAAATAAAAGAAAGAAAATAAAAGTGGCTCTTTTTAGTCCCTTTAATGTGAAAAAGGGTCAACATTAATGGCAAGACCCAATATAGCCCCTTCTGGGATTCTGAGGACTAGCCAGGCACATACCACCCGCTTCACCGCTAGGCAAGTGACAGCTACTCACAGCTGGTGAAAATAGCCGTGTTGGCTGGTGGCCAGGGGTCCCAGCTGGACACCAACTCACTCTGTTGCCTGCTGTGTACATTCTTTCTCTGCTCTCTTTTTCTGCCTTTCTCTTTCCTCTCTCAACCTTAAAATGGAAACCACAGATCCAACTGGTACCAGAGAGTCACATATAAGCACTATGAAAGCGCTTTGTGGGAGCCAAGTGCTTTGTGCATTGCAAAGAGGTTATTTGTGACAGTAATAATTCCTTCTGTAACCAGCACCACATCCTGTACCTGGAGATCAGGTGGCTTCCCCTGAATGCCTGCACTTTTCCCTGTAATTCAAGTGAACCACACATCTTCCTACTGGAGTGTTCATAAGGTTTGAAAACGAAGTCCTGTAGGGAACTCCTTCTAATTGCCAGTGAGTCACTTTCCTTTCCAAGCAAAGAGGTTTCTGTTGGTGACATTAGGGAGCAGGCGCTTGTCTGTATTGTAACAGCTTAATTATAAGTATGGGTATAATCACACAATCTGTCATTATACCTTTTTTTTCACCCTGAGAATTTGTACTGCAATCACCATAACACTATAACAACATGAACAACAGACTGTCTGGCCTCCCCGTGATCGTTTCCTTTGCCATGCCTGGTAGGGATGAGCAGGCAGCTTTGGATGGAGGAACTGACTGCTAGCTAGCAGGGAAAATAAGCCCGCATCTTTTACAGGGTTTTCAGGGCATCCTGTTCATTTGGCTTTCTCTGAAGGACAGTCGAGTCCCTCACTTTCCTCCTAGCCTGACAAACCCTCCCTCTGGTTTCATCTGTTTGAAAATTGCACAAGAAGAAACCACCCTTCTGCTATTTTATTCCCAAACCAAGTGAAGTGGAAATTGCACGATGAAACCTATCCATCTGTTATTCCTCAGCTCAGCAGTGGATAGGATTTATTACACAGCACATCCTGCCCCCTGCCTCTGCCAGGCAGCCTGTGGAGTGACGTATGGGTGGGGAGGGAGGCTCAGGTCTCAGAGAGGAGGTGATTGCCTTTGCAGCTCCATCAGCAGAAGTAGCAAACCTACTTATTACAGAGCAAGAGTTGGGCAGTCACAGAACAGCAGCGTGTGAAGAGGAGGAAAGGTATTGCCATTGAATGCAAGGTAACCTCGCATCCCTCAAGCCATATCATTCCAACTCAACACAACCAGAAGGCAAGATCAGGGGCAAAGTCAGGGAGGCTCAGACCCCACTTCATAGGGCTGAACATTAGATTTTAGAAGGAAGATTTATTTATAAAGGAACTATTGAAGTTCAGCAATAACTTATTCCCATGTATCTTTTTCCCTTTTCTTTTTTTTTAATTAAATCATCACTGTGTACGTTAATGCAGTCATGGGGTACAATGTGCTACTTTTATATACAATTTGGAATATTTTAATCAAACTAGTTACCATAGCCTTCATGGCATTTTCTTAGTTATTGTGTTAAGACATTTACATTCTACATTTAATAAGTTTCACACGTACCCTTGTAAGATGCACCATAGGTGTGTCCCACCAATTACCCTCCCTTCACCCATTCTCCCTCCTCTCCTCCCCTTCCTTTCCCCTTTCCCCATATTTTTGTGCTATAATTGGGTTATAGCTTTCATATGAAAGCTATAAATTAGTTTCATAGTGGGGCTGAGTACATTGGATACTTTTTCTTCCATTCTTGAGATACTTTGCTAAGAAGAATATGTTCCAGCTCCATCCTTGTAAACATGAAAGAGGCAAAGTCTCCATCTTTCTTTAAGGCTGCATAATATTTCATGGTGTACATATACCACAATTTATTGATCCATTCATGGGTCGATGGGCACTTGGGCTTCTTCCATGACTTAGCAGTTATGAATTGGGCTACAATAAATATTCTGGTACAAAATACTTAGGAAAATGGTTTGAGGACAACTCTTGGGAAATGGCCCCTATTTTGTACTGAGAAGAATTTGTGGCACCATCCTACATTCCCCTTATGGGAGTGGTTGTGAAATCACTTGAAGTAACCATCACTGGCATGTTGGTAATCGATATAGTCCCTTATAAACACTGACTAATTTTTATTATAAAGGCATAGCTGATGAATGCCGGACTTGTCAAGGCTGTACCCTAGGAACTAAACTGAACATTTCAGGTTCTGCTTTTCTACTATGTTTATAGACGTATTTATTGTCTCAGAGAGTATGGGCATTTGTTTGCATTTTTGAATTTTTGTTTGAATTTTTGTTGATCCATATGGAGTACTTCAGGTATATGGGGCATATTGGAGATTTGATTCTTACTCATTAATGGTATCACTCATAGACCATCAAATACAACCTAATTCTTTAATGTTGACTCGCATCTTACCTTCAGGCCTTAAGAGAGATATGGCAATAGGTGTAGGATCCATTTTTTTTTTCTTTATCAGGCTGAAGTTTAAAACAGCATGTTTAGCCTGCCAATAGTTCCTCAAAACAAAACCTAGTGTTTAGGAAATTGTAGACTCTAGGGCCATATTAATGTCATAACCTATGCAAACTTGTCATTCTTTCTAACAATATAAAGTTATTCCCCTTTCAACTGATTCATTTCCTTAGATTGTTCATTCATCCTAGCATTCCTTCCATGAGCCAGACACTTACTATATTGTGTTGGGGATGAAAGTCCAAACAAAATAGACACGGTACCCCTCCTTATAGAGCTTAGAGTCTAGTGAAGGAAGTAATCAATAAAAAGGTCAAATAATGTTTAAGAAGAGGGTAATATGTAGTGATTGTAAGAAACTAAGAGGGGCCTATAGCCCAGATTTGGGGGTAAGTGTTAGTAAGAAAGAGAGTAATGGAGAAGATTATTTCATTCATAAAAAATGAAATGGCAGATAAAGTGGTGAGAAAGACATTATACTTTTGAAGAATTTAAGAATTTATACTTTAAGACAGTTGAAAATGGCTAAGTGAATGTGACAGCAGTGAGACATAGGCAGGAGACACAGACAGGGAGAGAAAGTGGGGTAGAGATTTATTCTAAGAAACTGGCTTATGTTGTGATCATGAGGGCTGGTAAGTCCAAGTTCTACAGGGCTGACCAGCAGCCTAATGAACCAGAGAAGAGTTCATCTTGCAACTTAAGTCCAAAGGCACAGTTCTTTCTTTCCTTGGAGAGCAATCTACTTTGATTTGAATGTTAATTTCATCCTAAATATACCTTCACAGCAACATCTAGACTCATGTTTGACCAAATATCTGAGTTGTATGGCCTGGTCAAGTTGAAGCATAAAATTAACTATCAAATGGTAGTAAACAAATTATAAAGGACTTTGTTAAGCTTGTTAGAGAGTTTGACATTTATCCGAAGAGTAATAGAGAGCTATTTTGGATGGTCTTGGGATCATTTCATCATGGCATGATGGTAATAGAATAAGAGCTGCTGTTTAGGAAGATGACTGTAGCCACTTCATACAAAAGTGAATGCTAGAGGAGAGGGAAGAACTGAAGATCAGAAGACCAGGTAGAAGGCTGCTGCTGTATTCATCCTGGTGAAAGGAAATAATTCCTGAACTAGAGAAGCATCAACAAAAAAGGAGAAATATAGATAGACTCAAGAATTTTTTTTTTAAGTTGGCAGAGGCGAGGAAGGAAGAATAGGTATAATCATTAAAATTGTGTAACTGGTTAGCAAGGTAAGTCTCATAATTTTCAGGTCCAAGTGCAAACAAAAAATGCAGGGCCCCTTGTTCAAAAGCATTTTCTTTTTCTCTGTAGTCTCTCTCATCTGGTCCTACCATATTTTATTGGGTGTTTAATGTTGTACTCCCTTGAGTAGAGAAATACTCACAGAACGCCCAGGACCTGGTCCCATCACTCAGCAGGTAGGGGAACACACCCATATCCACAACCCCACCTGGAATGGAGTGGGCAGCCATTGCTGGGGAAACTCAGAATGGGCTGCCCAGAGTCCATCTTGGAGAGGCGGGAAGGCAGAGGAGGTGGGACTGTGCCTGCTCTGAGATGCCAAGTCCCAGTATATGCTCTGTTGCCCTACTGGAATTCACCTATGAGACACAAATTCAAAGAGAAAGTTAGTAAGAATTTCAGGACAGCAACCACAGAACCTTGAACTGAAGAACAAGGCCTTTCTGAGTTCAGGGTCCTTTGTGACTACACTGATCACATACCTGTGAAGATATAAAGGGTGAACTGAGAGAGAATGAAGAACATGAATCTTTTTGGTTTCTGTCTTGGGAAAACTCCATTCACAAAATGAAAAGGACTTTGGGACAGGTTTGGGACTCTGGGAGAAAAGGATGCGTGCAGCTTATGTTCATTAACTGTACAGGAGACAAGCCCTGTAGGCAGCGAGATAGTCACTCCGACCCCTCTCAACATATTTTGTTGGCTGTTTAATGTTGTGCTCAAACAATCAGAAAAGGAATTCAAATTTGAGTGTTTGCATCTCAAAAAAGGATTCTGAGCTAAAGTATAAAATGGGACAATATCAGTGTACAGATTATGTTTTAACCATTTTTTTCTAGAAGTAGCAAGAAGTTTCTGCTCATCCACAGTTATTTTATAAAGATGGGGATCTAGAAAGTAATGTTATCTACAGACCTAGAAATTAGAGGCCAAACAGGCCATCATGGGAATGACCTTGCTCCCTATAATCTTGTTTACCCCACATGCTGGGCCTCTGAGCTAAGGACTCTCTCTTACAGCTTAAATGAGGCAAGATAGCAGAGTCCTGAGGGATCTGGTCTTAAATTCCTTAGCCCCATGTGACCTTGAATAAATCACTTATCTTCACTAAGCCTTTGCGATTTTCTTTTGTTAAAATCAAGCTAATTAAACTCTCCCATTTTGTTGGGAGATCAAAACAAAATAGTGACTCCAAATGGCCTTTAGAGGCTGCAAAAGTACTGCAGATGTGAAAGTATATTATACTGGTGGGCAGCTTGGTGAGCTGCAGTAACACTTTCATGTCACCAGACACTAAAGAGTGTGAAAAAGAAGTATTTTGAATGACATACAAGCAGCTGCCTGAAGCAGTCTGTGGTCATGAGCAGCCATTTCTGCCTGAACTCTGTAAATGATAGTTGTTTTCCTATCAACTAAGCAAGGTGGCCAGGGATAGTTCCTATGACCACTTCCTCCAGTCTAACTGTTTAATGGGGCACATCCTCCACTCTACCCTCTGGTTACATCATCTAGGCAGTTTCTGCTTCTCCAGCCAGGCCCTGGCCTCAGCTGTCCAGGTCCTCATTTATTACAGCCATCCCTCATGCTTCCTGCCATGCTCTGTGTTCCCTGCATAGGCACTAGGTTGAGGAAAAATAATTAGTAATCTAGGCACTGCGGTTCTGATGAGACACCTGCAGCATAATCATCCAAATCAAATACTTGGCTCAGCTTCTTCAGATGATATATCTCTTCCTGCAACTGCTGAATGGCAGCTTAGCGGAGCTTGTGCTGAAATTGAAGAACATAGTGGAGGAAGGAGGGACTCTTCCTCCTCTGCGTTGCCACAGTCCGTGCCAGTGTGGCTGCCACTAAGGCTCAACCCCGAATTTAGACATTCAGCCCCTTCCAATCCCATCAGCTGAAAGGGATATTTGTAGGGAATGAGAAAAGACAATTTAATTTACTCAAGTGATTTGGGAATTAATAGTTGTACTGCCAAGGAAACACCCAATTGTGTTCTCTGAAAATCATCTCTGTCTGACATAGGGGCTGGCAGCTCTCTAAGTCCCTGGGAAGATATTTGCATTTACAAGGCACTAATTCATCTTCATTATTATACAAGTGAAAAAACTGAGGACCGGCCTCATAGTTTTTCTAGCAGACTCAGAACTAGCCATGTTCCTCCTGCCTGATTCAGTGTCTTCTCCATGAAACTAGACTACATCTTAGAGACAGGCCACATCTCCATCTCACAGAATTGTGTACTACAGCTCTGTCAGTGTCACATTTACTCAGTACAGTTTCTAGATTACTTGCTACATTCAAGGCTCTTTCACTTGGAAAGGGATTTTGGGGAAAAGTATTGCAGAAAAGATTCTAGTCTAGCCCACATCTGAAACCTACCAATTCAGCTGTTTTTCTAAGCTTGTAGTTTTCTTAAAACCATCACAGTAAGTTCTAAAAACTATACACAGAAAGTTAATGAACTATCTTCTGTGTTAATAAAGCTTTAGGGCAAATAATGCAAAAAGAATTTATGAGCCATAATACCCTTTATATCCTTAAGTAAATACTTAATAAATTGAATGTAAATTGTTTTTGTTTAAAGAGTTGTCTATGATCTATCTCCCTATCAGCCTACAAAGGCCACATGACAGGGTCCAGGACCATCACACTGTCCACAGCCACATGCCCAGCACTTTGTATTTGCTCAATAAATTTTTGTAGAAAACTTTAAATAATTTGAAATTATATAAAGAGCAATAAATTCAATGGAGCTCCACCACCCTCTCTTTACATATGAATAAACAGAGACTCAAAGAATTAAGTGACTTAAAGTGTTACAATTGACCAATTCATTCAAAGCATATTTATTGAGCACATACCATGCCTGATGAGCCATGCTATAGAAGAGGAAATCTGAGCCAAACCCTGAAGGATGAACTGACTTTGTCAATCAAAAAAGGGAGAAAGTCAATCCAGGCAGAGGAAAAGGGAAATTGATAAAACTTTTGAGGCACATGAGCACAGAAAGATCAAGAAACAAAGGACAAGCATGTGAGAGCTTGGAAACTGGCAGAAGATGCCTGGATGAGTGAGGGTCTAGGCTTAGACACTGAAAAGTTCTGCCCCATTGAGTTAAGGGCTTAGACTTAGACCAGTGTCCTACAAATTTCATTTAACATGGGGATCTGCCAATTCTTGTTAGAATGCAGATTCAGACTCAGCAGGTCTGGGTGCGGATACTGAGATTCTGACACTTACAAGCCCCTATGCTGCTCTGACTTAAGGGAAAAGGCCTTAGAAAGCATGACACCTATAGAGCTGCTGATGTAGGTTCTCAAAGAGGTGTCCCCATATTCTTCATCCTCCTGCACTAACCTAGGAAATGAGAAACTCTGGGTAGGGCCCAGACTGCCCTCTGGGTGATGTTGACACACACTTTGAGTACCAGGAAAATAATATAATCATATTCCCTTTACAGGGAGATGACTCAGGTAGAAATCACTGAACCCACCCATGATCTAGTGCCCTTCCCATTACAACCCTGTACAATTCTGCACAGAATTCAACATATAACATTTGAGATCCAGGAATATTCTGAGACTTCAAAATGACAGAGTTGTTACTATGAAATAAATTTTCACCCTCAGCACCCAGGATCATCTTTATGACTACAAATAGCATGAATTATCCTGTGTTGGATGGCGTTTTTAAGTGTTAGAATTGCACTATGCATTTAATGAATTCGACTGAAGAATTAACACAAGCCTATATTCAGAAGTCAAAATTAACCCCAACCTGTTGATTTCCAAACTGTTTAGAAACTAACTTATGACTTTTTAAAAATTATATATCCCTATATTTGAGGTAGAAAATAAAGAAGTAAAATATTTTATCAGTTGTGTTTAAGCTCAAGGAAAATTTCTGATTCTGATTTATCTTGAGCTTCTCTCATTGAATCTAATGATTTTTTTTAAAAAAACCAGGATTTAAAAAAAAAAAAAACCTTGCCCCAGAGTTCCCTCCCTTTTATTGTAAGTTTATTGCACATTGCCTAAAATAAGCAAGAGGAAATGAATAAATGGATCAATGAACAAATTAATTTATAGAAAGTTAATAAGCAGGAATGAATGAACAAAGGAAAGAAGGAGCAAATAAATAAAACTAAATTAGAGAATATAAAAAATGAAAATGTATTATATTAGAGCCTAGAGCACATTAAAATCAACTGGGAAGCCTTTAAAAATTTCATGCTGTGGCTTCACTCTAGAGTCAGTAAAGCAGAATTTGTGGTGCAGGATCCAGACGTTAGTATTTGTTCAAGCTTCCCAGGTATTTACTGGGTCCTAACCCTCTTTGATATCCACTGGTCTAAAGAATCTTAAGCTTTCATTAATAGTATATTTTACCATTAAAATAGTGAATGTCTCCTTATTTTTTTCAAATCTTTTTGAGTTTTCTAAAGCCTGGCCTCACAAATGTAGCAGTGACCCATGTCTATATAAGGCAAGAATGTTCAACCGTTACCATGTTACTAGAACCCACGACTGTAACAAATCTATAAGAAGATGAGAACCAGACCCAAAGACACTAAATTAGAGGAACTTTAATTGAAAAATTCCTCCTTGACAAGGCAAAAAGTGAAAGTTCTATAAAGAGAACCCCAAATTCCATATTAAGATGCTGGTGGCCACAAACCATACCTTGCCAAAGCATTTGTTTGCTCTTGCACAGACCCACACTAAAAGTAATTTTCCGGACCATGAGTATGGGGTGCTGACTGTTTGCAGAGGCAGCAGGTGTGAATGACACACACCTGTTTTAATTGCTTCATGAAACATTGCGAGGTTTTTGCTTGAACCTAGAAACAACACAGAGGCTTCCGTTTCGGCTCTGGATACTACAGACAGGCCAGATGGAATCCTGTCGACTATGTGATTGAGCGTATTTTTCATTTGAAAGTAGAAACCATTGAGTACGTCATCTGTAGGGTAATCTGGAGGATATTTTTCTTCATTCTATCCAGTGGACCATGGAGAAACACCTGTTTCATATCTTGGAATCGTTTGCAACTGCTATCTAAGAAATAAGTGTTGAAACAATATCATTAAGACACTTTTAAAAAATTCATGTATTGGAGCAAGGAAGAAAACAGCAGAGCTTAGAATTTGCATCACTATTTTCACCAACATAGTGCCTAGAGCTTTGGATAACTAAACATTTCTGTTCCTGCTTATAGGCCAGGCTGACCAGCTGTCCCAGTTTTCCAAGGACTAAAGGGCTTCCTGGGACAAAGAAATTTCAGTGCTAAAACCAAGAAAGTCCAGGGCAAACGAACCAAGTTGATCATCTTACTGCAAACACACAACTTAAGGCAGTATGAGACTGAATGATATCTCAGGCATTTCAGTTATTGGTAGAATTTTCCATCCAGATAATTTAATGCATATTCTCTTGAGCAAGTCATGGTACTGTAAGATGTAGTGGCCCAGTTTCCTAAAAGTCATTCTGGAACCAAGACCAGCCAAAAAGACACATAATTCCATCATTTGAGAGTGACTCCAGGAGCGCAGCCACATCCACTGAGAGGGCCTAGGCCTGTCAAAAACAGATGCTGTTCTATAGAACCAGGAATTATGTCTCTCATAGTCATGGCCATCAGCTTCCAAGTTTGAATGCAATATCATTATCCAGTTGCCTCAAAGTATACCAAAGAAAATAAAGTTTAATTAACTTCAATTTTCAAGTTAGCCATATGCAAAATGTATTCTGGAACTTGTTTTGGGGAAACCAAATAAACACCATTTGAATATAATCATTGAGACTCTCTTTATTAAACCATTGAGATAAACCCAAGATTAATGTTTTCTTTTCTTTCTTTTTTTTTTTTTTTTTTTGTAGGTTTTGGCTGGGCCAGGTTTGAATCTGTCACCTCCGGTTTATGTGGCCGGCGCCCTACTCCTTTGAGCCACAGGCATCACCCCCAAGATTAATGTTTTCTAACATTCTAACAGTGCTTTACAGAGTCTGAGACTGTTGTTTCTCAAATGGTAATATGCAATGGAATCACAGGGGGAAGGATGATGATGATCTTAAAACACAAACAATGATGCTGGAGGACAGGGGTGCTCTCTGAGATTCTGAATCTCTAACAAGCTCCAGAATGATCCAAGTGGCCTAGAGACCACACTCTGAGTAGTAAAGTCAAGGACTTCTTGGAGGTGTCCCGTGAGGTTGAGGGGAGGACAAGATGAGAGTTGTACTTTTATTCCCACATCTTTTTTCAACAGGAACAGCTATCTTTATTTATACGTATGGAAGTACCAGAAGTACATAGAAATACATAAAGTGTATTCCAGTGCTTTAAAAAACAAAAGAAAGAAACAAAGAAAGAAAGCCACAGCATTAAAAAACTTTTTAAAATGAGTATGAAAACAAACAATTCTGCTGAGGCATGACACATACCTTCTCGAAACTCTTCTGTGTTCCTTTCAGCTTGGCATGGGACATTGTCCTAGACTGAGACTCCCAGCATCTGAGCACCTGCTCTTTCACGTAACATGTCATGAACCTTGTGGCAACAATGTTAGCCCTGTAGTTTAATTGAAAAAGAAAGAGGAAAATAAACCTCTCTCCAAAACTTAGAACAACAAAAGAAAAGCCTCCACAGAGGATAGCCTTTAGACCCCAACTAAATGATGACTTTCATTTGTAGAACCTTCTTCCACTTGACCTATGTAAACAGGAACAGATGTTCAATAGGCTGGCATTTCTGGCTAATTTCAGAGGGGAACGATTGGCTAGATGTAAGCTGTAGGTGGATGGGACTTAACTTAATTAGGGAATGTTTCAAAATCCAAGCAGAATAGGATGGTTCCCAGAGAAGGGTTGCTTCAGAGCAGAGTGTCTGTGCCCAGCCTTTCATGCAGTTAAAGCATCCTTTATACATGTACAATCAAAAAAACTTTCTAGGCAAAGAATCACTGTGAGTTCAAAGACACCTAAATATCTCTCATTAGAACACATTCTCTGTGATTTTATTTTACTCATAATGGAACTTCATGATTATTGTATTGTATTGTTTTGGGGGCTATGCTAATATTTTTAAAGGGCACAGCAAGGCAGACATTGAGACCAGTAACTCAGGCCTCCAGAATGCATTTTGCCAACTCATAGTTAAAAGTTGCCTGCAATTTTCGCCTCCCAGGCATGGGACAGAAGTGGTTGAGATGTGGAAATAAAGTGGTTAATGAAGAAAGATATGTATAGACAGGCAGGAACTGAGAAAATTATGAAAATTAATTTTACATGAGATCTGGAAATGAAACCTTCTCACATACTTCTAGATCAGTGTCTGCTGAGGGAGGCAAATTAACTCAGCCACAGTCGCTGTGAAGGGGGCAGAGGCTTGAAATGAGGGCCGATCCCCCAGTCAGTGCAGCTTCTCTGCGCTTTATGGAAACCAGGCCCAGGTGCTGTGGCTGACTTTATTATTTAAATTAGTTCTTATGGCTGCTGAGGTGAATTGGGTCATTGCTTAAAGCAGAGATAACTTGTTAGAAGGCCACCGATGCCGGGAGTTTGTGCCTATGCCGGGAGATGTTCATGAAAGCACTGAATTAGCTGTCAGTAATTTCAGATAAGGCTAGTTAACCCCAAAGTATACAGAAAGAAATCAAAAGAGAAGCAGCTCTGGGATCAAAGGGGCCTTCATCCTGCATGCAGCCAGTGGGTGGAGCTGAGTAGCCACAAGCCTATCATCACACACAGGCTTCAATTCAGGGCCGTTTTAAATCTGCCCACTTCACTCATTTGGCTTGTCTGCCTGCCAACCCCACAGGCAGGTGAGTTTGCAACTCTTGAAGTAGAATATCTCCTCAGAGATCCACCCTTGGCTCACAAACAGAGAAAGGATAGTTACCCAGGGAATTATTATTCTCCCCAAGATGAACCTTGTGCTTTTCAAGCATAGAGATAACAGAGGATGGTGCTCACTGATGAAATCCCCTGGACAAGAAGAGAGCAACATGCACAGGTGCTACCTTCTTGGTCTGCAGCAATTTATTAAACACATTTTTATGGGTAAGCCACAGCACTGGGTGATCAATACTGCGGGGTTTTTTGTTTTTTGTTTTTTTGGGTTTTTTTACTGTGTCATATTTAAAGAATTCTAGCATACGGGTTAGCTTGGGTTTCCCAAGCTTCCTGGGAGGTGTTCCACTGTTTCTCCCACTGGGGAGGAAGAGACGAAATGAGACAGTAAATGAAGCATGTCAAGCAGCCAGTGTCCTGAGCAGGCTGCCAGGGCAACTAGGGCTGTGGTGTGGTGTAGAACACGTCTCAGATGTGTCCTCCCTGGGTGGCAAGGAAGATAACCCATGTCTGTCGCTCCCCATTTTCATTTGCTAAAGGGCTGCTCCCCAGACTGCAATACATGTCATCTGAGGGAATCTGGGCAGAGCAACCCTGGCCTCCAAGCCAATCAATGATCACTGACTTTGATAAATTGTTGTCCAGTTTGGAAAATAATAAAAAGTAACATTTATTGAGCAAATACCTATATATTCAAGGCACCATGTTAGGCAGTTTCCATTTAATCTTCACAACAAGTCTAGGACATTAAGTAATATTATTATATCTGTGATATAGATAAGGAAACTAAGACATAGAAGCATTAAATAACTAGACCAAGGCCATCCCGGCTGGCTCCAGAGCCTACATTTGTAACAACGTTTGTCCCTTGCTTCTATAACTCATGAATAGTTACAAAGAACAAGAGACAGCACAAAAAGACATCCTTGCATCAGAATGTACTCTCAGGAGATGCTTTCTTCATGAGGTAACTGCATTTTTGAGGAGGACGAAGACTTACTCCAGAAGAATGCATGCCTAATAATGGAGGCCCCAGACCTGGTGGCAGTGACTGGGCACTGGGGGACCAGGAGGACCTCAGCAAGAGGTGTGCACTGACTCTGAGGGGAGCATCACGCCTCCAGCCCCTCACCTCTGGAGGGCGAACCTCTACTGTTGAACGCAGTTCAATAATACCAACCTGGAGAGTCAGGAAGCCTCCAAAAGTGTATGGAGACGGGTATCCACCCTATAGCTGTGTGTAATTTGTCGGGTATCCACCCTACAGCTGCTCCACTCCCGGAGCGCCACCACCACCCTTTGGGGCTGTTGTGTCTGAGATCAGAAACCAGCAGTCTCAGTCCCCAGCTTTCTTCTTTCCACCGGGGGAGGAGACTTACCTCAGGAGTCCCTAGCTTAATAGGAGGAAAGACTAAGGGGTGTGACTAGGGGGTGGGACATAGGAGCCAAGTTACAGTTGGGCGCTGTTCCCCAGTGGGAACACATAGCGAGGAGCCCCTAGTGACCTTGCACAGACCTGGGCCCATTAAATACATTGTTCTATAATTAAACTAGCAAAGTTTGTCCCCTGTGGGTTCCTCGGGAATGTTTATGGGGAAGATAAGACCTATGCAAATTTGTTATGTAACCCCAACCTGTCAGTTACCCCAAAGTTGGAGGCAATGCCAGTCCTGCCCCAGGGAAAGGTGGGACAGGCTAGATAGATTAGTTAGCCTCTAAAAGATGGTGTGCACTTTGGACTTCGGGTCTCTTCACTCGGAGAGAGGGACCCATATCACTCTTGGAGGCGTATTTTCACTGTAGCCTCTGTGCTTTTGTTGTACAATAAATGTATGTTGATGGCGATCGCATTGTACTTGTGATCACTCTCATCAGCTAGACTCTAATGGTCATTCTTGTCACTGGGAGCCAAGAAACAGGGAACAACCTCCTTCAGAGGGACCTAACATAGTCCTAAAATGTCTGGCAAAGGGGATTGCTTAAACTACAATACACCCAAACAATATGACCCAAAGGGGATGGGGTGGCTGTAGAGACCCTTCTCTACATATAAATTCACTGCTGTCCGAAAGAGTGTTTGGAATCAAACTTGTTTACAAAATCAGATAAGCACTATAAAAGTAATTCCTAATACATGTCCTTTCTCTTTGCAGTGGGTAGAGTTGAAATGCTTTAGCTCCAGTACTGAGGTTTGTCCTGTGAACTTTGCAAATTATAAGACTATCACAGGGAAATTCCTGTATGTAGGGGCATGAGTAAGATGCGCATAAAACATCACTAAGTGGAAAGCAAGAGAAAAACAGCATTTCTGGCATGACACCAATTTTGAAATTATATGTACACAAACAAAAAGAATGTTAGGCAGATCAGAAAAAAAATTAACAGAGGTTATCACTACCTACTTAGATTCTGGGTGGGTTTTGTTCTACTCTGTGTGTGTGTTAATTTTTCTACCATAAACATGCATTCTATGTGTGTGTATGTATTTATGTTACCCTCCAACAAGATGTATAATTTTGATAAAATATGCCATAGCATGAAAAATTGGGGAATCTCCTCCCCACGCACCAGCGATAGAGCAATAGGATAGAGGATGTTGGTATTAAGGGAACTTGAGTCCCTGACCTGATTCTGCCACTTGTCAGTTTTGCATCTTGGCTCCTGACCACCTCCTCTTCTGCATCTTCAAAGTGGGAAAGAAGAGCTCTCCCACGGGGGCTGGGTACATGATAGTGCACCACACCGGTCTTGAGTGTTATTATCAAACTATCTGGGAATGATCTTCATTTGGGCATAGTAGGACAATATGGTAACGTGCTCTGAAAACCAAAAGGAGCGGAAGGTGTTGATGTTAGACACTGTCAGGCAAGCTTAGAGCAGGGGAAACGTCAGTGCCTGGAGGTAACAGGCAAGCTGGTGAGGCAGAACACGGAGGAGCAGGCCAGCTGACATCTGAATCAGCCAAGCCAACAGCCTGGCATTCAATACCCCTGCACCGCTGGCATGAACTGGCCAGCCAACCAGCAACAGGGGAAATTTCCAGGGAGAGAATCCTACTGGCATATTCATTTCTAAAGAATTATGAAATAATGGGTTAGTATCTGTTGTAGTAATTACATGGGAAGCTAACTGCTATTTTTCTTGATGAAGCTGACTCTTTGAGGTCTCAGATGAAAAGAAAGCATTGCCTTCCACTGAAAGATGTGTGCTACCACAGGGCATGGGGCAGGGGAGGAGGTCTTTGTCTTGTTTGGTGCCTTTTTTAACTCTGCTGTTATGACTGCTGCTACTGCTGCTGCTATTTGTTTTTGTAATTGTTCTTCGAAGGCCGTAGGCGAGAAAGCTGTTCTAATTGTACAAATCACTGCACAGCTGAATCACAGGAATAGTCCCAAGTAATCTGTGCAACCATTTGACTGAACTTTCGAACTAGCTGGGGGCACTCCCCCACTCTCCTGAGGCTAGCGTCTGACAACGGACATAAAGCAGCCGCCAAATGAGATGCGGGAACAGTTGTGTGTCATAAGCGGCTGTGATTCAATTCTGGGCAGTCAGAGCTCAGGCTGCCCTGGGCCACACCGTGATTGGCAGTGTGCTGATGCAGCCTCCCAAACCGCACCCTGCTGGTCTTGTTAAAATGTGGTCCATGATGCAGTCTGGCATAATGAGAATGAATGTCTTGTGGAACCATTTAGTGCTGGATCCCAATCCGTTCTCTGCCACTATAGCTGCATGAGCTAGGCAAGTTACATGGAAGCTGTAAATGGAACTTTTCCTGTTGTCTTGGAATTGCTGGGAAAGCCCAAAGAGGGGACCAGTACCTCATGCTGCCCATCCATTTGGATGGCTTAAATGGCCTCCAAAAGAAGAGAAGCATAGGGATGCATTGAGGAGACTGATCAAAAGAGAGTGAGAGAGGGTAGAGTCTTAGAAGAACAGAATTGTCCTGGAGGAAATTCCCTGAGAAGGAGAGCAGAATGGTTTCCACTTCTTCAATTATTTAACAAATTTTAGACTGAGCTCCTATCATGCTTTAAGCACCATTTGAGGGACTGGAGATAAAGGATGCAACAGCGAAGATAAATTACTTACTTTCACAACAAGTGAATGGGCTCCTCAGAAAGTGTACTTAGGGAAATCTGAGTTGTTGGTGGGAAGGGAGACCAAAATGTCATTGCCTTGGTAGGCCTGCCCATGTAGCTATAGAAATACAGCACCAAAAAACCTTTTCAGGAACAGATTCTTCTAGCTATAGAAATGCAGCACCAAAAATCTTCTCTACCTCTTCTGGAGTTTGGTAAGAAAATAATATTTGAGTTTTTTCAATAGGCTAAGTGGATGTTTGGGAGGCAGATAGGAGTGAATTTTCTCAAAAGGCTCATAGTCAAGAGTAGTAGCTCCCTTAAACCAGGCAGGAGGGATTCCTCCCTTGGACATTGTACTCTGGGGGACTTCCCTGGCCTTCCTTCTGCTGCAATCCTCTTCTGTTTTAAGGAAATGGTTCATGAGGACAAGAGGACATGGCTACCTTAGGGACATTGCAACCTGGAGACCATACTCTCTTCTAGACTTGGATGACTGGGACTCCAAAATTTCATTCCTAAATTCCTCAAGTCAAGCCCATTTCCAAAAGTAGATCTCAACAATAGTAAGCCCAGGGGAAGTTCAAGGGCAGATGTAAGGACAAGAGTATCCCCTGCATATAAACAAGACTTCCTAGGACTGCCAAGGGTGAGAGAGAAGGGAGACAGGTAGTGGGTTGGGGACTTAGGCTTGTAGCCAACATCTAGTCCGGAATCCCAAGGAGTGCAAGAATTCTAAATATCGTCCTGCCTGGCCTTCCAGGTTATTATATAGTTGTGGTTGTTAGGGAATGAGCATAGAACACATTTTACTAAACCATTTTTAGATTGGCTTACAACTATTAAATATTAAGGTATATAAAATAAAATACTTAAAAATTGTGGGCTTTTGTTTATACCATTATTTGGGGCCACACAAATGTTAGGAGCAGCTCTAGACAATAAGGGCTACTTGTCAGGTGAACCAACCCCCATCAAAACAGGCTGAGAGGAAGAGTCCTACGTGGACAGCTACAGGTTCCATCTCCTAAGTCAGAGAACACAGGCCAGAAGTCCCCAAAGCAAAGGAAAGGGATAGGTGAAGGTTAGGGCAGGGGTGGCAGAGGCTAGAGGGGGTAAAGTGGAAGGAAGGAGTTATAGGGTGTCAGGGAGGAGTCCATAGTCATAACCTTCCACATATAATTAGACTTTGCCCATACTTAATGGAAGACATTCAAAGCTGAGAGAGAATCACAAACACCAGCCTTGGGCAAAGGCACTCACATTCCACAACTCATTCTTTCTCAGTGTTTTTTGTTTTTTTGTTTTTTCTTAAAGTAAATTTATTTCAGGTTAAATTGAGGGTACAAACAACCAGGTCAAAATGTGTGATTTTGTTAGGTATGTAGTTATGTCCCACACAATTAATGTGTGTCAAACACCCCCATCGTGTGACCATTCATTGAGATCATACCAACCTCCCTTCCCCTCCTTTTTTACCCCTCACCCCAACTTGAATTGAAATGAGTTTTGTCCTATGTAGGCATGCATCGGATTGTCTGCTGGCTTCATATCAGTATTGAGTACATTGGATAATTGCTTTTCCATTTTTGTGATACTTACCTAGAAGAATGTGTTTCAAATCCATCCAGGATATTATAAAAGATGTGAAGTTACTATCTTTTTATGGGTGAATAGTATTCCATGGTGTGCATGTACCACAATTTGTTAATCCATTCCTGAACTGATGGGCATTTAGGTTGTTTCCATACCTTGGTTATTGTAAATTGAGCTGTCATAAACAATATAGTGCAAATGTCCTCATGATAAAATAATTTTTTTTCTTCTGGATAGATGCCTAGTAGTGGGATTGCAGGGTCGAATGGGAGATCTAATTTGAGATCTTTGAAGATTCTCCATACTTCTTTTCAAAGAGGCTGTATTAGCTGTCCCACCAACAGTGTAAGAGTGTTCCTCTCTCTCCACATCCATGCCAGCATCTGCAGCTTTGGGACTTTGTGATGTGGGCTAATATTATTGGGGTTAGGTAACATGTCAGGGTGGCTTTGATTTGCGTTTCTCTGATGGTTAGGGATGATGAGCATTTTTTCATGTTTGTCAGGTTTTTGACCCCAGCTAAAGGGGAAGGAAGTAACAAGTGCTAAAAAAAACAAACCACACAGCATTCCTTCCCCTCTGTACTCTCCAGAGCCTGGGTTCTGTCTGGGTTTCAGTCAAAAGGGGAAACTTCTATTTGGATGAGAGATTGGAGTTTGATTTAGATTTAATTGGACTTCTTAAAGCTTGACAATGATGCATCTTGACTATCTGAAAAGGACTTGGAAAGCTATGGATGTGCCAAGATGTTTCTCAGGGTAAGAAAGAGAGGTTTGACAGAGGGAGTTGAACAGCAGTTGTAGGGCAATAATATGTAAAATGAGTTCCATATACATGAATTTTGCAAAGACATTAAGAAGAGTGATAATACAAGTAGTTTCCAGCATGTTTCCTATGTGTAACTGCTTCTGTGGCTATTAATGGCTTTTATTATTGAAACTGTGTGCTAACAGTGCAGAGACTCACTTTGTTTCCTTTCACCCAGTCATCCTATCCTGACTGATACTAAAACTCTGGCTGAATAGAAATTTCTAGAGGGCCCCCTCTTTAACTGAATTCTGTGAGCATAAACCTGGCAGCCATGGCAGCGACTATCCCTTGACAAGGGATTTCTACACTGGACCAGTCAACAGCAAGAGCAGTGGAGGAAAGTGACATCCATGGAGGTCATACAGTCAGGCATAATTCTGGGACTTTATATATGTTTTCACCATTTAATAGTCACAAGAACTAAAGCCAAGAACACACCATGGGGCCCTTACTCGGCAGATTCTCCAACAAGTGAAAAACCCAAAGAATGTGCTGGAAACCTTAGCTGAGGTCTTGAGAACTGGGAAGTTACTGCTATATAAAGGCTGCCTGGGAAAGGCTTCAGCTTTCTGCAGCCAAGACCTATAAGAGCTATTCAGAGCCCACTTGTGATGACAGAGAGGAGGGACACAACATAGAGGACATGGAGAGACACCTTCTCCAGGAGCATTTGTGTCCAGAGCCTCTGAGGCAGGCCTACTTTAAAGCTTTGAGAACCAGGAAATCTTGCCTGATAAGGAAAATGGTATTTGCTCCCCCTTCTAAGCCTGCCATTTTGGCCAAACTTGCACATTAGATCAGTGCTTTATTCAAGAGCTGGTAATAAATTTTAGAGCAAGAACCCAAAGTCAAGGACCTGGCACACAGGTACAGGCAACAGCACAGTGGGACAGAGATTTAGTAATTCTGTGAAGCTCTCCTACTAGGGATGCCCCTGCCAGAGGCTTCATGTGGAAAAAAGACTCTCTTAGTTTGCCTCAGTTCCTAGCCTATGGGGGACTTCCTGGGGCTGGGTGGTGGTGGGCAGGGTACTGATCCAATCTTCCTGGTTCACACAGGAAGATCTGAGTGAACAATTGTTTACCTGATCTCTGCAGACAGGTAGCCATCAGAGAGGACATCTGATCCAATGGGGAGCATTCCTACTGTGTGATGTCTCAACAGCATAGCAAAACAGAAAATAAATGATAAAATAGCATAGTAGGGCATTCTCAGAATATATATCACAGAAAAGTACTCAGCCATACCAGTTGAGAAAACATAAATTCTAATAGCAATTTTTTTGATGAACATTTCATAAGTACCTACCACATACCACATACTAAAGCTTAGCAATTCAAAGATAAAAAGGTAGGTCTAGCCCTCAAGGAGCTTATACTCTGATTGGTGAGGAAAACCAGCTAACCAGCTATAATTGCACAGAGTCGTAGGCACATGACACAGGTTGCACAAGATGCTATGAGATGTTTTAGGATACCTCAGCCAGATTTGGGGGGAATGAAAGAGGGTTAGTTAGCAAAGTAGGGGTGGAGGGAAGAGAGAGAGGGAGAGCAAACCAGAAAAGCACTCAGAACAAAGGGAACATTCTGTGTAAATGTCTTGAAGGAAAAAAGTAGAGCTAGTTGTTCATGGAGGCTGGAGCCGAGACACAGAGAAGGGAGTGCTGAGTGAGGAGGCTGGGCGGAGACACAGTAGACAGATGGTAAAGGGCCTGTGACACCCTGCTGAGTCTAAAGCACTGGGAATTTATCCTGGAAACAGGTAAGAGTCCATGAATGGCTCTAAGTCTGGGAATGTCAAGAACATATTTGGATTTGAGAAAGATCACTCTCACTGCAGGATGGAGAAAATTCATGGGTGCCCTGAACTAGCAACAGGAATAATGAGGATAAGACAAGTCACCCATAAGTAAGCAGGGCATTTTAGTTTGAATTTCCTTTCCCATGGCCCCATGCATAACTTGAGAAAAAGATTTGCATGCAAGTTATCTGAGAGGTGTTTTTTGAAGTACAATGAGGGCTGGAATGAAATCAGGGAATTGTATATGAATAATCAAGTCCCTGTTATGGCCAATTGAATTCAGAGCACACACCTAGAAAACCAGACTGTCTATCCACCATCTCCTGTCCCTAATTCATTCATTCACTGGCTGCTCCCAAGCCAGTGGGAACCCTCCACCAGCAAGATGAAAGAGCTTGAGGTAGGAAGCCACTAGGGGACTGTCCATGAAAGCGGCAGGGAAATCTCCAGGGCAAGTGGATGTTGATGACATCATCTAGTTTAGAGTTGGAAAAGGTGGTAGTCGGTCGGTGATGGAGAAGAGGAAGGAGATAAGGCAGACACTTGAGCTAGCTCTGGTGTAAGTGATTACGAAAGGGATCACAGCACTCAAGGCCATACTCCTGCCCCAAATTGTAAAGGCTCATTCTCATCTTTGCTCTCTATATTTAGCAAATAATATTAAGTCCTGCTATGGTCTGAATATTTGTATTCCCCCAAAATGTTTATGTTGAAATCTCAACCTGTAATGTAACAGTACTGGGAGGCGAGACCTTTGGGAGGTGATCAGGCAATGGGGGAAGAGCCCTCGTGAACAGGATTAGTGCTCTTTTAAAAGAAATCCCAGAGGGCTAGTGAACTTCTTCCAACATGCAAGGACACAGTGAGAGGCATCATTTGAGAATCAGAACATACAGGGCCCTCACCAGACACTGACTCTGATGGCGCCTTGATCCTGGACTTTCCAGCCTCTAGAATGAGAAATAAATTTCTGTACAGTAATTTGGCACTGCAGCCCAAACAGGCTAAGATAAGCTCCTTAAATGCACTACATCAGATCGTCCAACATCTCCATATATCTATGGAAATTTACACATGCCCAAGGTATTAGCAGAAACTATAAGTTAGACCCAAGGAAAGTGACAGAATCCCTGGGGAGAAAAACTTCCCTCCCTGTGTCTCCAAGAAAATGCTCTGCCTGGCTCTGGGCTGAGACAAAAGCTTCTCATTTCCATAGGTGTCAAATATGTCATGATAATTACTATTATGATTATTTATTGAGCACTGACAGGGTTCACGTAGAAAATGTTTTGTAAAATAATTAACGTTGTAAAAATGCAATTACTGGAATTTATTTCTTGAAACAGATCCAAATGTAGTGGAAATTATTGCCAATAACAGGAAGAGTGTGTGATAGCCAACCAGCAACAGGTTGTATGGGAGCAAAATGTGTCTCTCTCTTGGTTTTCACCTGGACTAAGCTATATGCATAAGAAATTCTGGCTCAAGTCTGGATATTGTCTCCTTATTATGAAATAGTTGGTAATGATAGATGACTTGTGTATATGTGAAATGGTTTAATTTAAGAGTTTGGAGTCATGAGACATTGGTTTGGGGCCTGGGTCTATTGTTTACTGGCTTTATAACTTTGTGGATGTCACTTACCACTTCTTGCTAAATCTCAGATTATGCAACTACAAAAGGAAGCAAATAATACCTGCCTCCTTGAACGATATCTGAATTATAGTAGGTACTCATGGTGGTCAAGTGAATGAATGGATAGTAGGGACCCATGGTGGTCAAGTGAATGAATGGATAGTAGGGACCCATGGTGGTCAAGTGAGTGAATGGATAGTAGGGACCCATAGTGGTCAAGTGAATGAATGGATAGTAGGGATCCATGGTGGTCAAGTGAATGAATGGATAGTAGGGACACATGGTGGTCAAGTGAATGTATGCATAAGGCATTTAACACATACTAGGAGTGCCAAGAAAAAAGTCAGCAATTGTTATTGGTTTATGTGTTTTATAATAACCTGTAGCTATTCAAGAAACCATAGTTTTACCATAATTCCTTATTGCTAGTATCATTTTGTAGGTCACATAAAAAGAAGATTAAGCTATCTTGGAAAGATCACTGAATTTGGAATAAGAAGACCTGGGCCCAGGCCTCAGCTCCATCTCTTACTAGCTCTTGAATCTCAAGAAAGTCACTTAACCTCGCTAAGCTTCAGCGCCCCCTTATCTGTTAAACAGGATGATGATGCTTTCACTTTTTTGAGGGGGTAACAATTAATATAAGGCCCCTGAACACACTTATAAAGTGCAACATAGATAAAAATGTTCAAGTGCAAAGTGCAACATAGATAAAAATGTTTGTTGTTTTTCATGGGTTACTGTGTATTATTTTACTTTGTGAGGGATTTAAAATATTGATTTAAGACATTAATTTCAGCTCTTCCAGAGTCCTACTCCGTTAAGTAATGTGCATTAGAGGACCTCCTGGCTGCCAGAGGACCTCCAAGGGTTTCTAGGCTCTCCCTTGCATGTGACAGTGCTGGCACGGTTCCTCCAAGTGTGCTTCACAGTAGTGGCGATGGGATCTCTCACAAGCCTTATCACCAAGGCCTTAGTTAAGGAAGAGGCAAGCTGTCCATTCAGGGGTAGGTATAAGGTCAAATTTCATAGAGAGGGAGGGCGTGACTCATCTGCCCGTCTGGAGCATCAATATCTTAGATCAGAAATGCATATTGAAATCTCTGCATTCTGGTCTTATCATCATCAGGAAAAGCAGAGATTTTAGAGGTAACTTCATTGCCACCTAACAGGTGAATCCATGAACAGCTCATCTTAGACAGACATTGATGAGGCTACATTTTGATGGAAAACTGAGAGGATCTGAAGCTTTTCTTTTTGTGGCTGGGTTTCAGGCAGCTTCAAAATTTCAAGCCTTTTATTTTCCTGACTACAAAGTAGGATGAAATAGAAAGACAATCCCAGACTGGGAGTGACTGAGAGATCAGAAGATGGGAAGCAGATTCTTAGCTCTTGGAAGCCAGGGCCAAGTTAGCTAACTAAGACAGATAAATAGCACAACGCACAGGGAGTTAAGGACCAAGGGAGCTGCAAAAGCTGAGCATGTATTTCAGCACAGCACCTTCCTAGCTGTGTGTCATCAGTAAAGCTACTTAGCCTCTCCGAGCCTCTGTGGTATTGCAACTAACATGTGGATAAGAATTCCTCATGGCATTGTTCTGGGAATTCAGTGAGCTACGTGAAGACAATAGCGGAGCACAGTGGTTGTTAGGCACCTTCATCTTCCTTTCTCTTCTTGCTCCCCGCTTCTCAAAAAACAATAACCTAGAGGAGAAATGGAGAATCTAATTAGGCTAAAAAAGCTTTCATAGCAGAAAGTGTTGCACAATGGTTAAGAACCTGGCCTCTGGAGCCAGAGTGTCAGGGCTCCCCGCATGGCTCTGACCACCACAAGCTGTGTGTCATCTTAGACAAATGATTAAACTGCCCCAAGCTCAGCCTCCTCATCTGTAAAACAGGGAGGATAAGACCTGAGTTATGGAGATGAACTGAGTCCACATTCATAACGTGCTTAGCTCCTGGCCCAACCTAAGTGCCAGATAAGCACTTGTGAGCTGGAGTCCAATCTTCTCTGCCAGTGTCAGAGTGATGACATTCAGCGGACCTTTATCTTCCTGGAAGTACTCTAGCAGAGAGGTGCCAGCACTTCACGGGCATCAATCGGCCTCATTTCTTGACTGACAGCTTCAAAAACATAAGTGCTGCATCCTCCACCATCCCCCAATGCTACATAAATCTTGATAGAATTGGATTGTAAAGAGCCAAGTATTGGAAAACCGAAAACCCTAATATCCCAATCGATCGCCTGAGAGGAGTTCAATGGCGTTTCTTTAAACTCTCTAGCATTATCCAGGCCCTGCTGTAACAGTCCTTCACCTTGGACCCAGAAGGCAGAGGGCAATGCCATCTTGGCTGTCTTGCGGTTTGCCCTAGTGCTTTTCTGGCTGCTGTCAAGTAGAACGAAATTAATGTTCAAAGCAGGCAGGTTATTCTCATTTAGCTCCAACGCACAGGATCCAGCCGTTAGTACTAATTCCCTCTCACGTATCCTCGGATTAAATACACCTAGCTCTGTGTTCCGGGGAGGAGAGGACGAGCTGAGGAAAAAGTGAGAAGAAATGCCACATTTATTTTAACCTCACTGCAGTCTTGGTCTGGGTCAAGAGGAAAGAAAAGAAAACCTTTAAGGAAGAAAGTGTGCTTAGAAAGAGGCTATTGTTCTTTTCCTTTCCTCAGGCCCTGTGAATGAAATTCAAAGCCTTTTCTCTCCTTGACTGACCACAGATAAAAAATGATGGATAAAATATCCTCCCCGGCTAGCAGTGCTCCCTAGTTACAGTCCTTCCCTTCCAGCTCAGACAGCCAGAGAGCAGACTCGGTCACAAGGTCCACACCAAGGGGGAAGCACTTTAGAGTCTGAGCCATCTGGGCAGGGTAAGAGGAAAGGTCTCCTAAATGCTCTTTCAAGCAGGTCCTTATCCTCACCCTATCTTTTGTTTCCTCTCTTCCTGGTCCCGCGCCAATTTTGAACAAGCCAGTCCTAAGGCGTGTTTGGATTGCTGTGCGCTCAGCTCTCTGAGACCCTTAAAAGCTTGAGAGGAAACATTTAAGGAGCATGATTGAGGCCAGCTGTGCTGCACCTCAGCCAAGCCACGCAAGCCACCCTTCTCCATGATCGATTCTGATTGCTGCGGCTGCAGGAATCCTATAATGGTCAGCAAAGATGGCTAGGAAGGCTGGAAGGAATGAGGTGGTCTGGCCACTGTCCATACACTCATGCCAGCCCAGGAAGTGTTCCTTCCTCAAAGCGCCTCTTGTGCAGACATCTTTCTGATGTTCGCCAGAATGACACAATCACCTTACAGCAAAGAGAGGAAGGAATGCTTAAAATTGACTTCTGAATGCTCAGTCTTCCATCAATCTCAATTGCCTGGTACATTTTCTTCTTATGCTGAATCTCATCTTTCATATTAGTCATTCCAGAGGCCCCCAAGCGAGGTGCAATTTAGAACTCCCAGGGTGTGGTAGATTGCAAAAAGGGCTATAATCTTTCACCTTTTCCATGTCAAATCACTGTGCACTGTGACTTGGTAGTTTGTCCTGTGAAGAGGAAGCTTCTCTTTCCCCTCCCCTTGAATCAGAACTTGCCTTGCACTTGCTTTGGCCAGTAAGTAGAATGTTACAGACAAGTCACTGCACTACTGTCAAACTCTTGGCCTGAAAAGATGTCTCTCTCTTTCTCTCACTCTCTGTCTCCCTCTTTCAAACTTTTGGCCTGAAAAAAAATGCCTCTGGGTACTCTCTTTCTTTCTCTCTGTCTGTCTCTCTTTCTTTCTCTCTCTCCCTTTGTCTCTCTTTTTCCAACTCTTGGCCTGAAAAGAAGCCTGTGTGTGTGTGCTGTCTCTCTGTCTATCTCTCTCTCTGTCTCTCTCTTTCTGTCTTGCCCAATTGCCATGTGAATGAACTGGCCTCTTGGAAGATATGAGACCATGTGGAACAATGGCATGCCATCTCAGCTGAGGTGTCCCTAGAATAGACAACTAACCCCAGCTAAGCCAACAGCTAACTTCAGACAAACAAATAAGCCCAGCTGAGATAAGAAGTAAGATAAGCTGCAAATGCCAATCCCCAGAATCATAAACTTAATGAAAGTTTCTTATTTTAAACTGCTAAATTTAAGGGTAGTGCTGGGCACAGTAGCTCACACCTGTAATCCTAGCATTCTGGAAGGCTGAGGCAGGTGGATTGCCTGAGCTCATGGATTCGAGACCAGCCTGAGCAAGAGCGAGTCCCCGTCTCTAAAAATAGCCAGGCGATAATCTAGACTGCCCACCCCTACCTCAGCTTGTTCTGACTTGTGGGTGTCACTGCACCCTGTCCTTAGTGGCTGCTAGTCTCCAATGTGGGTGGGAGGTGGGGGAAGGGCAGCCTCCAGCCATCCAATGTGGCCAGGAGCTTGCAGAGACAGGCGCCCCTGTCACCAGCTGGTGATGAGCTTCAGCGGGAGCAGCTATGTGGGGACCTGCACAGGGCCTGACACCCACACTTGCTTGTTGGGGTGAGACCTTCTCACTGAAGCAGAACTAAAATAATTCTATAATGTGGTCACTCTTCAAGGCCAAAATTGTGCCAGGCCCTGTAATAAAATAAATAAATAAATAATAAAAATAGCTAGGTGTTGTGGCAGGTGCCTGTGTCCCAACTACTTGGAAGGCTGAGGCAAGAGAATCACTAGAGCCCAAGAGACTGGGGTTTCTGTAAGCTATGATGCCACCGTACTCTACCAAGGGTGACAAAGTGAGACTCTGTCTAAATAAATAAATAAGTAAATTTATGGGTGGTTTATTACATAGCAAAAGCCCTTCATGCACCTGAAATTTTCCAGAATGGCAAAAATTACCTTAAAAGGAAGAGAAAAGAAATAATTTTTTAAAAGAAGAGGATGGGGTGGGGGTGAGGGGGAGCTTCTTCATGCTTCACCTTGCCTCTAGCCTCAATTACCTGATATACATTTCTTCTTCTGAATCTCACCTGCCACCTTAGCAGCTCCAAGCCTGCTGCTGCTAGGAGTTCCCAGGGCTTCTGCAGTATACACAAGGTTCAGACCCATTTCCCTTATGGGGGAAGCAGAAACCTGTTGAGCGGACAGGTGATAACACCCTATGTCCCATTTCTTGGTTGTTAATTCTCCCGTAAAGGGAAAAGTAGTCAGTTCTGAATATAAAGTAGTTTTATTAACATACACCCGCACTGTTTCTTATCTTTAGGGCTGAAAGACTGAGAGGCTCTAGAGGCAACAGAATGTCTTAGGAAGCAATCAGTTCTCATACTTGAATATGTGTGTCTGCCTAAGTGTTTCTGCGTACACGATGCAAGTGGTAGGGAGACAACTAACATTTACTGGGTGGATGCTGCTATTTGCCTGGTCCTGGGCTATCTCTTTGGGGCTTTTGATAAAATCTCACATCACCGTGAGGAGGTTTGGTTAGCACCAAAGGACACTAAAGACTCAAAAGGTGAAGTAAGTTGCCTCAGGTCTTACAGCCAGCAAGCAGTGGAGTTACAGTTTAACTTGCACGGTCATACCATGACTTTTTTAAACTATATTGCCCAAATGCGAAGCTTCTGTATAAGGGTATAAGAAGATGCACAAATATTTGATTAACATAGTTGTCTTATATTTACCTATTTAAATGACTGTAACAAAAATCCATATACCCAAATATGCTTTATTCTTAACATTTAACATAGTAGAGAATGCCATGATCTTGTCCTTTTTTTTTTTTTTTTTTTTTTTGAGATGAAGTCTCACTTTGTTGCCTTGGGTAGAGTGCCGTGGTGTCACAGCTCACAAAAACCTCAAACTCTTGGGCTCAAGTGATCCTCTTGCCTCAATCTCCCAAGTAGCTGGGACTACAGGTGTCTGCCATAACGCCTGGCTAGTTTTTCTATTTTTAGTAGTGACAGCATCTTACTCTTGTTCAGGCTGGTGTTGAACTCCTGAGCTCAAGCAGTCCACCTACCTCAGCCTCCCAGAGTGCTAGGATTACATGTGTGAGCCACCACACCCAGCCATGGTCTTGTCATCTTAGGGTATCTGAATGCATTTTATTGTATAGATATCAGGATAAAGCTGCTCTTGATTTCTTTGGCACATATTTAAATAACTATTATATATGCTATTGATATTGAAGGTAGAAAATCTGCACTAGTTTTTCTTTCTTCCTTTTTTTTTACACTTAGGCTCATTAGTTTCCATGAGCATACTACCATACACATATGTAACCCCTAAGTTAAATACCAAGCAGGGCTCTGGCATACCTTCCTGGTCTATGCCTAAATCATAGCATTGTAAATGTACAATAACTTGGGAACACATCATGATGAATTCATATTATAGATGATTTTAATATTTCCTGATAGTTTGGCATGTCCTCATTCTGATGTTTATATGTATGATCAAGAGGGTGTTTGTTGGGATGGGAAAGTTAAGGTGAGCAGTGTCAAACAGCTTCAGTGTCCACCCAAACTTGTTACAGTTGAGAGAAATGGAGGGGATGATAAAATGGACCATGACAGAGGCAATAGCTAATCCCCAGAGTTCTGGCTACTATCATATATTAGCTTCTACCCCATTCAATTTACAGATTGAGAAGGGGGCATTGCCCTCTGAGCCATAACAGATGAGCCATGACAACCTCCTACCAGGAGGGATCTTCACAGGACAACCTGGGCCCACCCTACCTTCCAAAGGAAGGGAAGGGAGAAGGGATGAATAGAACCAGGTCTGCCTTGGTTGAAAAGGTACAAGTTTACTTTTCTTTCAGAGCAGAAGAATTCCAGCTAAGCGAGTCAGAAGGCCAGGTCTGGCTCTCCCAAATCTTGAGTAAATGAGTGATTCACTTTCGAGACAAAAATACCCCTCTATTCCTCTTCTGAGCTTCTGTAACAATTTAATTAAAGCTTATTCTGAGATTGAAAAGCAAGCTATTTACAAAAATAAAATACAACAACAACAAAAATATCAGTTTCTATTTGCAGACCTATCTGTATAAATCTGGGAACACTCTCCAATAAAGAAAAAATAATAATCAGAAACAAAATCAATTAAGTGAGTAAAGTTTATCTTTGTTTTCAAATAGCACAATCTAAAGAACAGCTGTTTTGAGATCAGACAGATCTGAGTTTGAAGCAGCTTTTCCACTTACAAGCTGTATGAGTTTGGGCAAACAACTTAATTTGTTTTTTTTTTTTTTTTTTCTTCTTAAAACAAAGCAACTTAGTTCTTGAAATGTAGATTTCTAATCTGTAAAATGTAGATAATTTTAATTCACAGAATAATTCAGAAGATTTAATGAGATAAATATGTGAAATTTGCTAGACAAACAAAGGAGGTGCTGAGTAGATCTGTTCATCCAATTTCCCTCCCTGGAGCCTTTTCCATGATGTTATTGGATATACATTCTTCTTTTTCTCCTACCCTCAACAAAATCTATAAGTGGAAATAGTCTGATAGACTAAATTAATACTTAATTTAGTCAATTGTCAGTGATGCTTAATGATTTTAATTTTCACAAAGGTCTAGGTCTGAATTGTATAATTTCAGATCAGATGTTCAGAGGGTCAAACATTATGTTGAACAGGGAGACCTTTGTACTATCCCTGAAATCATTTCTCTACCCAGCTGATGTGTAAAATAGTCTAAACCCCAGGTCAGTGATCTTCAAAGTGGGGTGTGTTCATCCCCAGGATTGTTCAAGACATCCTGCTAGGGGGCAGGAAGGAAATATTGGGTCCTTTATTTATCACATATTTATTTTTAAAAGTGATAAAGAAATTAAGCTTTCCCAGTATTTAACATGTGGATTGACATTAGTATCATCCATGGGCTTTGATGTCTAAATATTGAGTTCAGGGAAGAATGACATTTCTATAATACAAAACAAAGGATTGACATTGACATGTGTTCTCATTCAATTGGTTTCTCTCTTCACCTGGCTGGTGACCCCAACCTTCATTCAAAAAAGGTGCTATGAACAGTCCTGCTGATGATGATTTCTACAGTTTTGTATTAACATATTCTGGACAGGAGATTAACAAGAGACTTCCTAGAAATATCTTGGATTCAGATATACTCATTCTTCCCTTGTGTATAAGTAATCTAAAATTTTCATTGAAAATAATCCAAACCCATAGTAACCCCTCCATGTTGGTTTAATGGCATGAGAAGACCCAAATGTCCAGTGACAGTTCCAACTTTCAACTTGATGAGACTTGTATCCCCTGGGAATATTCATCCTTTGGGAATAAAACTTCTAAACCATCAAAGCTCAGAGTTGCTGTAAACAAATGCAAAAAAGTTGCCTGCTAACATAAAAGGAGCCACTCCCATCCCCACACTTCTAGACTTTGATCTGTGTAGGTCAGCTATGAGACAAATGACACTATATGTTGGTCGCTGGTTCATAGCATGTATAGCATTTTATAAGCTAAGACACTATCTACTAAACACAGAAAGTTTTGCCTCAGCCAGCTCTATGCCTGAATCTTCCATTGTCCACTCCAAATATTTCACAAGCCCAATTGCTTTGGATGATGAAGTATATGGTAAAACCAGTGAATTCCAGGGACTGAGGTAATTGCTACAGTACTTCATTGTAAAATGAGTTCCTGGTCAGAAACAACGAAGTGCAGAATACAATGACAAAAGATAAAGTCCATGTAGTGGTGCTAGCACAGCATTGCAGGTAGGCAAGGCAAATCCAAACTATATCCCAGAAAAATCAAAGCACTTTCCAGGATAGAAAAAGTTCAAAGTAACTGACACCAGGTGGCTGACTAGTTACCTCAGGGAAAAATGTCATAAATGGGACTTATAGTTTCCTGGCTGGTTAGTGTACCCAGAAGAAAATACAGCCAGATCAATCTTGGTAAGAGGAAACCATAATTTTGATCAGAGCATAAACTTTATTGCTACTGCTGTGACCAGTTCATTTATCACCCCATTGAGCTGGGATTGGGTGGCAGGGCAAAGAGGTCACCTGATAGCCACAGAATTGGTCATCTTGACCACCTGATTGCTGAGTCTCTTCTAGATGCTTTTTCTTTGTTCAATGGAAACATAGAACACAGAAATGCATACTTTGGTCGTATCTTCTCCAGACAAAGTGAACAATAAAATGTACTGCTCATTAAGAGGATTTCCTTTCCCAACGCACTTCAGGGCCATGCCTATGGTGGACAGAATGTTAAAAATGAGCACTGACAACTCTTGTCCCTTTCAGTGCCCCTCCTTAAGAGTGGGTGGCACCTGTGATGTGATAAGCTGTCAATCTCATGATTATGGCACCTTACCTGAAAAAAAGGATGGTAGCCAGTGGCCTGATTTAATCACATGAGCCTCATTGTTCTCCAGTTGGTAAACAGAAGTCAGAGAGATTCCAAGGGTGAGAAGGATTTTTTTGTACTGTTGCTGGCTTTAGAGACGGAAGGGATCATGTGAGAAGGAAGGCTGTGGTGGCTAACAGAGAGAGGCCTCCTTGCTGACAGCCAGAGAAGAATGAAAACTTTAGTTCTCCTGCTAGGGACTGGATTCTGCCAACGAACAGAATAAGCTTCTCCCCTACAGGTGCCAGATACGAGCCCAGCCCAGCTGTAAATTGACTTTTACTTTATGAGATCCTAAGCAGAGATTCCAACCAAACCTTCCTGGACTTCTGACAGAATTATGAGAATATAAATAAGTGGTGTTTAAGCTGCTAAGTTTGTGATGACTTGTTAAATAGCAATCAAAAACTAATACAATTCCTGAATGGAGATATATAGCTACAGTCATCCTCTGGTAGAAGGTAGCAGAATATGTTGTTGTTATTGTTTTATATTTCTCATGCAACTGATGGCAGGGAATGTGAATGAGACTGAAGTTATGGGTTGAAGAAGACAAGGCAATGAAGCAGGAAGAGTTCCATGTTAGCTTTCTAAAGGCTGCTAAAACAAAATGCCTGGATGGCATAGACAACAGCAACTTCTTCTCACAGTTCTGGAAGCTGGAAGACCCAGATCAAGGCAGTGGAAGGTGTGGTTTCTCTGGAGGCCTCCCTCCTTGCCATGTCTTCTCATGGCCTTTCCCCTGTGCTCAGGCATCCATGGTGTTTCTTTGTATGTTCAAATTTCCTCTTTGTAATAGGACACTGGTAAAATTGAATTAGAACCCTCCATAACAGATTTATTTGAACATGATCATCTCTTTAAAGTCCCTGTCTCCATACTATACATACCTCCATCCTGAGGTACTAATAGTTAGGCCATCAATATACGGATTTTGAAGGACACAATTCAGTTTTTAATAAGGTGCCATGTGAATCTGAGCCACTCACTCATAAAACTTATTTTCTGGACCTGCTTGGGATTGATCTTCTACTCCACAGAAGACTACTGCGCAATCCCAGTCTGATAACTTGGTGGACCAAATAACAGCCAGTCCCACGATAGGGTCCTAAGACCCATGGGAACTTGGGGTCACACAGGCAAGTGTTCAGTTTCTACCAGGGCCAAGCAGCAAGGCAGGAGCTATTTTTCAAAAATAAAGCAGTTATCTGAAAAGCAGTATGTCTTTGCTCTAAAATCCTTGGGATCTATGCTGTGATTTTTCTATCGGGATTTCAAGAAGGCTCCATATATCATTCAGATTAGCCATAAATACAAAGTCAGGCTAGATCATATTGGCCAAGCAGCTTGAGTGAAAGTGTCAACCTGTTGTAGAGCCTGTTCTCATTCTAGACTCCATGCAAAACTGACAACCTTATGTGAAAATGAGTCAGAACAGCATGACCAAACACTTAATTCTGTTTCTTTCAGAATCCAAAATTCACTAGATGTTGTGTCTCTGTTTTAGAGCTAGGTGGTGCAAAATTAAGAATTATGACTTTTAAGTGCGTGAATATTTTCAAACACTAATGTACAAGTCAGGTCACATATATCTCAGTGCATGAAAAAATAAGGAATGTATTTCAGTTTGCATAACCAGTACATTATCCTTATTTTGCCAGATCAGTAGACATTAGATTCTAGAGTAATCCATTCAAAGTTAGAGGTCTGCTTCCAGCAGAAACTATGTAAACTAATGTAAATCAGCAAAGTTATACCTTGATAAGAGTGAAGTAGAAAGCACTGTAAGCTTCTAAATGATGGGCACAGGGAGTAAACAGCCTGCCCAAAGGGATATGGACCCTTAGGCAAGGCTAAGTATCACAACCAGAAAGATCAGGACCCTAGCTTGCCCCTATAGTGTTTTTGCTTTGTTTTGTTTTTTGCAGTTTTTGGCCGGGGCTGGGTTTGAACCTGCCACCTCTGGCCTATGGGGCTGGTGCCCTACTCCTTTGAGCTATAGGCGCCGCCCCCCTGTAGTGTTTTTATGCTAATTAGAAATGGGCTAGCTCTTTTTCTGGCAGATGCAGGCCTGCAGCAGGAAGCATGGCCTGGTGAGAGAAGCCCATGCTATTATAGATTGCCATCCCTCCTGGCCTACTCATTGAGACAGGGCTTAATCTGCACAACCACTGTTCATGCAACCCTGGCAAAAATCACGCATGGATTGTGAAGAAATACATCAGTGTAACTAGAAAGTGCTGCAGCGAGTGCAAACATCTATACTTCTCTCCTGCGATCCTGGGCTCCTTCCCCAGATAGGGAGGTAGGAGTGAATATATGCAGAAGGGGAGAAGCAGCCCCCGTTACTCTTGGCCCCCAAGTCATGTTTGCTGGAATGAGTGGTTTAAATTGAATCTCTCTAACTTGATCTTGTTCGGATTTGTTCCGTTATTTTTTGTTTTTAATATTATGGCCACATCATCTAAATAATGAAAATAAAATAATAAATTAACCAACCAATTAGTTTTGCCAATTAATGAATCATCAAGTAGTTATTTAGTTCCTGTGATATATTTAATTCTGAAGTAGGCTAATGGGGATATAAAAGTCTTATAAGAAATAAAACCCTCACGATTTTCATAATCTAGCTTAAGAGATGTTATTAATGCACAGGAGATGACAGGATAATTTAGCCCTTAAGCATTTATTTTTTTTCCCCACCTGGCAAAAAAGTATAAGAAAGACATTGATATAAATATTCTGCTAGTTATCTGTAAATATCTTTTTCTTTTACCTTGCAAAAGATATAATTCTTATGTCACCAGTGGTTTGGATGTAAGAACATTTCATGGCCTTAAATATTTTTCTACATCAAAGTTTCATTCAAGCTAAAACTGTGAAGCCCGTCTTTGATGTGGGACTGGGCAAAAGGGCTTCCCCATTCTTTATCAAGTTTAGCCAGAGGAAAAAGGAACTAGAAACCAGAAGTTTGGACTCCGGTTACAATGATCAAATTGTAATATCATATCAGAAAGTACTTCATGTATGACTAAGTTTGCAGAGACATCAAGGCTCGTAGCCCCTATAAAATTTCTAGAACCAGCAATCTCTGTGCATGTCCACAAATATAAATCACTTGCAGAGCTGGATCCCTGCGTGGCCTCTGCTCCATCCCATGTATCACCGGGCCAGCCTGCCACAGACACTTTCTCCCTGACCTAGAGGTCCAACCCTTGCTGAGAGGCAGAGGTGAATGAACCTCCTTCATCCCCAGCACCTCCAGAATGTGAGTCCAGAATGACTTTCTGATGAGTTATTCTGCTCACACTCCCAGCTGTAAATACACTGAAATGCTTGTTGTGAAGCTCATACTGTTACAACATGAAGAAAATGCTCAACTGAGAAAGGAGACAAAGCGAATGCAATTGTGAGAGCTTATGGGGAGAGAGCGCTGGATTCCTTTTGCCTTTTTTTTGTGTGTGTCATTAATCAAAGTCAAAGCATATGACTATTCCCTTTTGAAGATGAAATTACAAATTGAAAGTTGAGCTGAATGTGTTTGTCCGCTCTTATTCATACAATGGTCCTCAAGATTAAGGGTGTATAAGAATCACCTGATGACATTTGTTTAAAATGTGAATTCCTGAGGCTCAGGTCCTGAGAACCTGATACTGCACAAATGAGGTGGGACCCATGAATTAGCATTTTTATTCAGCACTGCAGCCAAGACTCTGATGCAAATGATTGTTGGACTGCACTTTGAGGACATCAGCCTCCTAGTGATCACTGTGATTGCTGTGTTGGTGGTGGTGGTGGTGCTGCTGCTGTTGGGATTTTCAGTCTTTGTCTTCATCTCTTCATATCAAATGCTTACTCACTCTTTGATGCTGGTGATGCTGAATGTTCAACATGTTGTCTGGGACGAACATTAATCAGAAAACCTAGGGTCCAGCTGCTGCTATTAATAAATACTTGTGTGACCTTAAGCCAGTCAACAGCCTCTCTAATACACTATTGAAATAAACAATTTTCAACTTAAAATTTTTAGATATTATGCATCTCAACAATAATAATCCATCTATGTTTTCCTTACTTCATCTTTCCAAAGATATCAGAGATCTCCAGTTTCTGGTGATGCAACCAGCACTTACCATCTGTGTTAACTTGAGCAAGTGATTTCCTCTCTCCATGTTTCATTCTTCTCATTTGCATCAAGGAAAGATTAACTCCTCCCCTGTTTACCTGATGGGGTTAATGTCAAGTTCAAATGGGATTAGTAACATAGGATTTACAAAGGACTTAACAGTTGTAATACTTCATGCCCCCCAATTCAGAGGATACAACAGTAGGTCATAGACCTGGATTTATCTCCTAAGACAGCCAATATGGAAAAAATTGAGACAGCCAATATAGAAAACATTTTAGTAGTTTTTCTTGTGAAAGCAGAGAAACAGGCTAGTCACTATAGGAGTGCATTGGGACAAAGAAAAGAGGGTTTAGATTAGAGATGTTACAACATATTTGTACGTTACTAAGAGTAGAGAAAGAGACATCAGGATGAAAGAATAAAATTGTAGCATGTGGTCTTCAAATAGATGAGAGAAGATAAAATACAGAGCATGAGATTGGAACAATAACAGTTTATCTGTTGTAACAAAGAGAGGAATAGTACAAAGGCACAGGTGCAAGGGAGTTGGTAGATTTAGGGTAAAGAATGTAGAAGCTCTTTCTGACTGATTACATTTACCTAGTAAAATAAAGATCATTGCCTGAAAAGGACAAAGGAAATGAAGCTGTTAAAGGTTTAAGAAGAAAAGAAAAGATACAAGTTTGTGTTCTGGGGAGGTAAAGAGTGGGTAAGAGAGAAAATTACAACACTAGAAATGCACTTAAGGGTTAAAGTCACATTCAGGTATTTGGTTCAGGTGCAAAGTAGGTGTAAAACTGGATTCTTCAGTTTTTTTTTCTTTTTTTTAACCCAAAGAGTATGATTAAAAAGTATTATCCTTTTGTAACCCAAGGAGTGAGTCAAGGGGATGAAGGTATATACGACAGAGTAATTATGGCAATGGATTATTATATCAAAACTTGGTAAGAACTATCAATGGATTGATAACCCTGATAAGCTTGAATTAGAGTCTGATTTTTAGAGGGAATAAACTGGAAATTAGAAAATGGTAGACAGAGAGTGGGATGTTTGAAAGTGAAGGTAGTGCCATCAACAAGATATAGGAACAGAAGTAGGTGATAGAAATAGCACAGAATTTGAGTAGGCCAAAGAACTGTAGGACTAGTGTGTTGAATGGATCTTCTACACTAATGCTTGACTTCTCAAAATGCTGCATAGTAGGGATGGTGAGACAGACATTAGGCCATGGACTAATGTATGAGGTCAGTTAAGTTCACAAACTCATTCTAGATAAGTGCTACATACCTCATTGCTGAATAGTGCTATAGTCAATTTTGAAGTAATCCCCTTGGCCATCTAGTGACTGCAGTGATATTCAGCAATGAGGTATATAACACTTTTTCTAGGATGAGTTTGTGAACTTAATCATCTGACCTTGTATTTTCTTCAGTGAATGAAGGGAGCAACTGGGGGGATAACAGAAGAATGGGCAAGTTAGTCTCCTGGTTTGTACTTCAAAAGAACATATTAGGGGGTAGTGATAGGGAATATGGATGAATGGGGGTCCTGAGGACACTCTGAGAAATGGGGAAGTCAACTTCAATCTCAATGCTATGCAGTGATTTTACATGAAAATATGGATCTTTATTCCCCTTGAAAAGAAAAGTTCCATGAAAAGGAGCCCTATTTCCACAAGTTAACAGATGACTGAAGCTGAGTCTCACTACCCCTTTTAATGGGTCACATGTTGTCTCCACTTTTCCATAGGCCCCACCACATCCTGTATTCTTCCTAAAACAGAGATCCCATGCTAACTTTCACTCACTATGGGTAGGAAATTGTGTTTTCTAAAAATAGACCTAAACTACGAGTAAATGTTTTACTATGTTTTTGTTTCTATTGGCTTAATCCTAGTAGGCATTTTATCATAAAACCCTACCCTAAATCTGACTGATTAAATTAAAATTTGCTAGAAGTTATTTTTTATGGACCCCAAATTAGGGTCTCTCTTATGTGATAATCCCATGGCTTTGAAATTCCATTTAGGCTTGACGTCACAGTAAGAATGAAATTCAGAAATAAGCAGGCAATCTGAGAATATGAGTGTTTGGAAGAAGAGATGTAGTCCAATGTGCATTTCCCTTGTCACAGGAAAAAGCTCTTGAGCAAGTCCTGAAGTTCCATGATTCTTTGCCCTGGCAGATCTCTAGCTTTCCACCCATTGCTGAGACCAACACTTCTAGATGTACCTCTAAGAAAACCAAAAGGCACAGCAGGAGCTGCAGCCATTGCTGTGTCATGGACCTGTGGTCTCAAGTGTATCCTTGACATTCCTCAAAAGGCAAAATTATACTATGAAGAGAAAGCAACCAAAATCAAGTTACTTTTTTTTTTGTAATTAAAGATCAATGCATATTTATTTATTTGAGACAGAGTTTTACTTGGTCACCCTGCTTAGAGTGTAGTGGCATCACAGCTCACAGCAACCTCAAATTCTTAAGCTCAAGTGATCATCCTGCCTTAGCCTCTTGAGTAGCTGGGACTATAGGCACCTACCATAATGCCTGGCTTGTTTTTATATTTTTAGTACAGACAGAGTCTACCTATTGTGCAGTCTGGCCTTGAACTTCTGAGCTCCAGAAATCCACCTGCCCCAGCCTTCTAGAGTGATAGGATTACAGGCATGAGCCACCATGCCCCGCCAAGCTCAAGTTACTTTTGCCATCACATATGAGCCAGTCTTCCGGCTCTGGCTTGGTTATTCTAAAAGACAGCATGTTCTAAATCTCTTTGAAAGTTGTATTCTTATAATTTCCCCCATAAAGCAGTTCTTCAGAGTAAGTCAATCTTGAAAGATTTGTCTAAAACCTCCCATAATAGTTGCAGAGTAGGGATGGGTATTTCTAGGAGCCTTAAACATAATTAGGAAGTTCCCCTGTATGCTGAATTGCCTGCGATTGTGTTCTGGGTTACAGCCAGTGTAACCAGGGAACTTACTGTCCAAACTGACACTTCTGAGTATAGAGGGGTATAGCTATTTATAATACCTCCAGGACAACAGGTGTGAACAGGACTTCCAATGAAAGTAAGGCGGCACATTACCTTTGTTATTTGTGGTTCACCTTGCGAGACTTCAGAACGTGGTGCCCAGAGAGGAGAGACATGAAAAAGATGTGGCAGGATTCATCCTTCTAACAGGATTTACAGAGGTAGCCTGAGTTTGCTTCCTCCCATGGCTCTTAAGTCAGAGATAGGTTTTGCAAAATATATATTTCGCAAAAAAAAAAAAACTGTATTTGATCTTTGTGAAGAGATTTAGAAGAAGGATGGGTGAGTTCTCTAAAGAATTTTGTGCCTAACCATAAACTGTTCATCCTCCCGCACCCCAGTCTTCTCCCCTCCCCACCCCGCCCCACCCTGCCTGCACCACCCGCAAGCACAAGCGTAACCTAGTTCACAGTCTAGCATAATTGGCAATATGCTTTGTTGTTGGTTTGCCTTGCTGATGCCTCAGTATTGGAAGGTTGCCAATGTTAGCATACGAGCGACACGCACCAGCGGCCTGATCTGGGATGGGAAATCCTGCTATATATTTCTATGCAGGAAAGAGTGCGCTAAACTGTTCTGAAGAGGAACTAGACAAATGTTTGAATAAAAAGCAACTGAAGGGTAACTGCTAATTCAAAAGAAGAGACAGTCCCAGCTGACTTTCTTGGCTTCCTTCCCTCCTAGATTTTCCTGCACTCCTTTGTTATCTGTGGTTTAATCCTCAAATACCATTCTGGTACTATCCATGAGGCCACACTTCTAAGGGTTAACGTACTGGCTCAATTATTCCCAAAGAAGAGAAATAAAAATGTTTTTCCCCTTGCAGCCACCGCGACTTCGGACAGCTTTCTTGAAAACACACGTGTACAAAATGATCCACCCCGGGTCTGCATGCTGAAGACTGGCTTCTCTCAAAGATGCGACAGGAGCCATGATGAAAACATGACACCCACAGAGAAAACTGGTTTCACTGGTGCATGTCGTTTCTGAAAGTTTTTCCCCTGAGATAATTTTCTGCCTTTACTCTAATTCTGGGATGCTAAGGGAATAGAAAAATCCCCATGTTCTTTTAGTTTGTGATGTCTAAAACACATCTTTGTTTTCTCCTATAAAGCAAGGAATTAGATTAGTTTCTTGCCCCAACTTATGAGCCGAGTCACGCATATTTAAAATATCTTAGGGAAATCCTAGAAATATTTTACACAAACTTTCAAAAATATAGGTAGACTTATTTGTGTGTATATATATTCATGTTTCCTGGAGGCCTAGAATGAAGGCTCTTCTCAGGATTCATATGTGACGAGTGATCCTTTCGTTCATGAATGACTTGCTACTAAGGGTTGCAAGAAGACTTTTTTTTTAGTATGCTAACAAGTTTCCATTGTGTTTATTAAAATCTCCCGAGCTCCTTTTGTTTGTCTTCCACCCTCTTCCTTCAATGGAAAGCAAAGACACAAAGGACAAGCAAAGCCCTGCCTTGCCCTTGATAAATATGGCCCATAGAGCATTCTCTACAACTTGGAGCTGAGACCATTATTTCAGTGAAGCCTGTTATTGTTCATTAGCACAAAGAGTGTGTAATAAATATAATGAAAGACTGCTGGCTTTACTCTATCTTTGTCATCTAAAGCAGCTCCATGAATAACTACAGGGATTTGTCTCCAAATGACTTATTTGCTTCCTTTCTAATAAATAACATGTAATTAGGGTAATATATTGTTTCCTAGTTATGTTAGCAATGTAGTGAAGGGGAAACAAATGTACGATTTTAGGTATGAAAGAATAGTAGATAATTTTTATATTATCCCTTACAGTATTTAGACTCATTATGCATAAGTTAAACTGCTGGGAGGTCTAAGTACAAAGCGAGAGCTGAGATTCTACATTTAATGAGTTTCTTTATTACTCAGGGCATGAATTACTACTCTGATACTATAAAACTCCAGCGAGCACTCTGCATCTCAGATGAGATTCTCTTTGAGGAATGCACTCGTCAGTGAACTGTCAGCGATGGGAGGGACTAAACTGATTTAGAAAGGATTAGGTTGGGAACTGTGCCTCTGAATGTCAAGGTATCTACATCTCTCTACAGCGGAGTGGGGTGTTTAACTCTTCCTATCCAGGGCCACGAGTGTTAAAAGAGCCTTGTGAGGCACAAGGTCACATCCATTACTGAGCATCAAGACAGAAATAAATTACGCTGATGGCCTCCTCAGGTCCGCTGAGAGAAATCCATCTTTAGTCCCATGATACTAGGGAGCTGCTGCCAAGCTTTTGCCCTGGAATTGAAAGTATTTAAAAAAAAAAAAAGAAAGAAAGAAAAAGGAGGAAAAGAAGGCCTTTGCTGAGGGCTAAAGAAAAAAGCAACATGCACCTAATCTAACTCCCTTATAACACCCCACACTTCTCTAGACGAGGAATAGTGTTGCTAGAGTTAGAACCTGGTGATTGTCTAGATCCAGGGCAAGAAAGAACAGGACCTCAAGGAATCACATCTTAGTGGACCCAAAGCAAGATGTGTGGCGTCTATAACACTGCACACTCCCGGGTTAGCTACTTTTGAAAGCTAGACGCCTGTGGATAAAACAGAAGTTGCTTCAGTGTGGTCTCTCATCACTGAAGTCTGTAGGGCATAAAGTCCCAGAGAGCTCCTGTTTTCTTAACTCTTCCCCACCTCCTCAGCAACCTGAGCCTGTACTGCCAGTTCCTGGTAGCCCAACAGGTTCTCAGGTGTGTATTTGGCATCTATTAAATGGAAAATGACTTGGAAAATCATCAGGTGCTCCTACATGGCTTCAATAGGAACATCAGGACATAGGTCCTCTGGGTTGGAAGTACAGTTAGGAAAAGGGGCCCCTGAGAGGCAAGAATGAATAAGGACTGTTGAGCACTTACTTTGTACTATGCTTTGATCTAAGTTCTACATACACGCATACTGGCTCGTAAAATTTTCACAGTAACCCCGTGAATGGCCATATCTATTTACAGATGAGGGAAATCGAGGGTAAGCCCTGTGGCCACCATCCCAGACTGAGGACTTTCAATCCAGGTTTAAACTCAGCAGTCTGGCTGAAAAGCCCCACTTTAAACCACTCTGGTGTCTCCTTGAGGGTAAATGTCACCACCTCCTTGGTTTACCGACCCAGTACAGTAGAACCGGAGCAAGTTCCAGATTGTAAGAAGCTGTATCCAGAATGTTGAACTCTAAAACTTGGGAAAACAAAAAGTAGCAGGCATTCTACTGCTTTTTTAAATCAAATTTGAGACTGAGAGGTCTTGTCTTCCTCCTTGTATTTAAAAGTGTAGAACCACAAGCTAAGGTATGAAGAAGTAGCCATTTAGAGGGGAAAATTTCAGGGCCAAAGTGTCTGACTTCAAGTATCTATATATAAGGCCTTATTTTAAGAGTGACAAAAAAATTTTAGTAGAGAGCCTGAGAGGGAAATGAGGAAAGCTTTCTTCTCATAGCCCAAGTTTACCCTCATATATTGTGCGGAGCCTATTAAGAGTAAGTTTGTGCGAGGTGTGGAAATAGCAAGCAGTTTTCTAAGCTAGTAAATTGGAAAACATGAAAAGGCATGTTGGAACACATCCTTTAATAATACATGCTGGAAAAGTAATTTCTATTAATTAGAGTGTACATTATTAATAAAGTATTTAGAACTCTCACCTTAATTTAGGTGTTGTCAGGAAATTAAAGTGCTCCTAATTCCACCCTAAAGGTTGATGGCTGAATATTCAGAAGATAGCAGGCAAGCCCTGACAAGCTGCAAATGTACAACTTAACGTGAAGGAAAAATCTCTGGGGCTCAGGAAGGAGATACCTGATTTTAAGTAACGTATATCCCATTTTTACTATCATCGAGTAACGCACATCTCATTCTTACTATCATGGAGAATGTGCACCAGCTATGTGACTTTTCCCTTAGAAATTCTTCTCCCACTTCCACTAAGTGATTCTACCTATAACTCTGCACACCATCCACTCGGCATTCTGGGGAGGTCATTAGTATTTCCTTTCCCATTTAGCTCTTAGAATGGGAAGAAAACCTACTGGAAGGCCCCACTTTAGCATAAGCAGATTTAAGGGGTTCCAAATCTGCTCTGAGGGTTTTATGAAATATTAGAGGCCAAATGCTTAAAATTGCTCCAGGCACATAGGTGGGAACCCCAAATTGCTTTCTCATTGATGTATAAAATTTCCCTTCTTAACTCCACTTGCTGTTGCCAATCTCTGATGAATTCAGTTCTCCCACATAGCATTACCAGATTCATCTTCTTAAGGTGCTAGGGTTTGAGAGTACAAGTCCCTTTTGGTTTGGTATCTGGGTGTCACAGTCCGTAGAAGGCCTCTGGTCCGGACAAATGATTTGTACCTCTCCTGTTCCACCTCTAGCTCTCTGCTCACATCATGCCCCACGGCTCCCCTAGAATGTTCTTTACCTTCTAGAGGTCACTTATGGGTTGAACTAGCTCAGCTTCCCCCTTTTCCATGAGATGGACTCTCGTTCTGAACTGCCATTGTGCTTATTGTCTTAATGATAGGCTTTTCAATTAATAATACATGACAATTACTATAATTATTATAATTACTATTATTGTCATTATTATTACCTATGTTCCAGGCATAAAACTGTCAGGAATCATTGTTCCCTTCATTCTATAGAAGAGAAAACTATGGCACACACAGGTCAAATAACTTGACTAAGACAACGAGGCTGATAGATGGCAGAACTGTAATTCAGACCAAGCCAATCTGAACCGGGACCTTCACTTATGCTTGTGAAATTCTCTTCTCCTATTGTTTGAATTTTGTGTTATTATTTGGAGTGTTGTTATTTCATTTTCATAGATTTATTCCTTGCCAACCTAAGAAAAATGTAAACTTCTGCAATTATGAACCGTTTCTGATAGTTTTTAATCCTTCACGGCGCCTTACTCAGTTGGTACTCAATAAGTGAGAGCTGTTATTGTTATTATCACTCTTTTCATTATCATCATTTATGGCTGCTTGATTTTATTTATTTTAAGCATTGCCCTCTTCTTACAATCCTCTTTAAAACTGCAAATTTTCCTTCATTCCCTGTAAACACTGATGTGCTTTATCAATGTTGGATTCAGTTATTAGGCGAAGCAGAAGGAATGGGACGCTTTGAAAAGACAAGCAGAGGTGAAGCTGCGGCCGTCCAGAGCAAACCACCTCCATCCCACTTATCCAGCTGGCTCTGCCTTGTGACAGATTGTTCTTGATTAATTGTACAATTGCTAATAGAAAACATTAACAAACGGATATTAATATTCATCTGTGATGAATAGTGATTGGTACGAGTCTGTGTGGTTTACCTTCCCACTGTCTGAATTTGATTTCAGAGAATCTGCATTTATGCCTATGGAGAGCCTTGTGAAGACCACTGGAGCCAAGGGGGCGGCGTGCATATGAAGAGAATAATGTGCATCCTCTTAGTAAACCCCAGTTCCTCCCAGGGAGGTTTGGAGACAGCTGGCAAATTTTATCCCTCATTTGCAGATGGAGACTCATTGGGCTTACAGTAATTCCATAATATGCTTTAAGTCCAGAAGGGAGCACATGGAAAACTCAGAATGAACAGCCCATTCTCCAGAGTTGCCTGACACCTACCTGTAGCTATCACATCCTGAAAAAAAATAGGAACAAAACGACAAGGATTGGTACAATTAGGCTTCCTAGGATTTAAAAAAAAACAAACCACAGCTCTCCTAAAGAATTCATTTCTTATGCTAGCACCTAACTAGCATTATCATCTATTATTATCTCTGCCCTCACCAGAGATGTTGCAAGTTCAACGATAACATGTGTTGTACCGTGCTTTAAAGTTCTTAAGGTATATTCCTAAACATGATCTTACTTACTTCAAATGTCCTTGTGAGGTATTATTTCAATATCCTGAATTTTTGCAATCATTGCCCTTTAAAGTTTCAACTTGACAATAATATACTTGCCCAAGAGCACTCAGCCAATAAGTGGAAAAACTAGAACCTGCCCCCAAGGTCTTGCTGCAACATGACCTTGAGTTCTCCCTGCCACTGATGTGGACTTTCTGTCCCTCTCTTCGCATCTCTCTTCCCTACAGATGCCTCTCGCATGATGGGGATCAAAGAAGTGTTCAGTGCTCCTGCTGCTGCGAATGATGACGATGGCTGGAAAATACTCACCTGAATACCACGTCTACATTTGGTCCTCTGTGATGACAGTTTAAACTGAGTTGCACTTCTCAGGGAAGAGTTGGGGATTTTCAGGTCTCGTTCTTCTTCTGACTCTGGTTTTCTCACAGGGACAGAGACTATGGAGCGATACTGGTCTCTCCAAGACAAAAGAATAATTCGTCCTCTTTGCCCAGGAAGTGTTTACTGAGCGTCTCCTGTGTGCCCGCCACAGGAGCACTGGGATAAACGGCAGCAACGCAAACCCAATCCACGTCCTGGTGAAGCAGGTAAGGGTAATCTTACCTAGATTTTGGTTGGGGTCTTTCTGCCATTTAAGAATTTCTTAAGTCCCATTCCCTGTATTTTGACAAGTCCACGATCCTCCCCCAGAGTGTGAGAATTCCCCAGGAGCTTACCTTTTTATTTCATCTCTGGCTCTGAGCACCTTCTTATGCTGAATTAGCTCAATTTGGGAAATTCATCACAGCTTGGGATGTATTATTTCTACGTCAAATCACATTTTCACTCTACATGAGACGGAGCCCTCTTCCCTAATGCCCACGCTCCGTTCCTAGCACGGCTTCAGGGAGTAAGCGGGACTTAGCGGGTTTGCAGAGGTAAAGAAATACGTCGCAGCAAACCTGAGAACTTTACTTTCCAAACATACCTGGAGTCTGCTCACCACCTCCAAATCAGCACCATCTCCCCTTGGAGTCAAGGGACAGCCGCCTGGTGGTTCTCCCCGTTGCCTACACAGGTTTTCCTCACATGGCACCCAGGGCAACCCTCCCAAAATAGGACTTAGACCAAGGCCCAGCTCTGCTCAAAACCCTCCGCTTTCCTGCCTTCCTCAGCCTAAAAGCCCACAGGACCTACACGGTCCTGACTCCCTTGCTGACCCCATCTCCAGTGTTCTTACCTTCCTCAGACTGCTCCAGACCCAGAAGCTTCTAGAAGGTCCCTCAGCCATGTCAAACATACTCCCCCTCAGGGTCTTTGCTTCTGCTCTCCCCTCCATCTAAATCATCCCTTCTGTGCTAATAGAGACGTGACCTGTCCCATTGCTTTCTCCAGGTTTCTGTTTAGTTTTCAGTTTCTGAGTAAGGCTCCCTCCCTCGCCTTCTAATACCCAATCCTAGAACTATGCCTAGCGTGTACTAGACACTCAACACAAATTGTTAAAGACTAAATAAATGAACTTAAAGTTGAAAAATTAGAAGTCCCTGGATGTTATCAAAAGCTTTTTCTGCATCAGTTGAAAGAATCATATGGTCTTTGCTTTTTAGTTTATTTATGTGATGAATTACATTTATAGATTTACATATGTTGAACCAGCCTTGAGATCCTGGGATAAAACCCACTTGGTTGTGGTGTATAATTTGTTTGATGTGTTGCTGGATTCTGTTTGTTAGTGTCTTGTTGAATATTTTCGCATCAGTATTCATTAGTGATATTGGTCTATAATTTTCTTTCTTTGTTGGGTCTTTTCCTGGTTTGGGGATCAAAGTATCCCAAGAATGGAAGAAAAAGTATCCAATGTACTCAGCCCTGCTATGAAACTAATTTATAGCTTTCATAGGAAAACTATAACCGAATTTTAGCCCAGGAACATGGGGAGAGGGGAGAGGGAGGGGAGGAGAGGGAGGGTGATTGGCCGGCAGAGGGGAGAAGGGAGAGGGAGGGTAGGTGGAAGGAGGGTGATTGGCAGGATCACACCTATGGTTCATCCTGTAAGGGTACATGTGAGTCTTTCTAAATGTACAATATAAATGTCTTAACACAATAATTAAGAAAAAGACATGAAGGCTATGTTAACCAATGGATGAAAGTACTTCAAACTGTATAGAGAAACAGTGCACTGTATCCCATGATAGTATTAATGTACACTGCGATGACTTAATAAAATAAATAAATAAATAAATAAAATAAAAATTAGAAGTCCCGCTTCTTAACTTAGAGACCCCTGGCATGGCATCCCATCAGCTTCCCCCTGCCCCCTACCCCTGGCCCTCAGCTCTGGTGTGTGGCTTTCAAAGATACTGTCCCTCTGCTTGTTTCCTTTGCCACTTCTCTTCTCTTGTGCCCCTTCTCTCTCAGACCATGCTTCACCTACATCACTCATTACTTGTGAAACATTTGGGAAGATATTATGTCCCTATTATAACATAGAGTTTGTAAAAACAGTGCCTCTTTGAGAGGGTCATTTTGAAAGTTAATACATGAAAGGCCTTCAGGTCAGGCCCAACATGGGTAAGTGCTCTCTTAAGAGTTGGGGGGAAAGAAAAACTTTTCTTATTTTTTTAATTTACTTTTTATTTTTTTAGTATAGAACAAACCAAAAATTTTCAGGCCCTAAGTCCATCTCAGCTTCAGCTCACTTTCACTTATCCAACCCCCTTGAGACTCCTCTCAGAGCCAAAGAGCCTCTGAATAAGGCCCAACCTCTTTGAAGACATCCATGTTGTACATGACAATTAATTTCCCAGCCACACAAGCGATCACCATAGAATATTAATGCCATGAGAGCAGATGTGCAGGGGTGATGGGGTGACCACAAAAGACATAACCTGCACTAGGGGTCAACAATGCCTTTGGTGAGGAAGGGATTATTATCCAAGACCTGGAGAATGGGTAGGAATTGCATGATGAAGGGGGGAAGAGATTTCCAAACCAATGAATAACAGTGTGTGAGAACAGGGTCTGTCCCCAGATCTGAAAATGGAGCTCAGTTTGTACTAGGAGGTTAAGCGAAAGTTGAGTATGGTGCCACCAGCTGAACCTAGGAAGTACTCTGGGGCCAAATCTTGGAGCTTTATAATCTGAGTGTAGTATTTTGTGATATCTCAAAGGTAAAGGAAAGAAGCCTTTGAACACATTAGTTCTGATGTTATTCTCAGAGCAGGAAGGGATCAAACTCAGAAGGCAAGAGAGTGGCTGCTAAGCTAAACTTGCTAAGAGCCCATCAGCATATTTGGGCGAGAGAGGGAAGTGTCAGTGGAGAAGATTGGAAAGGTATGAGCCCCTATAAACTCTATTAGGAAATTTCTGTGTGAAATTTCAGAGTAGCTCTTTATCCTACATCTACCACTATAGACCACAGGAGTCTTTTTGAGTATCAGACAGAGGGATTCCTTCATCAATCCGAGTTTTATTCCTTGCCATCTTCCAGAAAACTATCAGATTCATTTGCAAAAAAGCAAGTCCACCCTTTACAATACATAAAAGTATTTCCTGGATGTAATTCTCAAGTATCTCTTCCTCTTCTCATTCACAGGGACCACTTCTGAGGCCATTTTTTCTCTAAGCATGTCCCTCTGTATAACCCTCTCTATCTCTATGTTAATCCAAGAGTCTAAAGAAATATTTGGCAACTAATGTGAATGAATCAAGTAATTCATGTTACATTCTATTAATTTTGGCAAATCTAATTTGTCTTGGTTGTGGGTGGCAGCCATCTAGAACCTCATTTCCTGAAAATTGATGGAATTCTACTGTGAACCCAGGCTCCTAAGGCAGCCCTCCAACCAAGTACTGCTCTGAATTCTTGTGTTTTGTATTTATGTTCCATTACAAAAGATAATTTGCTCTCTTGTAAGATGTTTCATTTTTACCAAAGTACCTGGGGGAAAAGTTCTGTGTGTAGCTTGACTGTCCAAAGTTTGGGTTGCAGCAAAGAGCTCCAAATCTGAGCCCTGGGAAAGCAGCAGTGTTGTGTGTTGTGAAGAGGGATCAGAATGCAGGAGACCTAATTCAAGGCTCCAGTCTTTCTCCCTGGTTACATCTGTGACTCTGAGCAAATCCCTACCCCTTCGGAACCATTCTGCCCACTCAGAATGTTCCTGTGCAATACTGATGTCAAGAGCAAATCTAAACAAACAAGATCATTCTTTTTTTTTTTTTCAGTTTTTCACTGGGGCTGGGTTTGAACCCGCCACCTCCAGCATATGGGGCCAGCACTCTACTCCTTTGAGCCACAGGCGCCACCCAGATCAGTCATTATTAAACCCAACCCTTTAAACCCTTGTTTCGAGTGAAATCTTACCAGGACTTCTGCCTAATACTGAATACTGAGAGCTGCTTTGGCAGTAGAGGTGGGGCCTGAATCCTATGCATTTAGCTTCACTTTTCCCGCTTCACCAGCCCCTAAGTTGTGAAACTTATCCAGAGCATCTCAAAGATCTCTGCCCACTCAGAATGTCCCTGTGCAATACTGTGTATGACTTAACAAATACTTATCATAATATTGGCAATGTGTTATGTTTGAGTAGGATTCGACAGTTTTTGTAAACTTTTCACATGTTTAATCTTAACAACCTGCAAACTCCATGAGTAATTACCATCTATTTTTGGCAGCTGAGACAACTAAGATACAAAAAAAATTAAGTGACTTATACAAAGGCACAAGGATATAATTTTCTCTTGTTTGTTGTTAGTGTGTGCATTCACAGCCTGCTCTGTCCTACCAAAGATTTGCAATAATTTAAAGAAAATTATCTTTCAACATGTTTTAATACCTTTATGGTGTCTTTCCTTCTTACAATAAAAAAGAAATACGTAACTAAGTAGACATTAGAACTATTGAAAATTAGCATCAAAATAGAAGATCAAGGTGGTGAGGAAAGAGGAAGATACACAAGCTACAGGACACTTAAGCGCTTTGAGGAGGAACTCAAGCCAAGTTCTTCCATCTGGCATCCCAGGCTTGTTCTGATCCACAAAATTTGCCTTTCTTATACAGTGCCTGCCCTGCTCTAGTGCAGCCAGGAGTAAAGAGATGAGAAAATCTCTGTTCTAAGCTGGTGATACTGGTGTTCTGATACTTGTGACTGGACTGTTAAGGGTCTCAGGTCCCTGGGGTACAGAGTTGGTCTTATTTTTACCAGTGACTAACATCCAGTTCTCCTCCTTCAAACTTCATTTCTTGCTGGCTCATCAGTTTTATTAATGATATCTCAGTTCAGTTCCATAAACTTTTCATCTCTTTGGGGTATTAGAATAGTCTTATTTTGATTCTGTAGGATTTAGTCCTCTTCTTAAAATCTCAGTCTCACATTAATTCATGCCCAGCCCTCCTCCTGCAAAGCCAGACAGGAGACTCCCAGGCCCCTGAAGATGAGAGGGTGCATGCTGCCTGCATTCCTCTTGAGCTGCGAAGCTCCTACTGAGCCCGTTGCTCTATGTTAGAGCCCTTCTTTGAATGCCTTCACCAAGGCTATCCTCCTTCATTTGGTTGTCATTGTTTTTCTCTGTCACCCTGACCTCTTATTTGAAAGGTGCTCGATTTCTACATAAACCTGACTCTCACCTCTTCCTCCTGTTTCTACTTAACTCTGCAAATGCCCCCCTTTTCCCCCTTTTGCTGTTGGGATTCTCTTGCCCAGCAGGCAGCCTACCAGGTGTGTGGGGTGGAACTAATACTAACCAGAAATCTTAACCCCAAACAACTTCAGCCTTGTGGCTTGATCCACGGAAGTGGTAAGTGTGTGTTGCTTTGCAGAGAACCCACTGGTGTGCCTCTCATGGCTCCTGACTCTCTTGACTTTGTCTATCCTCATTCTAGAGTCAGAGGTGCCACTGGTTCAGCAACTTGGCAATTTTCAGGCAAATAACAATCACCAGTTAAGGGGAGAGAGAAACGGTTCAGGCACTCCATAAATTTACAGGGAGGTAAGGAGAAGAAGACTACTCCCTCCAGAGCCAAATTCCTCCTTTCTCCTCAGACCTCTCTACAGCAAGGACAGATGGGGGAGGCAAGACTTGTGATGACGGCGATAGCTTTTCTCAAACAAACCTTCTCTAGAAGCACTTTTAGGAGATGCCTACTCCAAAACGTTTGGAGGGTCTAACAGGTACCAAAAAATTTTCCTTCTGAAAAGGAAATTGCATCCTGTTACGAATTCCTTGAATAAATATCAAAACTAACTAGAAATGTTAAAGGAGTACAAAATTAAATTTAAATTTGAAAACCTTCAGCTAAAGGTGATTTTTGTCTTAGCTTTAGACTCAGGGCCTAGGCTAGGATGGGGTAAATGAAGCCCTCAGCTCAGTCCTCAAAGCTTAGTAATCAAGACAAGGAATAGTGCAATATTTTTATAAATCAAAAATAATGCAAAAAATCCAGGATGAACAAAATACTGGAATCTTAAATAAGGAAATATCAGCAAGGCCAACTTTTTCTATTTTGCCTCTGACTCCAATACGGCTCGTCATGGCACTGGTGAGGGCTGCATTTTATTTTACTAAAAAATAATAAAATGCATAGGGATGAGGGAGCTCTGGGCCCATGTGCCAGTCACCTCTTCCCCTTCATAAGTGGGAGAAGAATTAAAAACCAAGGCTGACATGAAAGAGAAAATACCCTAAGGTGGATTTGCAAAGCAACAGCGTTATCCCATGCCAGAGGCTGGGGGGACACAGATCAAGGTTTTCAGACGGTCCATGAATAGTGAGGATTTTCTATTGGCCATCTTCTCTGTAATTACCCCTTTCTGCCATCTGCATCTACCTGATTCTAGACTCACCTCAAATAAGAGCAGAGCAATTGATTCTTGCCTCCTACTCATGGTCCTTTGTATTTCCAGATTATCTGAAGCATGGTCTGAGCAAGTTCCCATACACAATAGGTCCTCCACTCAGTATGTGTTTTTATTAAAAAGAAATAAAGAAGAAGAGATCTGGTTACCAAAACACAGGAGCCAGTACTGCCCAGACACCTTTAGGGTGTAGTGTGTGCCACTGGGTCCTGGGCTCAAGGGGACAAGACTGTCCTGTCCTGTCCTCTGTTCCTGGAGGCGGGCAGAAACTGGGAATAGGAAGGAAGCCCCATCTCCCCTTTTTCTGCCTCCCATCCTCTCTCCACGGCCCCCTATTGGAAGATTCTAAGCAATAGCCAGCAGTCAAGTGACTGGGGACTAATTTTCAGGTGCCAGCCACAGTATCACCGAGCAGAGCACCGAATAGTGAGTTTGGAGCTGAGAGGGAGGAACAGCCTGTGGAAAAGGGAGGAGGGCACAGCAGGCAGGATTGAAGGGAAAGTTTTAGAGAAAAGCAAAAGGGTGAAGAGCATGCCCCTTTGTGGCTAAAGCCTATAGTTCCAAGGAAGAGAGAAAACATGTAACAAGTTTATAAGACCGGGAAGGGAGACCGAGTCCACATTATGGAGAGTCTTTAATGCCATATTAAAAAGTTTTAATTCTTCAGTTACTGGAGAATCTTAGATTTTTTTGAATTAAAAAATAGCTAAGCCCATGTTTAGGAAGAGTAAACACATGTACTGGCTGCCATCTTTCCATGTGCTATGCACGTGAGGTCTCCTGATCCACAGTTTCTGCAGCTTCGTTCGTTTGGCAGCCAGACTTTAGGATTGGCCATGCTGAGTGGACTGGGGACCTGTGGGAGGTGAGGTCCATGTGTTTCTCACATTTGGAGCGCTGGAGCCTCAGGGAGGGCGAGGTGTTGTCAGAGAAGCACCAGGCATAGTCCATGGGATCAGGAAGAGGTAGTATAACAGAACCAGGGAGAATTCTGGCCTTTTTCATTAAACAAGTGAAGTACATGTTGTCAAGGAAAATTACAGCACTAAACCTTTTTATAAGTACTGCTGTCTCCACAATAGACGTTACCCTGCATAGAAAACATTTTTGAAGACATGCCCATCATGTATCTACAAATCCCCAGACCCTGAAAGAGATTGAGTCCTCGCACCCACAGTCAACCATTTCCAATGTTTTCTTTTTAATTAAGTCCATATAGTCATATAAACATGAACTCCTAAACTGATCTTACAAAAATAATCTACTTTTATTTTAAAGGCAATAGTTCCTTCCATACCATTATTTCTCTCTTTCCTCTCTGCTTATATAAATGCAGGTGTTGTTATCTGTTTTCTTTATTGTTAAACATACACATTCAAAAAAATTACAAACTGTAAATTCTTCCACTAGGGTCACTGGACTTGCTGGGGTCTTTTTGGTTATAGTCAAGTGGAATTGTTTTAAATGAGACAATTTTCCACTAGGAGAACAGGTGGGAAGGAAAAAAAAAACCTTAAGTGTAGTTTTCTGGATGGGCGGTTTCCTTTATTCCAATTCACTGCTTGTCAAAATCACTTTTGTCAATGGGCATAAAATAATTAATCAAGGAAACTGTATCCTCTAATTAATTTAAAGTATTATCATAATGGGGCAGCCACTCGGTACAGTAAGATGGTGAGACGTTACCTCTTTGCTAGTTCGGGAAAGAGAACTGTGAAGTTGGGAAGAATTGTCTGTCCTGCCAGAACACAAGCACCATTTATCATGCCGACTGCGCTGTCTTATCAGTGGGAGGACCCTAGAGATCCCTGATGGTGAGATTGAAGGTTGGTGCCAATTTATAGCAACACAAATGCATTGAACAGGAAAGAGATAGCTCCTAATCTCTTCAATTTTCTTACATTACCCTGAAGGCCAGAGAATTAAATGAAACAGTAGCTGATGACAACTTTAGAGGGTCCTGAATGCATGACAGGTGAAGTATTAAAATAGCTCAGTAGTTTTATTGTGTATGTGAGTTAACTTTGCCCCTGAATGAGGCACAAAAACAGAAAATGCTGCTGCCCTTTGGTTACACCCATTCTTAGTGAGAACACCAATTCTGTGTGCCTGTCAGGGGTTCTTATGCAGGCAAAATAATCAAGGTGGAAAACAAGAAGCATAGGTAAACTAAACTTAAAGACACTCCACCAAGCACATTTAAGCACATTATCTGGATGATATGACCCACAATTTGTTGGTGTATCTTTAATGACTTATAATGAAGCCATCCGTTATTCTCCTGTCAGTAGTGTCAGAAAACCTATTTAAAAATTAACCAGTCTCAGTGGGTGAAATAGTTCTCTTTGCTTAAGTTCTCTTTGCTTAAGTTTGGGTCCTATGTATTCAAATATGTGGTTAAGTTGTGCAGGATTAAAATATCCAAGCCATTCCCGAAATATTGAGCAAGTATGCAAGCCGCACTGGGCAGGCCTTCCCAGACTATGTTCCCTTTCGCAGTGTACCAAATCACCAAACTGTTGTTGAAAGCTTACTAAATTCCACAAACTGGACTAGGTATTAGAAATACAAAATTAAATATGTTGTCGTTTGTGTCCTTAAGGATAAATTATTAAGGAATAGTGATATATGAGGCAATTAAGAGCTTCAGCTTTAATGTCAAAAAACCTCCTTCTAACCTTTGATTCGCCCTTTTCAGCAGTGTACACATGGGTAAGTTATCCTGCTAAGCTTATGTTCTCATCTGAAAAATTGAGGGTGATCGTTTTGGTCCCATCGAGTAAAAAATATAAGGATTAAGGAAAAGCATGCAAATCTTCTAAAATGGTGTCTGCTGCATGGTAAGCATTCAACAAATGTGCACTTTTATTGGCTATGGGAATACAGATGAATAAGCCTCTAATTCTGCGGGAGAAGAAAAGTTCAAGGAAGAAAGTATAATATTTGAGCTATGTATTAAAATGTGAGTAAAATTTGCCTGCCAAAAGTGATAATCTTAACATCCTGAGTCTATCAGTTTGACTCAACTAATTCATTTAAACAGTTCTCTTCGTTGGCTAAAGCATGGGGATTAGAGGTCAAAATTGCAGTTAAAAATTAGAGCTTCTGCACCTAATGCAGAAATTCACTTCACACAAAGAACAAATTACTATTCCACAACCAGGCCAAACCCCCAAGCCATACTTAATGTACATTGATGATCCGTGGGCTGTTTGAGAGTTCATGGAGAGTTTAAAATTATCCAAATAGTTAACGATCACAAGTATTATCTTTCTGCAATACTTGAGACTTATCATACTTATAAATCAAAAGACACTTTATTTTATTTTCATTTAAAACTGAGATCATATAAAAAATTTCAGATCATAATAACACCATCCAACTTTTTCAACAGTTGTTTCATGAATAGCTTTTCTGTCCCAGGAACTATGCCAAACCCTGTGGAAGCAAACTAAAAGTGACATAATCCGAGATCTGGACTTTTCATTTTAGAAGAAAGTCTTGAGTTAGTACCAGATAAAATGTAAACTTATGGTGCAGCCAAGTTCCATTTTATTTTAATGAATGCATCAATACCCAACAGAAAATATTGAGCAAACTTTCTAACAATGCATAGAATCAATGGAAGAAATTGATCAAAGAAATAACTGATACACTTAATTAACACAAGAATAAAAAACTTTAGGGCGTGATAAAAAAGAAATTCATGAATAAAAATATGATATAATGTAATATAATATATCTTAAAGGTTAATATGGATTATTGACTTTTACATATTGATGAGACACACTTTCGTCCTGATGAGACCCGGCTAGAGTCAAGATAAAAAACACCAAAAGCTTGAAAAGTACTATATGAAAAAGATCAGCCTCAGTAGTAATCAAATAAATGCAAATTAAAATGAGGTATCATTTTTGTCTGTCAAACTAGCAAAAGAAAATAAGGGTTAATCCCATGTACTACTGAGGATGTGGTGAGAGAGATGTTTTCATACACTGCCGGTTGTCAGTACATTGTAGTGACCATCCTGAAAGGCATTTGGCAATGCCTATTAAGAGTTTTAAAACTGATTCTACTCTTTGCAACTGATAGTTTTACTATCAAGATGTATTCAAAGAAATTGTTAGAAATTTGGGTAATGATTTATAGATTGAAAAATCCCAACATATTTATAAGAATAAAAATAAATAAATAAATACTTCCAGCAGGAAAATAGTTAACTGAAGTTATTCTGTGATACAGTGCTTTTCAAAAGAGGTTTTAGAAAGGTTTGTGATAACATATTTTAGAGGAAAAAGACAAGTAATGGAAATTTTAGTCACCAACTATGTCAAGCAAAATAGTTCAAAGATAACATGACTGCGGACGCAGCTATGATTTAATAAAAAAAAAAGAAAATCTAAGCCAATCATTTTTATTAATAAGAGAGCTAAACAATATTATTAAACATAAAATCAGTAGGCAAATACCAAAGGCATTTTCATTCTTATGAAATAAGGCAAATATATAAAAAAGATATATATTCTTATGAATAAGGCGAATGTATAAAAAAGATAATTTTAGAAAAGATAATTACAATATCAAGAAAAATAATACATTGATAATATATGCATAAAAACTTTGAAGATAAAATTATAAACTATATAATGAATACATTAAAGAGGGTCTAAATATCTAAATAAAAGCAGTGACATTTATAGATAGTAAGGTACACTATTGTGGAGAAGCCAGAATCCCTAAAACAATTTATGAATTCAGTGAAATTTGCTTTAAGATCTCAACAGGAATTTTACAAAATGACTCTCCACACTTTATATATAAAAACAAATGGACAAGAATAGTAACATTCTTGAAGTAGAAAAATAGCTGGCATGATGGAAGATCAGTAGTAAAGAATAACTCTCAATATGTAGTTTTGAGGTAATAGGGTATTTAATAATACAATATAGCATGTAATCTAAACCTCATTCCTGATACAAAAATTAATATCAGGTACATAAAAGTAAAAGATGAATTGAAAAACTTTAAACCTTTTTAGAAAAAAAAAATCTGTAAGAGAATACCTTTATTTCCTCAAGCCAGGGGAAAATTCCTTGTACAAGATATAAAAACATAGCCCATAGTACTGAAAAAGTGGAAAATACAAATAGTTCACCCCCCAAAGTGTAAACTCATAGAAGTAAGTATAATAACTAGCAGGTTTAGTATATCTGCTCAACTCATAATCCACTGCTTATGTAGGAATGGTCTCTTAATTCATTTCTCTACAGTTTTTTAATAGATTCTTCTGAGGATTTTCCCCCATGAATCTGTCTCCAACTTCGTAATGATCATATTAGTGGACACCAGCTGTTGTATCTGTCTCAAAAGTCCTTTTGATAAGGCATCTTTTCTTCTGGAACACATTAGTTCTCACTGCCATTCCAAGTATGCAGGTTGACAGTTTAACAATCTCATCTGCTCTAGTTGTAGAGATTAGTCAGGAACTAGGAACCTGATGTCTGAAATAATGAATTTCAGTGCCTCCATGGTCAAAAGCAGGTTAGAAGCTGCACAGTGACTGGAAGCCATGTTTCCACTGGTATGGAAAAATCTAGATTGAGAGAATAAAGTCTGGACACATGAAGAAGCAGAGATGAGAAAAAGAAATGGATATTTTTGAGAGGTTACAAGTCTCTATACCCAGGCCTTGGTAAAACTGTACTCTTCCTGTAATTTTATCATGTGAGCAAATATATTCCTCTTTCGGCTCAAGCTAGCCTGAATTAGATTTTTCCGTCTTGCCAGACAAAATTCCTAACAATAGTTAATTTGAATTGAAAGTTCATTTATGCAAATTCATCATATGACCAATTTTGTTAAAAAATCTATACCTCATAATGTGAACTGGCAAAGGCAGTAACCTATAATAAAAGACAAAAATCAAAATTGATACAGTCACATTTATATTTTCAAAATAGAATTTTTGTCATTTATTTTTTAACTGACAAATGAAAAAAATGTATCTACAAATGGTACAAAATGATGTTTCGAGATACATATATACATTGTGGAATGGCTAGATCGAGCTAGTAAGGCGTATGCTTACTTCACACGCTTATATTGTTTTGTTAGGAGAGCATTTAAAACTACTCCTTCAGCAATTTTCAATTATACAATACATTGTTATTAACTATGCAAGTAGACATCATGTTGTAGAATAGTTCTCTTGAAATAGCACTCCTGTCTAACTAAAAGTTTCTGCCCTTTGATGAATATCTCCTCAAACTACCATTCTTTCAGTCCCTGGCAACCACCTTTCTACTATCTGCTTCTATGAGCTCAAATTTTTGAAATTACCCCTTGTAAGTGAGATCATGCTGTATTTGTTTTTCTATGCCTGGCTTATTTCATTTAACATAATGTCTTACAGGTCCATTTGTGGTGTCATAGATAACAGAAACTCCTTATTTTCTAAGGTTGGATGGTACTCCATTGTGCATATATGTGTCACATTTTTTGAGCCATTCAGCCACTGATGATTGATCAATTGATTCCATATTTTAGCTACTGTGAGTAATGCTTCAAAGAACATGGGGTACAGACATCTCTTCAATATACTAATTTCATTTTCTTTGGATATATATACCCAGTAGAGCAACTCCTGGTGAACTATTTTCACAAATATGATAAAATGAAATGGATCACAATGAGCACATTTGGAGACATTTAAGGCCTTTTATATAAATCAGTTATTACTATGATACTGCTTCTAGTATTTTCTTTTCAAAATAGTCTACATCTTTCTAGCATGGGCAATACAAACAGCTATTACCTTTTCAAAAGATTGGTTCATATCACATACCCTTCTACTATTATAACATAAATATTGTCACTAATTCAAAGCTGAGCTTCAGTGGAATTTCTGGAACAACAAGACTACAATAAAGCTAATCAAAATAAAAATACAAGTGACAGACTGGAAAAAATATTTGCCATACACACATTTAACAAACAAAGGTTATATTAATAACTTCAAGAACATTTTTTTTAATTCTACCAAACAACAATCAACAAATGTAAAAAAAAGCGTGTATATAAACAAGAATATGAACATATAAGTCACAGAAGACAAAGTAGTTTATAAAAACATGAAAATACCTTTAATTTTAACAAGAATGAGGAAATTACACAATAAAACACTTAACAATCATTTTTCAATAGATGGCATTGCATTATAATAATTATAATAACTATGCAGTAATAAAACCTAGTTCAGCTGGCATAAATGCAATGAATAATAATATAAAATGATGTTGATTAGAGCATGAGAACAGAAATATCTCATCTGCAATTGATTAGAGTAAATATTGGTTTAGGCCCCTAAAATGTCAATTTGGCAAGTATCACTTTAAATGTTTCATGTCCTCTGTCCTGTAATTCCTTAATATTCTCTAAGGAAATGTTCCCATATTTGGAAAATAAATCTATATATAAAGCTGTTCCTTATAGCTGTGTTGATAGTAGCAAAATAAAGCAGATGTAATCAAAACATCAATACAGTGTTAAATTATGCTACATATAAACTCTACTTTGCAAAAATAAAAAAGGATAATTTGACCTGTGCATAAAACATGGAATTTTCTCCAAAACATATAGTTATATGGAAAAAAAATCTAACAGAATAATCATGATCAGCTACATGTTTAGCTATTGTAACTCTTGATAGGTTATTTGGGTATAGAATTCTAACTTGACTTTTCTTCTATTTCAACACTTTAAAAAGTATAACTTCATTGACTTTTGATACCTATTGTTAATGTGAAGTCTTCTATTAATTTGTCTACTCTTTATAACTTGTTTATCAAACTGTTAACTCTAGATACCTATGTTTTTATTACAAAGTATCAAGGTGTGGATTTATTATTTATATTTTCAGCACTTATTGTAAATTTTCCTTCTGAGGACTCTTTTGGGGGGGGTACAGAATTTCACTATGTCACCCTCAATAGAGTGCGTGGCATCACAGCTCACAGTAACCTCAAACTCTTGGGCTTAAGCGATTCTCTTCCCTCAGCCTCCCACTTGAAAACTCTTAGTCATTTGCAGCAGAAGAGGTATTCTTTTATTTCTGCTACTTATTCCCCACTGCTAGGACATCTATTAGAAGTTTATTGGAGTCACTTGTTCCATCTTCCATTTCACTTCAATATTCATCTAAATTTAATATCCTTTTATCTCTCTGAAATTTGTTCTGGATGATTTCTTCATGATTATACAGTAATCTATTAGTAATCCTTGATTTCCCTACTATTAGGGAATCCTTGAATGCCTAACAGTGGAATTCTACTGTTAATCTCACCTATTTTTTTTATTTAAATGAACTTTTTCTAAATTATATGTTTGTAATTACAAATTAATATGGTCAGTTTTCATTGATATTGGATTGTTTCATTTTTAATATAATAAAAACTTATAACATTAAATTTATTAAGTTAATTATTTTTAAATGTACAATTCACTATGGTTAAGTATCTTCACGTGGTTGTACAACATATTCCTAGAACTTCTACAGTTTACAACACTGAAACTCTACCTATAACCTCCCAACAACCCTTGGTAATCCTGTTTCTACTATTTTGATTTAGACATGTGATAAAGTAAAATGATGCAGCATTTGTCTTTGTGTGACTGTCATATTTTGCTTAGCTAATTGTCTTAAAAGTTCATCTGTGTTGGAGTATATGACAGATTTCTTTCTCTTTTAAGGCTGTATAATATTCCGTCTGTTGTACATATGTGACACAATTTCTTTATTCTTCTACCACTAGACTTTAGGTTGCATCCAATTCTTGGCTTTTGTGAATAGTAGTACAATAAGCGTAGGCAAGCAAATCTCTCTTCAGGATCCTGTTTTGAATTCCTTTGTGTATACCCAGATGTTGAATTGCTGAATCATATGGAAATTTTGCTTTTAATCCTTTGATCTCCATACTGTTTTCCATAATGGCTGCACCATGTTACATTACCACCAAGAGCACACAAGAGTTACAACTTCTTTGTATCCTTATTAATATTTACTAATTTACTATCTGTTCTTTTGATAGTGGGCATACTGTTGGTGTGACTGATATCTTAACATTGTTTTATTTGTATTTCCTTGACAATTAATGATGTGGAGAATCTTTTCATGTGACTATTGGCCATTTGAATATCTTCAGGGAAAATATCTATTTAAGTCCTTTGACCATTTTTTAATAAAGTTATTTTGTTTGGGGGTTACAAAAATGTCTTATATATTCTGGATATTAACCCCTATATGTTATAGATATCTGATTTGCAGTTATTTTCTTCTATTTTGGAGGTTGCTTTTTCACTCCGTTGATTGTTTCTTTTGACATGCAGACTCCTACACTGTTGTAATTACCCTTGCTTTGTATTATATTTTGAAATCAGGGAGTATGAGGCTTCCAATTTTGTTATTCTTTTTCAATATTGTTCTGGTTATTTGAGGTACCTCGAGATATCACAAAAAAAATGGCATTACATGACTCTAGCTTTATAATCAAAGGTTTCCAATTTATATTTCCCTATTCTAGATTAATATTTTCTTTTGTTCTGATTAATGGGCTCTAATTCTTTTATATTTTTGAGAATCTTAAACTGATTGATTTTAAAGTCACTATCAGATTACTCTACCATTTGGGGGGTTTATGGTTTGAATTCATCTAATTATTACATTTATTGCTATCATTTTTAGTATTACTTTCCCTTGTCCACTTTGGCGTTTTGTTTTTATGAGTGACCTAGAATGAGAGTTCCCTCTTCTCTTCTCTCTCAGCTTATCTCTTCCCATCTAGTAATTTCTAAGATGCCTTTCCCTGGTCTTCAGAGCACTCTAAATAGAACTATGCCTTACACTGCCATTCTAGGGTTCTGCTCTAACTGGAATTATATAAAACTCAATCACAGAGCCAGCAGGTATCTTGGCATACCTACTCCTTATGACCACATCAGTTGTTCAACTGAATTAAAACTACATACAGGTAGTAGTCATAGATTTTGTCATTCTTTACTAGTGTCATGAGGGGGACCCAATTCTTGACTCCTGCCATATGTGCAGGACACTTTATCTTCCTACCTTGCAGGAGTTTAATTTGTAACCCTCTCTGTCTACTCAAATTCCCACAACCCAGTGGTCTAAGATGTTAACTCTGTGGTTCCGCCACATTTCTATTCCATAAGACTTCCATCACATATTTTAATGCTGTTTAATCATTTATATTTATTTTATTAGTTAGGCATAGGTATTAATTGTTTATTCTTCAACAATAATAAGAATAGATTATTAGCATTAATTTTTATGAAATGTTACCTGCGAATGTTGCCTATGGCAGATAATAACTTTCTTTACATCAGAAAATGGATTCTTCTAAATTCTCAAAAAGGCATGCTTCCAATTTTATCCAAATCCAATCTTTTCTCCTAAGAAGAAATTTTCCTTTCTCTATCTTCGTGATATTGTGTTTCAAGGACATTTTATGAAGAGTACATCATATTATTCTTTGAGGATATTAGTCTATCAGGTATGCAACCTGGATTAAACAGCCCTGAACCCTCATCTTAATTTCTTCCCTTCCATTCAGATATGTCCCACACCATTTAAGAAACAGCTTTAATGTGATGCTGCTGCTGCTACTGGTGGTTTTAGTTCAGCTGTTTCAGTTTGATGGCAGCACACTAAATTAACTCTGAATGGAGACAGTCAAATTAATTCTCACTGTACCCCTCAGCCATCTCCAACTGCAGCCAGCACTGGCATTTGGAATAAGATTATTTTTTCTGTCCCACAAAAATCTTAGTGCCCAGAAGTGCAGAAGAATAAAATGAAACCTTAAGAAGGCATTTCCGATAGAGACAAAAATGTCTCCATCTCACCTGCTCTCTTCAAGCTTACCACAATTTGTTATACCACTTCTTGCGTCCATTAATAGGCTTAGAAACCTTCTCCTACCTTCCTAGAGATAATTGAATATAAATGTGTTTACTGGAGGAAGATCATTGTAATCTTAAATACAATGATACTGGCTTCAACTTTCAACATTACTGCCAACCTAGACTACAACTTCTGGGAGTAGCTTAACCTTTCCAGAGGACACACCTTCTGTTCTGCTTGTTTTGCTTTCCTGCTCTGCAGTGGGTTTGTTTGAGTCAGGGCCACTTAGCTTTCCTTTATGAAAAGGGGATTCTAACTTCCACACATCTCTTAATCCCAAAGATGCACTGGGGGGAGTTGAAAGAAGAGAAACAGAGCAAGAACAGGCAATATATGCAAGTTGATGAAGGACATTGGAGAGAGCAGGGCTGGCAGCAGATACCCGCTGAAGGTTCAATGAGGTATTGCTCTTCTGTTTCAACCACAGACCCATAGTCCGGAAGGCTGCCTGAATTTCCTGGGCATGAGTAGGCAGTAACATTTGTTTCATTTCTTTTTTTCATAAATGCCTTCCCGGGTGTTTTATTCCTACTTTTCCTGTATCTTGTTGTTGCATTTTGTTTGTCTGCAGTAACTGACCCATTATGTGGTTAGTATGGTTGGCTGAGCTAGTAGCTATACTGGCAGTGGTTTCCACAAATTCAAGGACACAGATTGAATTTATAGTCTGAATAAGAATATGATTATATGATACAAATTCATTGCTTTTTATATTTTAAAACTATAAATTGCTTTATGCCTATAATCCTAGCATGCTTGGAAACTGAGGCAGGTGGATTGCCTGAGCTCACCAGTTCCAGACCAACCTGAGCCGGGGTGAGACCTCATTTCTAAAATAGCCAGGTATTGTGGCAGGTACCTGTAGTCCCAGCTACATGAGAGGCTGAGACAAGAAAATCACTTAAGCCCAAGAGTTTGAGGTTGCTGTGAGATGTGATGCCACAGCACTCTGTGGGGGGCAATAAAATGAGAGAGATTCTGTCTCAAAAAAAAGAAAAAAGGGGCTCGGCGCCTATAGCTCAACTGGCTAAGGCGCCAGCCACGTACACCTAAGGTGGCGGGTTCGAATCCCCAGCCCGGACCCGCCAAAACAACAATGACGGCTGCAACCAAAAAATAGCCGGGCGTTGTGGTGGGTGCCTGTGGTCCCAGCTACTTGGGAGGCGGAGGCAGGAGACTCGCTTGAGCCCAGGAGTTGGAGGTTGCTGTGAGCTGTAATGCCACGGCATTCTGCCCAGGGGGACAGCTTGAGGCTCTGTCTCAAAAAAAAAAAAAAAAGAAAAGAAAAAAGAAAAAACTATAAATTGCAAAAATGTGTATGCCTAATCAAAATATTCAAAAGAGGCTTACATTGAAACTAAGAGACCTATTCTAACTCCCAACTTTTCATTTAAAAAATCAGCTACACTCTGTCACAACGGAGGAGTCAGTTGTTCCTCTCATGTGGAGCTACTACTGGCTGGTTCAACCAGAAGTTTCAGGTATAATCAATTTAGCTCTGAGGCCTATAACCAGGTTCTGAGACGTAGCCTAAGATCACCCATTTACACTTGTCATATTATAGTAAATGTCATGCACATTTTCGAAAATGACAGAATCATTCAGGTGATATCTTTTTACCAGAAAACTAACTTATCAAAGTTAGTTTCTGAAACAATCAATTTATCTTTAGCTTCAATCCAATAGCCTCAGAAACAATGCCCTTTTAGGTAGGAAATACCATGACATTTGATCTAGTCATGGAGGTATTGTATGTGAATTCATGTCAAAGAAGAAATGATTAAATACTTCCTTTTGCAGAAAGAGTAGAATTGAATTACTGCTCCCAAAAATGAAATTATGATCGATGAACTAATTAGCCTCCAAGATTTCCTTACGGACAGTTGAGAGAAGAGATGAAAAATTCACACACACTACCCAAAAGAATAACTCAGTACTCACTGCAAACGAGCTAAGGGATGTGGGTAATGTTAAAATGAATAATTTGACAATATAAAATGTCATTGGAGGGTCTATCATTAAATTGTCATTAGAACAGCCTCTTGCTACTGAGTAACACTTTTATGAAGAAAATAAATATTGCCAATCACATGGAGAAATAGAATTATCCTTTGTAAATCTCCAGACATAGTCTCGAGAGGTTTGTTATAATATTATTTTTAGAATATGAGGGCAACAAAAAGAACACCATCTTCTATAATAGCTATTAGATAAACTCATGAAATGCCACAAACAGTTCCAGACAGTCTTTTTTATTCTAGAACAAAAAGGATCTTTAAAACTCAACTGTTTGTAGGGAAAAAAAAAAAAAAAACTATTTGTTCTTTGCAACAATTGCAAAACCAGTATTCTTATCTTTGTGGAGTTCTGTTTAAATAATTATTTTAATTAAAACTGTGTAACTATATTATGGATTGTAGTAGACTTCTCTCTATAATTGACTAAGTTTTTCAAGGGGCAATGTGAACTAAAATGAAATCATGAATAGTTATGTTTGGGAGAAAGTGAGGAACTACAGCAAATATCCCACGCCAAACATCAGTTTGTTCAACATTCTTTACTGAGCATTATACTTTGCCAATGGTAAGAAAAATTAGCAACCATACCGATGCCTATTTTCATTTCTAATTGTAGCATTTACTTGGACCCAAAATTAAGCCTCAGAAGAAAAAAGAAAAGCTGTATTCCTGAATCAACAACTGACTCAAGTTCTTGAAGATTAGCTATGACAACTGAAACAGATTCAAGCTCGAAATTGATAAAATAGAAAACACATAATACCTTAAAATGAAATGAGAAGCTGTGCAAGCCAACATTGGTATCATCTAATGAAGACTCCAAATGATTTACAAATCAGTATATGGCAAAACATTCTGCAAAAAGTTTCAAGCCAAAAGCTCAAGAACTATATTAGAGGCCTCCATCAACCTTCAGACCTTTATCCCCAATCTACCAGCAGGTCCTGATGGCGCCACTTCTCAACTACATTCCTCACTGGTCCACTTCTTTCCATCCCCATGGTACTATTCTAACGCAGGCTGCCATCACCTTTCACCAGATCTGTGGTAATAGCCACTCCACAATCCAGTCTCTAAACAAAGAGGTTAACTTTCACTTCAAATACACACAGTTTATATATACTTATGTATTTAAACTCCTTAACTTGGCCTATAGGATTCCATGTGATCTGGCTCCTTTGTCTTCTTAAGTAACATTTGAACATGACTTGTTTCCTCTGCTCTTTGCTTACTTTGTTCCTTACTCTCCAACAGTACCAGTCTCCTTCTCCTTTCTCTCTCTTTCTCTGTTTCTCTCTCTCTCTCTCTTTCTCTCTCTCAGGCTCTTCCTAGTGTCTGTAAGCTAGCTCCCTCTCATCAGGAATGAGCTCAAATCTCACCTCTGCAGGGAAACTGTCCTTAGCTAAGCTCCTTTTAGATTATACTCTGGTATGGCTTCCATTAGTAATTCTTTACTTGCCTTTCTTTGCTCACTCAAATGTGAGCTTCAAAAATAAAATTGTTTCACTCACTCATTCATGCATTTATTCATTCATTCCACATATAGTTGAATATTTTAGTACTGTTCTAGATCCAGTGTGGAAGCAAGCAAAGTCTGTACCCTTGCGCTTTCATTCTACTTGAAAGAGGCAAAATAAATATATGAAATGTGGGTCTGTGGTCCCAGCTACTTAGAAGGCTGAGGCAGGAGGATTGCTTGAGCCCAAGAGTTTGAGGCTGTAGTGAGCTAGGATTGTATCACTGCCCTCCTGGGGGATAGGGCAATACCTTGTGTCTAAAAATAAAGAAATAAATAAATCTTAATAAAATGCAAGAATAAACATGAAAGAAGAATAAGAGGATAGACAAAGGTGGAGGCATGGAAGGAGTTAGAGATATGAAAGAGGCATTTTTGAAGAGGTGACTTTTTTTTTTTTTTTAATGTGGCTAGGGCTGGATTTGAATCCACCACCTCCAGCATACGGGGCTGGCACCCTACTCTTTTGAACCATAGGCGCCGCCCAAGAGGTGACTTTTTTTTAACAGAGTCCCACTCATTCCCCAGACTAGTGTACTCTGTCATCAACCTAGCTCACAGCAACCTCAAACTTCCTAGGCTCAAGCGATCTTCCTGCCTCAGCCTCTTGAGTACCTGAGACTACAGGCACCCTCCACAATGCCCAGCTAATTTTCTATTCTTAGTAGAATAGGAGTCTCACTCTTCCTCTAGCTGGTCTCCAACTCCTGAGCTCAAGCAATCCTCCTTACTCAGCCTCCCAGAGTAGTAGGATTAAAGCCATGAGCCACCATGCCTGACCCTTGACTTTTAAACCAAGACTGAATAAAGTGAGAGAGCAAGCCATGGGGGAAAAAAGGGAGAATTTTTACAGAAGCCTAGCCTCAAGGAAGAGAAAAAAGGCAAGTTTAACTATCTTGAGTATCCTATTAAGACGCTGTTAACAACCAGATCTCCCAGATATCACACAGAATCTACTATACTCATTAATATTTTATTGTATTTAATAAATATTTATTGAATAAATTAATGGCTTATTAAATGAACAAGAAATTTTTTTATGCCCCAATGTGAAGACTTCAATGAACTTTTACAATGAACTAACATTGACAACTCCTTTCATGGGTACATCACTTCACAGTTTGCAGCATGCTTTCTACCAGGACTTCCTGTTTGACTCTATTCCCCAGCATCAGACAACCACTGTGAGGCTTCCAGAAGGGAAACCACCCAATCTTATATCATGGGGTGGTGAGAGATTTGGAGCCTGAGAAGGAACATCTAGTCCTAGCTTGGGAGTATCTCAGACTCAGGTGGAACAGGATTCATAGTAGCTTAGTAGCTGTGCTATTCTGGTGCCACAGTCTGTTTTGTGCTGCTTTGGCAGAATACCAAAGAACGAGTAATTCATACCCAGCAGAGGTTTATCTCCTCACAGTTCTGGGTTCCGGGTTGGCCATCAGGAAGGCAGGCAGCTGAGACGGCTCTTTGCAGAAAGGCCTGGCTTCCTTGTGGTCCTTCGGGAAAGCCATACAGAGATGGTCTGGTGATAAGGGGCACATCAGAGCCCTTGGGAAAGGAGGGCACAGTTAGGACAGGCTGCCAGCAGCATGAGAACTCCATCCTTGGGCTCACAGAATATCCTGTCCCAAACCCTCTCATAGCCCAGTCCTGAGATACTGTGAAATTCACTTCCACATCCATGTCCCTGGGTGGAGGGTCACACACATGTGAGTAGCACCGTGATCCATGTCCTCTTCATCACCTGCTGCTCCCAATGAACAGAAATTTAAGTGTGGTTCTTAGTGCTTGTTATTAAAAATAGATGCCTAGGGAAGTGAACAATTCTTAGTATAATCTCTGTGTGCAAAAAAGAACACATACACAGGCAATTATCTTAAAAACGAGACCTGGCTACACCAGCATGATGCAGACCCAGTGGTACAGAAGATAGCAAGAGTGATAATAGAAGCATGTAGATAGACATGCTAAGCGGAAAATCTGCTTAAAGAGATAAAAGTATTTGACCAAGTTCACCAGTGTAGAGTCAAATAAAAATTTTCAGCTGTCATAACAAGCCATCGATCAAACTTATAAAAAATATATCAGATTTGCTCTACAGATTGCCAAATTAAACAGGTAAAAAAAGACCTTTTGTGAGTTGATTATTGCTGTCTTTTTACATAATTAATATAATATCTAATATGGTCTGTGAGTTGAAGGATAACAGTAAGAAGCCTTAAGTACTTACAGACTCAGGCCTTTAAATTTAAAACAATACAGAAAATATTTGCATAATTTTAAGTAATTTAAATTAATTAATTTAATAATTTAAATGGCTATTACTCAAAAATACATTTCACAATAACTAGTGAAATTGCTTTTGTGTCTTAAAAGATTTTCAGATTTTTAATCTCATGTTGCCATAAAGCTAAATCAACTCATTTTCATAATAATCAACCACTATTACATACAAATCCAGATATCAGATTCTGTTTCGCAGTACAGATTACTGAAATGTCACCGAATGCATAGGTACACATCAGCATTTTCTTTTTCTTTCTTTCTTTTTTTTTTTTTTGAAACAAGCTGTCCCCCTGGGTAGAGTGCTGTGGCATCACAGCTCATAGTAACCTCCAACTCCTGGGCTCAAGTGAGTCTCCTGCCTCAGCCTCCCAAGTAGTTGGGACTACAGGCAACTGCCACAATGCCCGGCTTTTTTTTTTATTTGTTTGTTTGCAGCTGTCATTGTTGTTCGGCAGGCCCAGGTTGGATTTGAACCCACCACCTTAGGTGAACGTAGCTGGCACCTTACACACTTGAGCCACAGGCGCTGAGACTACATCAGCTTTTTCAACTTTTATTTCCTTTTTGCTCTTGCCTCTGAATCTTTTTTGTTTTTTCCTTTTTGAGACAGTCTCTGTCAGCCTGGATAGAGTACGGTGGCATAATAGCTCACAGCAACCTCAAACTTTTGGGCTCAAGTGATTCTCTTGCCTCAGCCTTCCAAGTAGCTGGGACTATAGGCTCCACCACACACCATGCTGTTTTTGGTGATGGGGTCTGATCTGGCTCAGGCTGGTTTTGAACTGAGCTTAAGAAATCTATCCACCTTGGCCTCCTAGAGTGCTAGGATTACAGGCATGAGCCAACACGCTCCACCTCTCTGAACCTTTTTTAAAGTTAAAGCCTTTAATAGTTTTTTTCCCTATCCCTGTGCCAAGCCTTCTAAATTTAAATTTCTACTAAAACATGAGCTAGTGTAGTGGATACAAAGTTAAACCTTCCTGATGGACGGATGCCTAAAGAAGAATGGTTTGGGGGGTTCTTTGGGAGAATGACGAATTCCTTGGTCTTATTTGTTTGTATCTTTCAGCTCATAATTACCTCGTCTTAGAAATAAAATTCCTATTAATGTATCATTTATATTATTATTTGATTTTAATAATTTATATTATTCAATGGCATCAGGTACTTTCAATCCCTGATGACTTCCTCTTACATTTTAAAAAATATACAGGCAATAATTGCTGCGATAAGGACTTTGTAGTTTCCTTTTCTCCCGACCCACCCCCACCATCCTACTCACTTGAATTTACCTGGCGAGCAAACGCTCCACCCAACTGAGCGGTGATTCTCTATGTTCATGAAACTTCCTTTTCCCAGAACTACATTAAATTTGCTTATTCACAAGTAGATTTTTCTCCCTAAAAATCTCACTTTCATTTTCTTCTGGAATGAAAACTAAGTCAGAAAAATGTCGGTTTCTTAGAACCTTGTCTTTCGCCTTATCCGGGGTCTTCTGAAATCATCTACTGGATATTATTTGAGCAATACTTTGCCTGGATCTCATATGACCCTCATTCCCTTGCAGAGGAAACACCCCTCAGTCTCCAATCCCCAGTGTGAAAACTGAAATGAAGAAATGCCAGATGACTTGCCCAAGGTCACTCACTACTAAGCGGGAACAGCTGGGCTTGGTCCGAGCTCTTTCTGCTCTTAGATCCTACACTCCTTCAGCTATGCCAAAATTTGTAGGCTAATACATCGCTCTTATTCACCCAGTTTTCTCTCATTGGTTCTTATTTTGTGTTAACCCAGGATTAAAAAAAAATTAATATAAAAGTACTACTTTTAGCCTATATACACACAAATATACTACTTTAGTGTTAAATACTTTACTTTAAGTTGTATTCTTCCAGAAATAGGTGACTGGGTAATGTGTGTGCCCCTTGGTAATCTCCTTTTCTCACTGGTGACAGATGGTGATGATTTCTCACGGTCTGGTACTCATTTTTAGTGTTTCTGTAGATTCTCCTTTCTGTGGTTCTGTGGACCACACCATTAGTCCGTCTCTACTCCTTTAGTATTGGAAACTGTATTGCAACAAATAGTCTCTTAATTCTATAGATGTACTCATCCATAAACATTTTATGGTGGTATTTCTTGAAAAGTAATGTTCAATCCACAGCATAATTAAAGTGAGCCAAATAGCTCTCCAGAAAATTTTATCAATTACGCTTCTGACAGAACCATAGATGTGTGTTCATTTTCAGTCTTCTTCAATGTTGGATATTATAACTTTTTGGAAAAAAAAAATTAGTGCTCAGTTTGATAGTCACGACAAGGATTTTTTTCATGTATGTTTTCATTTTAGAGAGTGAAGTTGGATTTCCTCATGTTTATTCATAATTTTTGGATTGCCTATAATAGTTCATAAATCTTTTTCTTCTTCATTTTTGAGAGGAATCTATATATGACATGCAAACATTTTTCTAATTTATCTCTCAACTACAAATTATATTCATGACATTTTTGATATATAGGGATTTTGATGTTATATATATATATAATATAATTATATAGATATCTATTGAAAACCTAGGAATATTTTCTTTTATACTACCTGGCATTAGTGTCCTAATTAGAAAGCATTTCCACTTCCCGAAGTTATGTGAATATTCACTAGTTATCTTCTATTTTAATGGTTTGGTTATTTATGCATGTATCTAAGTTACTTTGGCTTGTTTTAAAGCAAGGTTTTAACTTTCTCTTATCTGTCTTCAAAAGCTCAGCCAATTGTCCCAACATCATCTGATGAAAAATCTTTTCCCTACCAATTTGAAATACTTAATGACTAGACCCCAAAATGTTTTATGTACTTGGACTTGTTCATGGAATTTTGATTCTCTTATATTTTTTCTTTGTCCTACTTAAGATCAGTTCAACATCATACTGTTTTTTTATCCAGAAGGCAAACCTTCTCTCAGGGTTCATTGTCCTCAAAAATTCCATAACAATTCTCAAACAGTCTTTCAAAGAAGCGTTACAATTTTAATTTATAAAAATATGAGTCTGTATCCTTCTTCAGAGAGAAACAACAACTTCAAATTAAGTATTCCCACCAAATAGCATGATATGCTTCTCCATTCACTCAAATCATCTTTTGTAAAGTTCCTCTAATAGCCTGTGCGTATGCCATACACTGAAAAAACACATTTACATATATACTGATGTGAATAGAGTCATTTTAAAATCATTTTTCAAACTGGGCTTTCTTGAAACATTAGGAAGCCTTTGACTTTTTTGTATTTATTGTGTTGTCAACCACTTTCCTAAACTCTTTTATTAGTTTTAATATTTTTAGTTATTTATGTTTCTAACAATCAAATCATCTTTAAGCCATGGTAATTGAAGATTTTTCTTCATGAGTATTTGCATCACCTTTCCTCTTATTTTATAAAATGGAATTAATCCCCCAGAGTAACAGTGAATCTTATCTACTTTCTTATTTCAATGGAATATTTCAAAGTTTTCATTTTTAAGTACTAGGTATTGTTGGTGCAAGATTCTTTACTAAATTAAAGAATTCGTATTTTATTTTAAATTTACTAAGAGTTTTTATTCAGAATGAATTTCAGTTTTATCGAATGCTTTTTCAGTATTTATCAATAACATACTTTCTTCTTTTGACTTAGTCATGTGATAAAGTATGTTAGTGCTGCTCCATGAATCAAACTTACATTTTCTCTATTAGAATTAACCATATTTGATCATGCTGGGCTATTTTTTAATTTACTTTTGTTTGCTAATAATTTATTATTTTTGCACCTTTAGCTGTAGGTAAACGTGGTGTCTATTTTCCCCTTTTTGTATGCTACATCTTTTGGAATTTGGTAACAGCCTTGTGTTATTTGTATGAAATAAACTAAGATAATTTATGTGTGTGTGCACATGCACACTCAGGCACAGTCTAAATCTACATCTGTTTCTTAAAAACTTGAGAAAAATTTTATCTGGGCCTCTTGGCATTGGTGGAAGTAGATCTTTTGGAATTTTTTTTTTTCTTTTAGACAGAGTCTCACTCTGTTGCCCATGGTACAGTGCAGTGGCATCATCACAGCTCAGGCAACTTCAGAATCCTGGGCTCAAGTGATCCTCCTTCCTCAGCCTCCTAGGTAGCTGAGACTACAGGTGCCCATCAGCACAACCTGTTAAGTTCTCTGTTTTTAGTAGAAATAGGATCTTCCTCTTATTCAGGCTGGTCTCCAACTCCTGGCTTCAAGCACTCCTCCTACCTCAGCCTCCCAGAGTGCTGGGATTATAGGCATGAGCCACCACACCTGGCCTTGTTTTTTATTTCTTATATACTAATTGGTATGCTCAGGATTTTTACCTCATTGTGAATAAATTTTCATAATTTCTGTTTCCTGAAAACTAATCAATGTGTAAAAATACTTTTTATTCATTAATATAAGTATGTCATAATATTCTAATTTTTTATTTCAGGTAATTCGTGGGTACAAAGAAATAGGTTACAATGTTTGCACACTTGTTAGGTAGAGTCCCTCTTATAATTATGCCCCATCCCCAAGACGTGTACCATACACCCTAACATTGTGCCCACCAAGTGGGAGCACACTCATCCTCCTCCCTCTTCCCCTGTCCCTCCTTCCCCTCCCCCTACCTTGAATTGATTTGAGTTTTCTCTTACGTGGGCATGTATTAGATTGTCAACTGGCTTCATATTAGCATTGAAAACACTGGATACTTGCTTCTCTATTTTTGTGATACTTTACTAAGAAAAATGTTTCAACTCCATCTAGGTTAATACAAAAGATATAAATTCTCCATCTTTTTAATAACTGATTAATATTCCAAGGCATACATATATCACAGTTTGTTAATCCATTCCTGGGTTGGTGTACATTTACATTGGTTTCACATTTGGGCAATTGTAAATTGGGTTGAAATAAACATTCTAGTGTAAATGTCCTTATGATAAAATGATTATTTTTCTTCTGCGTAGATGCCTAGTAATGGGATTGCAGGCTCAAATGGGAGGTCTAAATTGAGCTCTTTGAGGATTCTCCATACTTGTTTCTGAAGGACAAAACAAAGCAAAAAGTCAACCTTCCGAATGGGAAAAGATATTTGCATGGTATGAATCTAACAAAGGGTTGATAACTAGAATCTGTAGAGAACTCCAGTTAATCAACAACAACAACAAAAAAGAGCAAACAATCTCATCTACTACTGGGCAAAAGATGTGAACAGAACCTTCTCTGAGGAAGACAGACAAATGGCTAACAAACACTTGAAAAAAATGGTCATCATCCCTAATCATCAGAGAAATGCAAATCAAAACCATCCTTGAGATGTCACCTATCTCCAGTAAGATTAGTCCACATCAAAAAGTCTCAAAGCTGCAGATGCTGGCATGGATGTGAAGAGAAGGAAACACTTTTACACTGTTGGTGGGACTACAAACTAATAATATTCTAATTTTTAATTGTCTTTCTTCCTAAGATCTGTTCCATGAAAATGTAATCTACTTATATGATACTTTCTAATTAACTAGTATAAGTATTGCATGATAGTCTAATTTTTAATTGCCTTACAATCTGAGATTATATCTTCTTTCTTATTCCTAACATTGTGCATCTGAATTTTCTTTCCTTTTTTTCTACTTCCAGAATCTTATTTTTTATTTATTAATTTTAAGGAATTAGTTTTTATTTATTTTTAAAGATTAATTTTACATTTTGGTCTTTCTCAATTATGTAAACTCTCAATTGCCATTTTCTTAGGTTTAAGTAGGTTTTTTTTTTAATAAGTAATTTTAATTATTTCCTCTATGCAGAGTTTTGGCTATACCTCTCAGTTGTTACTAATCAAAACTCTTCATTGACATTATCATCTAAATAATTAACACTTACGTATTTATTTTTATTCTTGTCTATTGATTAAAACTGAAAATTTAAACACATCAAACACCTTGCTATTGATTAAATCTGAAAATCCAAACATGTCAAACATCTTGTTATTAATTTCTAATGACACTCTTCTGTGGTCAGACAACAAGGTCCGCACAATTCATAATTTGAGGGATTTACACCTTTCCTATCTGGCCTAGATTATTATAACCTTTTATAAATATTTCATGAGAAATTTAAAAGAACACATACTTCCAAAAATGTGCAAAGTTCAATATAAATCCATTAATTCAAGCTTATTAATTTTAACTTCTTTTCCACATGATTTATCCATGACTAAGAAAGGTGAATTAAAGGTACTTATTGTGATTATGATTGTTTTCTCTTTCATATACTTATTACCTTTTGGTTTTAAATATTTTAAAGTATTACTTAGTACAAACATATTCATGACTGCGAGAGTTTCAATCTAGATTGTAGTTTCACTAATGCAATGGACCCATCTTCAAGTTTAGTTCCTTACATCTCAGTCCACTTCGCCTCACATTGATATTGCCATCCCTGGGTATCTTTGTTTGTTTCATTTTTTTGTTTTCTATTTTGCTTATGGAATTTTGTCTGTTCCTCTATGTTAGGAGTTGAATTTTGCCCTCCCTCAATGTATATGTTGAAATCCTAACCTGTAGTACCTCAGAATGTGACTGTGTTTAGAAATAGGGTTGTTGCACAGGTAGTGGGTTAAGATGAAGTCATCTTAACTAACTAGTTAAGGGCAGAATGTCATCTTATTTAGAAATAGTTATATATGTCGTTAGCTAAAATGAAGTTGTTTAGCTAAACCCTGCTTTAATATAACTGATGTCCTTAAAATGGGGACATTTTGACACAGACACATACACACGGAAGGAGCAGGGTGTAAAGGTGAAGGCAGAGATCAGAACGACACATCTCAAAGCCAAGAAACAGCAAAGACTTCCAGCAAGCCATCAGAAGGTGGGAGAGGCAGGAGCAAACTCTGGCTCATAGCTCGGTAGGAATCAATCCTGCTGGCGCCTTTTTCAGCCTTCTACCCTCCAGAACTGTGAGACAATGAATGTCTGTTGTTTAAGCCACTCAGTCTGTAGTAATTTGTTATGGCGGCCCTAGAAAACTAACACGCTTTATTCTGAGTCTTCCGTGTATTTTTGCTTGTGTATCCAACTCTTATGAATGGAACGTAATTAATCAACTGAAGGTGAATAAGGATAATAGGAGGCATAGGGTCGCAGATAACCTTGAATCACTACCACGACAAACCTCCATGACATTTTATTATCCAGTTTATCCAGTTAATATTCTGATTAATCAGAGTGCATATAAATCATGATTAAGGTACCACAGTGAATTAAAAGGCATTAACTTTCCCAGTGGATGTGATATTTGGCAACCTGCTTATTAATCCTGATTATTAGTCTCTCATAGTGCAGAACAAAATGATGAAGTAATGCACGCCTTGAGGTGGGAAGCAGAATTCCAGGTCCTCAGCCCCTATGTGTCACCCTCACCTGCATAGCCACCCCGATTCCCTCTTTCTCTCCCAAGTGGATGAGCAATGCTAATCGTGTTATGATCTCACTACCTTCTTGCCTACCACAGTTTTCTGATTGAAATGATCTGGCATTTTAGACAAAAATCATTGGGTGACATTTTTTTTTCTTGTGTATATGGATATTCTCTTTTAAAACTTGATATTGGTATTCTATGTTCATAATGCATTAACAATTATTTTGAGATATCTGGGTTTTATTGTATTATTATTTAATATTTTAAGACTATGTTTTCTACATTATTTTTGGTTTTTAGAAACTTATTTCCTTTTTTCATTGCTTATAATTTCTCGACTCTTTCAAGAATGTTACTCGTATTTTTTGGTTTTTTAGTTTTTGCAGATTCTGAGAATTTTTTCATTGCCTTCACACATGGAAGGCAAATTTACTAGGTACAGAATCTTCCTGTAAGCTGTATTTTTATGCTGAAACTCCATAGATATTTTTACATCTTTTCTGACATTTGGGCATTGTGCAGAAGTTTGTTGCCAGTTTCATAATTATTACTGTAGTTAGTAACCTCTTTCTTTTGCTGAGATACTCACAGGAATTTTTAAAATTGAGAGTCAGACAAATTCATGAATGTTCATTTGAGGTATGTTTTAGTTATTAATTTCATCACTGAGTGAGATCTTTCATTTTAAACTTGTAAGTTCTTCAATTTAGGAAATTTTCTACTGTTTTATCTTCAGATACTTCTTCTCTTCAATATTTCCTCTCTTTCTGGGATTTCTATTGTACAAAGTATCCTGCATCTAATCAAAAGTTTTCCTTCATCTTTTAATTTTTTTTTCTTTTCTTTCTGAGATATTTGAAGAAAATCAGGATTGTGTACTAAATCTCTAATATTGTTTTCTGCAGTATGCAATGTGTTTCATTTAAAAGTTATTTATTATGAATATTTAAATCTCAATCCCCAAACTTTTAGATTCATAATTGAGTCTAGTTCTCAAATGCATCACACTGATGTCAATTTCTGCTTACAGCTTTGGCTTTGACTCTCTATATCTGACATGTAGGGTCTTACTGAATTTTCTTCTGAGATTGGCTATGAATTTACAACAAAGCCATGAGACTCTTCTTGTTAAAAAAAAAATTATGAGGGGTGGCACCTGTGGCTCAGTGGATAGGGTGCTGGCCCCGTATACTGACTGTGGTGGGTTCAAACCCAGTCCTGGTCAAAACTGAAACAAAAAATTAGCCAGGCGTTGTGACAGGTGCCTGTAGTCCCAGCTACTTGGGAGGCAGAGGCAAGAGAATCACCTAAGCCCAAGAGCTGGAGGTTGCTGTGAGCTGTGACACCACAGCACTCTACCAAGGGTGACAAAGTGAGACTCTGAAGTACTGCTGTTCTTGACTGAGCTGTTGCACTAGGCCCAACAGATCAGATCAAACCAGAACAGAGTCTCCTGTGCTAGGTGCCTCATACTCAAATGGAACTTTTAAAAGGGTCAATTTGTGAAAAAGAAGAGAGTCACAGCAGCCATCAGAAGGAGGCCAGTTTATCCTAATCACCATGGTAACCCTGTAAGGAAAGTAACTTGGAAACAACCAATCCACTTTAAACTTGTGTCTGCTGCTTCTGCCCTTTTCTGCCTGTAAACCCCATCTTCTCTGCTCAGATCATTAGAGCTTTCTTTATTTTATGGATGGGATGCTGACTTATTCACAAATTGCTAATAAAAGCTAATCAAATCTTTAAAATTCAGTTTGTTAAAATTTTATTTTTTGGCAGTGTCCAAGCTGTTCCTATATGACCTATGTATGTTGCTTTCCTCCCACTTAGTGTGGTCTATAATGCAATGTTTGTGTCTTGCTTTATGACCCCAATTGTGACCACAGCATTTTTGTTCTGTTAAACCTGTTAAACCCAGAAATAAGAAGCACATCTTGGAGTAGCTGACTTAAATTTACTTCCTCTGAGGCTTGTATTTGGAAGGGATTTTTATTTTTATATTTGTTTATATATTTATTTAGAGACAGAATCTCACTTTGTCACCCTGGGTAGAGGTACCATGGCATCATAACTTACAGCAATCTCAAATCCTTGGGCTCAAGTGATCCTCTTGCTTCAGCCTCCCACGCAGGTTGCTCTGAGTTAGAATGGCCCACAGCCTGGGTAACACAATGAAACTCTGCCTCAAAAAAAAAAAAAAAATAGGTAAACACTATATTGGGTAGCCTAGCTTCTTAGATTCCCAATGGAAGATGAATTTCCCAGTTGACAATACAGGGACACTTCCTGTATGCTATGAATGGTCCAGGGCCCAGATCCTTTCTTTGCAGCATTATTAAGTTTCCCTGCCATTTATCATGTAAGAGTTTCTCAGGATGTCCACTTAATCGCTACAGCTGTAATTTGGGGTAGCTACCATTGTTACAACCAGAGAACTAATACCATATTTAAATTCTGTGAGTCCCATGTCACTATGCAAAGGCTGATTGGAAGTCTGGGAAGACAAAGATTTACCTAAGGCCCCAAAAGTTGTGTGAGATTATAGGTTGAATGATTTAAAGATAAAAATGCTTCAAATCAATTAACTGAAAACAGAGAAAGTCTTCCTTAAACATTACTTTATATCATCTAATTTATAGTAATGGCTATTAAATTCATTTTAAGCCGTAGAATGTTTGCCCTTGATGGATCATAAGAGCCATTTAGTCTAAATTTTATATTGTAGAGATAAGGACATTCAGACCTAGGGGTTGTAGGTGCATGACCTGTCCAAGATCCATCACTCAGCTAACTTGGGGCTATACACTGTGTTTCTTGCTTCCCAATCTAAGTATTTTCCTTTACTATATAATGTGTTATAGAAAAATTTTGCATGTCACTATAAAGAATCGTACAACATATTTATCTCTTTTTCTTATGGCTTAAAGTAGTGATTATGATGAAAAATCCATATTTTAGTCGATCATGAGCTCAACACAAAGCCATCAGAGAATCATATGGGTTATTTAAGGGGTTGAGGGGGTAGGGTCTGCTAGCTTCCAAATGCTGAACCCTACCACTTTTTCAAGGGGTAGGAAATTTTCAAAGCATGCAGCAGCTGAAAAAATCTGACACATACTGCTGGGGAAAAAAGGGATAAAATAGTGCTGCTCATCTTCTTGGTTGTCAAGTTGACAATCAGTGCTATGATTCATCTCTGAGCCCTGCTAACTTGGCACTACCATGCAACAGAGAACCGTAATCCAAGCGACAGTGTTCAAATCGGAACTGATTTGATTGTTCTCTTGTGATAGACACCAGGAGCCTAAGAACTCTTTTACCATCTCTTTAAATGAGAGACCTTAGAGGTGACAAAAATGCTTTGATTTTAATGCTCGGTTTTATTATACTGAAGATACAGAGATGTGTGTATGCATATACATCCATATATTAATATGATATACATTTGTCAGTGTGTACCCCATATATATATATCATTTGTTCTTCAAATTTCAGATAAAGGCAAATGTGTTGTTTTGCACAAAACAGTGAAAATTATCATTATGTTCCATTAATATTATTTTTATATAACCTAAATCACTTGCAACTCTTAAAGAGGAGCCAAATTTTCCAGTGAAATTTATTAATTTATGAAATTTTAGCTATATTTGGCAACAGGAACTTTCAAACTTTTCAGTGTTATGCACCACATAAAATAGATGTTTAAAATAAGAAAATATATAATTTGTGGATTGATGGGGATAATATAAGTCACTTATAAAATAGAATGTAATGGGAGCAGATTCCACCAACATATGGAAAGTCCCGTTTCTAACTCTATTGCATACATGAGCCCATGGTTGCAGTTTGAGACTGTGAAAACATGATGGAGCCAAATTTTCTCTTTTGCCTAAGTATATGCTCACAGTATCCAAATATATATTCCCACATAAATAAAAAATGAAACAAGTTTCAATCATGTGATCAACAAACACTTATTGCATACTTACTATGTGTTCAGTGGTGTCCTAGAGAATGGTGTAAATAAGATATGATATCAAGTAAGTCATGCCATAGAAGGGAAGAATTAACTGATAAGTATGTCAGGTATAATTATAGGCTACAAAACAGACATACAAAGTATAAGGATCAAACTAGAGTAACTGCCTCATGTCATCATCAGGTGGGGAGGAAGGAAAAGCCACAATAACATTTATTTTTGTAAGTCTATAACCAAGTTCAAAAGAAAGAAAGTAAATCTCCAGGATCGAAATGGAGAACCAAGAGCCAAAGAAGTAAGCAGAAACTTTTATCAGCATGATCCATATGGAAAATGGACTTGAACATGAGCCCAGGAGGCTGAGGGCTGGGATTGTAAACACTCCCAAGAAGACAGACATCATGGCCCCTGTTCTTGGGAGGCAAGGGACTGGTATTGATAATTGCACATAAAATCTGGAATTTCAAGGGACTGAGCTTTCCACAAAAAGGAGATTAAAATTTGTTGCTTATTTGCCCAGAGAAATGGCTAAGAGACTTTTATCTATTAAGGGCAATGGATGAGGACAAACTCACACAGAGAAAAGAATTGAAGCTTGTGCCATATCTAAATTAAGTGAGATTAGTGTTGTCAAAGCAGTAGAATGTATCCAAAGCCTAAGGAAAAATAAAAATCAACTTAGACTTTTATGCTCATCTGATCTATCATTAATTATGGTAGTAAAATAAAGACAAAGATAGCATTAGGTACACAAAAACCCTCTACAGTGAATTATTAAAAAATATATTTCTGGGCAGTGCCTGTGGCTCAGTGAGTAGGGCACCAGCCCCATATACCCAGGGTGGCACGTTTGAACTGGGCCCTAGCCAAACTGCAACAAAAAAATAGTCAGGTGTTGTGGGGGACGCCTGTAGTCCCAGCTACTCGGGAGGCTGAGGCAAGAGAATCACCTAAGCCCAAGAGCTAGAGGTTGCTGTAAGCTATGACACCATGGCACTCTACCAAGGGTGACAAAGTGACACTCTGTCTCTAAAAAAAAAAAAAAAAAAAAAAACTGTATTTCTGCAAAATAATACTATCAAAAATAGAAAAAATAATACAATAATGACAATAATAAACACAGAAGTGAAAAATCAGGATAAACAAGCAAAGGCAAGCAAAGAAATGGGTAAGAATTTGGGGAAATATTAATAAGCATTCATCATCATGATGATGAAATATAATAAATCAAGGTGAAGTTTTAAAAGTGAGAATGGATTTATAGCTTTGAATATATAACTAAATGACACTGAATATGTGACCTCCCTCTGCTCTCAACCCCCATTTCAATTGACTTATTTCTTTTTGATCATACTAATGCTTTCTTTTCATAAGCTTTAGTTTTCAGATATTGATACAGGTTTCTTTTGATTAGTATGTGTCTGAAATCTTTTTCTATCCTTTTGCTGTCAATCTTTCTGGTGTTTCTCTTGTAGATATCTCATATATATATATATATATATACAAAACGTATTGTTGGATTTTTCTTGTTTTAATCCAACCTTAGAATTTTTTTGTTTTAAATGATAAATTATTACATTTATGTTTAATACAATTAATGAAATATTTGATATACAGTCTACTGTCTTGTATTTTGTTGTTTGTCCTATCCTTTTCTTCATTCCTTTTATTTTTTCTTGTCTATTTTCTTTAGGACCAATATTATTTCTACTTCACTCTCTTCTGTCTCTGCTCTGGAGGTTATACAAGCTATTTCTATTTTATTTACATATAAATTAATCATCAGTAACTCTCTTCTCAAATAAGACCTATAGAATACATGGAGTCCAATCACCCACATTCTATCTTCCTTATTACTGTTGTCCAATATTTAACCACATCTTGTGTTTATAATCAGAAAATAGGTGATCTATTTCATTCAGTTAATATTTATTTAGTTATCCACATTTTTACCAATTCCTTTGCTCTTCAGTCTTTCTTAACTCCCAGAATTTTCCTGGGTCATTTTCCTTTTCCTTTAACTAAATCCTTTAGAAAATCTGTTAATGTGGGTTGGTTAATGGTAAACCCTTCCAATTCTTGCTCTGCTGAAAAGATACATATTTTACCCCTGCTATTGAATACCTTGACACAGTAAATCATTATACATTACCTTGTATTTTCCTATGCTGGTTCTAAGCCATACAATCTCTTTCTGTTCTTTAATTTTAGGGTATCCCTAAAATTTTAGCATATGTGGATTTCATTTCCTTAATACAACTTAGGCTTCACTGAATAGTAAGAGTCAAAATTTATATCTTTCTATTATTAAAAACTTGGTTATTGAATATTGCGGTACCATCATCACAAGTATCAGACAAAATAGAAGTCTGGAAATACCAAGTATTAGCATAGAATGTGGGAAAAAGAAATATCATATACTTCAGGGGACAGTATCAGTGAACAAACTACTTTGGAGAGTAATCTGACATTATCTAAAAAGTTGAAAATGTTCATCCCTTGCAATGCATAAATTCCATTTCTAAGTACCATAGAACCTCCACTGTTGACCACTTCCCTACATTGACCACTTCTTTAAGTTGACCTAGTTTTCATAGAGTGGACAAGCACTACATATACGTACCAGTACAGTAGGCCTAGTTCCTTATGTTGACCACTGCCATATGTTGACCACTTTGCCACAGTCCCTTGAGTGGTCACTTATAGAGATTCTACTGTATATATCACAGAGACACATTCTCAGGGAAACATAGGCACTGACATGTGTTGCAGCCTTGTAGGTAATTACTAAGGTGTGGAACTACCTAAATGTACGTTGGGATGGATACACTGACTATACTCATACAAAGTTCAATTAAAAACTAACTACACAGTTAAAAATTACTCAAATAAATCTGTGGTTATTATATTAAAATTGATAGATGTTGAGTGCTAATTGCAGTATTACACATTTGTTTACGTATATGAGACAGTGGTATTTATAGTTATAAACTTATTGACAATCTAGGAAGGTTTGGATGCATGCCACCTTTAGGAAAGGGAAAGAATGAATCAACTTGGGAAAGGAAAGGAAATTGGAAAGGTGGAATTCAGCTATGCTTTTAGTGTTATGTTTCTTTAAAAAAGAAAATGATCTCAAGCAAAATGCTAACATTATTCAGATCTTGTGGTTAAGTAAGTGGACATTTTTATCTGCTCTGTCCCTTCCTGTATATGTTTATAATTAATCTATAGTTATAAAAAAAAACACTACGATATTAAAATCTAAGAAAGGAAAACTTCTAATACAGTTTTATCATCTCAATATATGCCTTTGAAGATACTAGAACAAAGCTGGCTACCACTACTACCAACACGTCACTTCAGCATGTGCGTAGAGAATCATTCCAATCAGGAATTCTCTCTAGTTGCCACTCCCTAAACTCAACTTCCATGACCTCTGGCTTCTACCTCCTTCCTATCCAGATCACTCCATCTTGTATCTCAATACCAACAATTCCTCAGCCATAAAGGGACATACAATTCACAAATTATACCCCTGTCTAATAGCATATTTCTGCCAAGTGCTCTGGCTCCCACATTAGGTTCCATGTCGGCCATTATAATCTCTTACTTGCTTTATATTCTTATGGCTGAACCAAAAATTCTGCTTGACCCCTACCTTGTCTAGTCTAAACATGTTCCCAGATGGATGAATGAGGGTGGAGAGAAACCTATAACCATGCTGAGGGGTTTCCTCTTTAGTTCACAACTTAAAACTAAAGAAAACCATTATGCTGCCCAGAAAATGATGTTAGTTTATTTTATTCTCTCTCCTAAGTTCTTAAACAATTATTTTACAGCTTCCTTTCTTTCCTCAATCCTCTATTACCTCCTTCTACCCCTTTAACCAGATAATGTCCTTACTTAGTATTTCCCTAAATAAAATAAAAACAGTTAGAATAGAGCTAGCACATATTCCCGCCATTATATCTACCAAAGCTCCCACATCTGTACCTACATCCCACCATCTCCTGTCTTTCCTATCACTAAAAAATAAACCATCTCTGATCTTATCTATGACAATCCTTCACCTTCTGCACTGATCCTATCCCCTCTCACCTACTCAACTTCATCTCTAATTATCTCCCTTTCTTTTATATGATCAGGTTTTCTCTCTACTGACTCATTATCATGAAACATGCTGTAATTCCTCCAAGATTAAAAAAAAAAAAAACCTGGCCAGGTGTAGTGCCTCATGCCTGTCTGTAATCCCAGCACTCTGGGAGGCCTAGGAGGGTGGATTGCTTGAGCTTGGTAGTTGAAGAACAGCTTGAGCAAGAGTGAGACCCATCTCTAAAAACAGTCAGGATGTTGTGGCGGGCACCTATAGATCCAGCTACTCAGGAGTCTGAGGTAAAATGATCACTTGAGCACAAAAGTTCAAGGTTGCTGTGAGCTATGATGACACCATGAAACTCTACTGAGAGTGGCAAAGTGAGACTCTGTTTCAAAAAAAAAAAATTAAAAAATAAAAAATCTTGGTCTCTCCTCTGCCTTAAACTATCACTCTATTTCTTTACTCTTCTTAATAGTAAAACTTCTCAAGATTTTTTTATGCAGCTGTACAGCTGTTTTACTTCCTTTTCCCCATTCTCTCTTGAACCACTACTGATCAGTCTTTCTCCCTATCTCTGTACAAAAGCTTCTGTCCAGTTCACCATTGATCTCTGCATCATCAAATCTAATGAAGGATTTTTTGACCTTATTTTACAGGACTCAGCAGCATTTAAAGCAGTTGATTACTCTCTCCGCCTTGAAATACTTTCTTCACTTGTCTTACTGAGTTCTACTCTCTCCTGGTTCTCCTTCTTCCTCACTGGCAAATCCATTTTAATCCCATCAACATCCACCTTTCCTCCTCATCTTCCTGACCTCAGTGGAATGTCTCATGGCTCAGTTCCTGAACTTCTTTTCTAATAAATCATCATTAATTCCACTGTTGATCTCATATACATATGAGATTCATTACTTCAAAAATTTTATGTCCCAAATCAGCCTTATATCTCCACCTGTCTACTCAACATTGTTTACCCTCCCACTTCTTACAGATCTTGCTCAAATACCATCAGAGGGAACTTCCTTGACCACCATATCAAAATCTCACCAATCTTGCCCCTTTCTCTTCTCCTTAATCTGTTACATTTGTCTCCATAGCATGTTAAGCATCTGAGAGACCATATATTTATTGATTGATTCATCATCTGGCTTCCAGCAATAATTGATTACTCTACCAATATTGCACTTATGTTCTGCAGTGGACTTGTTTCATGCTACGCAAAGGATTGCAAGGTGCTTGCAGACAAGAATCATAATTTATTATGTGTTATATTCTGTAAGTTCTAGTATAGTAAGCTATAAACAGTGGATGTTCAGCCAACGTGGAGAGATATTTAGCAAACAGTTAGAATATGTGGTCCTGGAAGTGGGCAGGGAATGTGAAATCAGATATGGCTCTTTGATAGCCATTTGAAGTAGGGCAATTATCTAGATAATTCAGATCTTAAAAAATCCTTTAATGAGAAAGGTACTTAACAAGGGGAAATTAGCCAGTTTATCAGCTTTCATTCATCTTAATCTTATGATCAATTCCTAATACTTCCCACCAAAGATACAGCTATTTAATGACTATAGAATATAAATCAGGCAGCAGTTTAGAGTCTCAGAACCAATTGCCAGAGGGCAACATTATATCAGGAATTGCAGAAGGAATGGGAAGGAGAGAAACTGGGATTTTCTTGAGTAAATACAATATAGAGTAATTCAACTGTGAAGAGCACATATGAGACCCCAGTGCATCTACATTTGGGGAGAAATGGGACTTTAAAGATGTGCTTTCATGTGGGAAAAGCCCTTTTTATTACAAATATACTCCAAGTAAGTGGCAGTTTTCATACCAAAATGGTGCTGTATTCATAGCACATCACCTGTCTCGTGTGACAAAAGCATAGAAAGTGCAAGCCATTTCTGAACGTTCTGAATTCTTTGGAGAATGTACAGATTATTATATGGTATTTATGGAAGTAAGTGGTACAATAATCAGTTGGCAAAAACACTTGCAGTATAACCCTCTCCCACTTTCACAAGCACAAAACTTCCCAGATTAATATTCAGAGTGTGATGTCAAGTTGTTGCCTTTGTTTTGTCTTTATTTTTCACTTTCCAAAAACATGGCTTTGATATGTCAGTTATACAAATTATTTTCATTTCATTTATATTTCACAAAAAATAATTGAACAAAATTAAACTTCAAAATTCATTAGTGTCCAATTCCTTGCAAAATTGTGACTGCACTTAGGAAATAAAAGCCTACAACAAATTTTATATATGCTCTTTCACTGTAATGCTTTTTATAACATACATTTTTTGTGTGTGAGTTCCAGGAAGTAGAAAACACTCCCTGGAGAGCAAATATTTTTCTATTTTCTTGGGATATATTTTCCTTAGTGTAAACTGTCTTTCAGTGCTATTTCTTTAATATGAACCCTCCCTTCCTCTGCAAGCTTTGGACTCAGTGGCCTTTTGGTTTGTTTTCACAGAAGCCTGTATACTCTTCCTTCTGTTCCTTTCTTACACCATGCCTCCCACCTCCTTCTCTGATGATCCAAATCTTACCTCTTCTTCAGTTCACATCTCAAATTCTATATCATTAAAGTTCTAATTTTTCTTTTTTAGACATTAAAATGTACAAATAATGATTATGCAACTCAGCTAATTTTTCAAGGTGAATATACCTTGTAACTAGCTGCTAGATGAGAAAAGAGAGCATCAACAGAGCCTCAGAACTAAATTAAGTCCAGGTTCTAAAATCAAATGCCAGTAAAGGCCATGCTTTGTAAATGTGGTTAAACAATGACTTTTCTTTATTTTTGTGTGTTTATTTACTTATTTATTTTGAGACAGTCTCATGTTGGCACCCTCAGTAGAGCACCATAGCATCACAGCTCACTACAATCTCAAACTCTTGGGCTTAAGCAATCCTCTTGCCTCAGCCACCTGACTAGCTGGGAGCAGCTGCACAATGCCCACCTATTTTTTTAAGAGACAGGATCTTGCTCTTGCTCAGGCTGTGTTTTGAACTCCTTAGCTCAAGCAATCCACTATGATCTTAGGCATGAGCCACCATGTACAGCCCAATGACTTCTCTTTAAGGAAAGAAAATGGGAATCATAGAAATGCAATGTGGGTATGGTTTATCCAAGGAAGATAACAAAGAATTTTAGTTCTCTCTTAATATTAAAAACAATAACAACAATAAGAAAAGCCTGGATGTTAAACTCCAACACTCAAAGACTGATAAATAAATATGGTTTCTGCTAAAAAAAAAAAAATTTAAGGCATTTTTAATATTTCACCATTTGGAGCCTAATAAGTAAAGAGAAGGGACAATGGGCATGTATGAATGGCAAAAATATTTTACATTTAAGGAAAACTTCTATAGGATAGGAAGCAAGATGGCAGCAAAGTAACAGCTTCTTTGCAACCAGGCACAGACAGATTGAGGAGAGAAGACTCCATGCACCTCTGGCTGGTGGGCTCTGCCCAGAAACATCCTTTTGGGGACACAGGGAAGCAGCGGGAAACTTCTGCACCCAGGGAGAAGACAAAAGCAGTGAAGTGGCAAGTGGTTGTGTTTGGTCTGAGGCCATGGCAGCTGCCAAGGCTGTAGCTACAGCAACAGTGAGATTGCAGACAGGGACAGCCTTCCCTGTGGGTTGTTTTCTTTTTTCAGACTTGGGTACTTGGTTGATCTACCTTGGGAGAACTTGGGTGAGTGTATGAGTGACTTTGAGTGGTTTCCAGAGGCTGGGATGGAGTTGCTGGGCCAGAAAAGAGCATTCATTGTTTGGCTGCAGGCTGGGCGCAGCTATTGTAGGAGACCTGCCCTGCATGCTCAGCCCTCAGGGTCCAAGAGTGAGGCCTGTGCTAAGAAACTATAGGCAAGTGATCTAGTGACTTTGAACAGCACCCAGAGGCCAAGACTGAAACACAGGAAAAGGTAGGGATTTCACTGTTTGGCAGTAGGAGAGCTGCCTTGCAGCCTCAGTCCTCAGGGGCATATAGCAAGGCCAGTTTGACATGGCTGATAAGTGGGCAGCCACTTCAGGAGAGATCCCAGCAACACATGCTTTCCTGGGAAAGCCTCAACTTAGCCAAGGGTCATGGCTTAAAGTGTCTTTTAAGCAGACTAAGGAGAGATTCAGGCTCTCAACCCTGAGAAGTTAGAGGGCAAAGTAGTAAGGAGAGGCTGCCACTCTCCATCTTATACAGCTGTATCAGCATTGTGAGTAGCATCTCATGTCCCAGAAGATCACCTGTTGCCCAGATAATATTCAGCAAGATATACATATTGCTTTGCTTTTGTTTTTGTTTTTTTCTTTCTCTTTTTTTAATTTTGTCTTTTCCCTCTAGATTTATTCTTTTTCTTTTTTCTTCATTTCTCTAGTGTAAATATAATTTTTCACTGTTGCCTTCTATAATAATAAGAATTTCATTTTTGCAAGTTTTTCTGCCCCTTTTATTTGTTCTTTCCCCCAATTTTATTCTGTAAGGTTTTTGTTTGTTTGTTTGCTTACTTGTTTGTTTTGCTTTTATTTATAGAATTTTTGTTTTTCTTCTGTATTTGGTGGAGGTGGGGTTTTGAGTCTGCTCAGGCTGGCAAAGAGCTACAGGCCTCAAGGGAACAATTTACTCCAGCACCCAGAGGCTGGAAGTTTATAAGGTGTGGGTCAAAGTACCCTACTGTACATTTCTATTACTCCTGTCTACCTCTTTCTTTTTGTCGATCTTCTCTTTTGCTCACCTCCTTTCCTTTCTCTTTTTCCTTTCTTTTAATCTTTTTTCCCTTCTGTCTTTTCCTGTTATTCCTATACCAAAAGGACACATTAACACCTTAGGTCAGAGGCATGATAACTTAAAGAGCAAGAGAAAGTGAAAGGAAAATTAGGGCAAGGAAACAGACAAAAGAAAACACACATGAGGAAGAAAAAACAGAAAAATCCTGGCAACATGAAAAGCCAGACCAGAGAAACACCCACAAGGGACCATGGGGTAGCTCCTGCAGATGATTCCACCTATTAAAAAAATGTTAAAAATGACAAAAGGGGAATTTATAATATGGATGATTTTTAAAATGAAGGAAATTGAAGAGAAAGTGAAAAATAAACAAAATGAAATCCAAAAACAGAATCAAATAAGAGATGAACAATATGAAGAATATAGAAAAGATATCGCAGAGCTGAAGGAATTGAAGCAGTTGGCGAACTTAAAGATTCAATAGAAAGTATCAACAAGAGATTAAACCATGCAGCAGAAAGAATCTCAGAGGTAGAGGACAAAGCTCTTTAGATAACTCAGATAGTTAAAGAAGCAGAAAAAAAGAGAGAGAAAGCAGAGCATTCACTGACAGAATTATGGGACTCTATGAAGGTTCAAACATAGGAGTTATAGGTATGCCAGAAGGGGAAGAAGAATGCCCCAAAGGAATGGAAGCCATACTAGAGAATATTATAAATGAAAATGTCCCAAATATTACTTCCTTTCAGAGAGATATTGGACCCCAGGTCGCCTCAACTCAAATAGAGCTTCTCCAAAACACATTGAGATGAACCTGTCCAAAGTCAAGACAAAAGAAAAGATTTTGCAAGCTGCCGAGAGTAAGCATCAATTGACCTACAGAGGAAAATCCATCAGGGTGACTGCAGACTTCTCTAATGAAACTTTTCAACCCAGAAGACAATGATCATCTATTTTTAATCTACTTCAGCAAAACAATTTTCAGCCCAGAATTCTATATCCTGCTAAGATAAGCTTTAAAATTGATGGAGAAATCAAATCTTTTACTGATATGCAAACATTGAGGAAATTTGCCACAACAAGACCAGCTCTACAGGAAATACTTCAACCTGTTCTACACACTGACCATCACAATGGACCACCATCAAAGTAAATACTCAGAAATTAAAGGACAGAACCTAGCTTCCACAATGATGCAAAAGATAAAACTAAGCAATGGACTTTCACAAAATAAGATGAATAGAACACTTCTACACTTACCAATTATCTCAATAAATGTTAATGGCTTGAATTCCCCACTGAAGAGAGATAGATTGGCTGATTGGATAAAAAAAAAAAAAAAAAAAGCACACAAGCCATCCATCTGCTGTCTTCAGGAAACACACTGAGCCTCAGAGTTAAAGGTTGGAAGACAATTTTCCAGGGAAACAGAATTCAGAAGAAAAGAATCTTATTTTCAGATACAAGTGGATTTAAAGCAACTCAAGTGAAAAAGGACAAAGATGGACACTTCATATTGGTCAAGGGAAAAATAAAACAAGAAGACATTTCAATTCTAAATATTTATGCACCCAATTTAAATGTGCCTAGATTCTTGAAACAGACCTTAATTAGTCTGAGTAATATGATATACTATAACACCATAATAACAGGGAACTCTAACACTCCTCTTACAGAACTGGACAGATCCTCTAAACAGAAATTAAACAAAAATATAAGAAACTTAAATAAGACCCTAGAACAACTGTGCTTGGTAGATGCATATAGAACACTCCATTCCAAAGATAAAGAACATACATTCTTCTCATTCATCAGCCGATGGAACATTCTCCCAAATTGATCATATCCTAGGATACAAATAAAACTCAACAGAATCAAAAGAATTGAAATTTTACCTTGTATCTTCTCAGACCATGAGGCACTAAAGGTGGAACTCAACTCCAACAAAAATGTTCAACCCCACACAAAGGCATGGAAATTAAACAACCTTATGCTGAATGACAGTTGGGTGCAGGAAGAAATAAAAGAGGAAATTATTAACTTCTTTGAGCATAACAACAATGAAGACACAGGCTACCAAAACCTGTGGGATACAGCAAAAGCAGTCCTAAGAGGAAAATTTCTCACTTTAGATGCCTACATCTGAAAAACAGAAAAAGAGCGCATCAGCAAACTAACAAGTCATCTTATGGAATTGGCAAAAGAAGAACAATCTGAGCCTAAACTCAGCAGAAGAAAATAAATATCAAAATTAAATTTAAGATCAATGAAATTGAAAACAAAAAATCATTCAAAAAATTAATGAAACAAGAAGTTAGTTTTTTGAAAATAAATGAATAAAATAGATCAACCTTTGGCCAGACTAACTAGAAATAAAAAGTAAAATCTCTAGTAACCTCAATTAGAAATTATAAAGGGGAAATAACAACAGATGCCACAGAGATACAAGAGATTATCTCTGAATACAACAAGACACTCTATGCCCAGAAATCCGACAATGTGAAGGAAATAGATCAATATTTGGACTCACACCCTCTCCCTAAACTTAGGAAGAAACACATCTCCTGAACAGACCAATTTCAAGCACTGAAATCAAAGAAACAATAAAAAATCTCCCAATCAAAAAATTCCCTGTTCCGGGTGGCTTCACACCAGAATGTTATCAAATATTCAAAGAAGAGCATATTCCCATACTGCAGAAATTATTCCAAAAAATTGAGGAGGAAGGAATCTTCCCCAACACATTCTATGAAGCAAACATTACCCAGATACCAAAACCAGTCCATAAACGTTATGCACCATATCAACAGAAGCCAAAACAAAGACCATATGAGCCTCTCAATAGATGCAGAAAAAGCCTTCAATAAAATCCAGCATCCTTTTCTAATCAGAACACTGAAGAGTACAGGCATAGTGGCACATTTCTTAAACTGATTGAAGCTATCTATGATAAACCCATAGATAATATTTTACTGAATGGAGTAAATGGAAGCTTTTCCACTTAGAACTGGAACTAGACAAAGTTGTCCTCTAACACCACTACTATAGAACATAGTGATGGAAGTTCTAGCCAATACAATTAGACAAGAGAAGAAAATAAAGGGCATCCAAATGGGAGTAGAGGAGGTCAAACTCTCCCTCTTTGCTGATAATATGATCTTAAACTTAGACAGTTCCAAAGACTCAACCACAAGACTCTTGCTTGTGAACAAAAAATACAGTAATGTCTCAGGATATAAAGTCAATGTCCACAAGTCAGTAGCCTTTATATACACCAATAACAGCCAAGATGAGAGGTTAATTAAGGACACAACTCCCTTCATTAGAGCTCCAAAGAAAATGAAATACTTAAGAATATACCTAACGAAAGAGGTGAAGGACCTCTATAGAGAAAATTATGAAACCCTGAGAAAAGAAATAGCAGAGGAAATTAACAAATGAAGAACATACCATGCTCATGGCTGGGAAGAATCAACATTGTTAAAAATGTCTATGCTTCCCAAAGCAATCTACAGATTCACTGCCATCCCTATTAAAATACTAACATCATAAATATCAACATAAATATCAATAACAACCAAAAAATAATGCTTCACTTTGTAATGGATTCAGAAAAAAAAAAAACTGTATAACAAAGGCAGTTCTTAGTAATAAAAACAAAGCTGTAGTATAGACTTTAGACTATACTACAAAGCCATAGTGGTCAAAACAGCATGGTACTGGCACAAAAATAGAGACATAGACATTTGGAATTGAATAGAAAACCAGGAAATGAAACTCACATCTTACAGCCACCTAATCTTTGATAAACCACACAAGAACATACACTGGTGGAAAGAATCCCTATTTAATAAATGGCACTGGGAGAACTGGATATCCACATGTAAAAGATTGAAACTGGACCCACACCTTTCTCCACTCACAAAAATTGATTCAAGATGGATAAAAGACCTAAATTTAAGGCAGGAAATGGTAAAAATCCTCCAGAAAAGCATGGGGAAAACACTTAAATATATCAGCCAGGGGAAAGAATTTATGAAGAAGACTTCTGTGGCAATTGCAACAACAAAAATAAACAAATGGGACTTAATTAAACTGAAAAACTTCTGTGCAGCTAAAGAGACAACAACCAAAGCAATTAGGGGGCCATTTTAAACAGTGAAACCACCAACAGGAAGCACAAACATGCAAGAGATTTTGTGCTAAATTGATGGCAAAGGGACACTCATTTACATTTGAGAACTAAAACAAGAAAGTACTGCATTGCCTTGTTTAATACTTCATCTGGAAACATGCACATTGAGAGCCTTGAATTTTTTACCACTCTCTGCAAATCCATGAACTACCATGAAAGTGCCACAAGTATGATTTTGGTGTTGCAAGTGAATTTTTGTGAGTAGACAAATTTGCAATAAGAGAATCTTCCAATAATGAGGATTGACTGTAGTTAGAAATGCTTTAAGAAAATTACATAGTGAATTACTGAGTTCTTAGATTGTGTAATAAGAGTGAATAAAATGAAGAAAGAAGAGTATTTAAGGAATAACTCTAGAAAGTTTGAAAGGGCAGGGCCAGGAAACTGAAAGCTTACTAAATATAAAAGGATACATACTTTTCCCCAGATTAATGGTACAGAAACAAAATTTAATCTAATATATGTTTCCTCTACCTAAGTTGGAAAAGCAATCAACAGAAAGTAAGCATTTTAAGAATTAAGAGAGGTACCTGCTTGATAAGTATATATGCAGTTTTTACAATAACTTTTTGTAAATAATTTACCTTTATGTAGCAGAAGCTACCTTGAAAGGAAGATGCCATTTCTGGCTAATAAAATGACTATAAAAGGAAATAATAGTGTTTGACAGATTTCCTTTTTCATAAATTATGAGTCTCTTGCCCCAACCGCAATATTAGTTGACTCAGAGGAGGAAAGTGGCTTCCAAATGAGTATTGTTCTTTGGAATTCACAAAATAATGTCTTTGCAAGCTTTAATTATAACCATAGATGTTTCCAATCTTTAAAAAATACAAATTAAAAAAGCAAAACCAAAAGAGGTTGTACATTTTGAAACTTTGTATAATGCTAATAAAACCTTTTCTAAATTGAAAAATAATATAGCCTTCATCTGTGCCTTCAAGGTAACACTCAGTACACCCTTTTACATGTAAGCAATTTCAGTAAAATGAGAGGAACAGAGTTCTTCAATTTGCAGAATAGCTATTGAGTCAATAACAAAGAGAATTTGCTACAGGGGACAGCAGATGTTTTCAAATATTTTTAAATAACATAATCTCTAAGCTTATGGGGGGGAGAAATAGTTTGTAAGAAAGCCCTCCGTGAAACAATTTTTACTGTATTATTTATGTTTTCGATTATTTCTGTTACATTGTTCTACCAAGACACTGAGTAGTCAGAATAAAAGGAAAAAGGAGACTTTTTTTTTTTTTTGCAGTTTTTGGCCTGGGCTGGGTTAGAACCCCCCACCTCACTCCTTTGAGCCACAGGCACCACCCTAAAAGGAAACTTGTCAGGCTGCATATGACAACAACTCTAATTATTATTAATTGAAAATTTTAATGTAGCACTCTACACAGGGTAACAGCTTGAGACTCTGTCTCAATAGAATTTTTAATGTATTTTACAATTTAAACTTCATTTGCCAAATAAATTTATTTGAATTTAATAATAATCCTTTGAGATAAGTGTGGCAGTAGTTAGTTCCACTGTTTTCTGGAATAAAAAAAGAGGAGGGAAGGAGGGAAAGAAGGAAGGAAGGGGGGAAGGAGGGAGGGGAGGGGAGGGGAGGGGAGGGAGGGAAGAAACCAAGAAGAAAAGAAGGAAGGAAATAACAGAAATCTAAGTAACAGACTGAAGATAATGTAGTTTCTATATAAAGCAGATAAAAAAAATCTCATGTAGGTCTGCCCAGTAGCTGCTTAAGGATGACTTTATCCATGGAAATATTTTACCACTTTTTTCCATCTAAAAGTGAAATTCAAAATCCAGCTATATTATGTCATTTTTAGAAGCTACATATCCTGCAGAAGACAGTTTTTTTTTATCAGTTTTCTTTTAAGCATCTGCTTTTGCCATGTCAATAAACTAGTTTGAAAAGTTGAAAAATCTAATAGAGGGTCTGCAGAGCACCAAGCATCTTGTTGGAATAACTTGTTGCCCAAATTGACAGATTTTAGATGTTCAGTTTGAACTGCAGACAAGCTCAGTACCTCTGTGCTGTGACCTTCTCTACATCATCCATTGTCTCCTGAGCAAGCGTACACAAGAGTGATCCTCACATTTTTAGATGTGTGAGAATTTTTCATCAACAGTAAACCATGTGGTATTGTTCTGGTTAAAACCTGTTCCTGTATCTGCTTGTCAAGTTGGGAGGGAGTAGCAGAGAGGGGTTAGAAATGTTGTTTTATTGTTTTATTTTATAGTAAGAAGAAGTATAACCTTGCTGAGAGGGTGACAAATTCAGTTATAGTCAACCAGTACTTGACAGGTTTTATCAGAAAACCAAACAAGGAAAGAGTATGTATGCCTGCTACCAGCTGTCACAGTATTGAACAACGAATGTTTGATGAAGCCGGCCCGCAAATATACACATCTCCGTGGAAGTCAGCTTTAAGTAGCAACTAGCTGACAAAATTAACAAGAAAAGACCTTGGCAGAGGGTATCAAAAGAAAAGAAAACAAGAGGGAAAAAAAAAGAAGAGACCAAAAACCTCCCAGTTCCTTTATTTGTTTAGGTGTATATTGAAAGAGCCTCTATGCAAGGTAGAATTCGAAATGCAATTGCAGTTTTTTTAAAGATGAATACATGGTCTTCATCTCAGCCTATGTGGAAAATACAGTTTGGATAATTGTCAGATTTTCCAAAAGTAGAAGCTGTGAAAAGTAGAAACTGGTTGGTTAGAAACGTAAGGGTTCTGAGTGCCTCTGAAACAGCCCCGCAGCTTTTTGCTGATGGGACAGAAAACAGAAGCAGACAGTGACACACAGATAAAGGGACTCACTCAATGCCCTATATCACACAGGCCAGCCCCAGATTTAGTTATCCTATTCAAAATCATTTGTTCCTGAAGCAGAATTAAAACAGCAGAATTTTGTTTTTATAAGTTTTAGCTCATTGAATGATAACATCTAGTATTTTATGGTGAATAGAGTAGTGTTATAAATTACATGTTCTCTCAATTTGAAAAAGCCACAGATATTATCTGTTGGGTTTATTTTATTTCTTATTTCTAGCTAAAGATTCATTTTTCTTACCCCAAATTCTCCCCTCTGAAATCAAAACTCAGTTTCATTTCCCATTTTTAAAGGAAAATGCTATATAATTAATCTAAATTTTTCTCAAAATTCATGAAAATACAGTAAATTTTAACCCAATGTCATTGATGGATTCTTGGAATCTGTGAATTTAAGTGATACAATATATATAGGAGGTCTTTAAATAAAGTGGTTTCATTCAACTTCCTCTGTTGTAGCATTAATGAGGGGAAAAAATTGCTTTTGTTATATGTTGTTTCACTTCAAGTCATAATTTTCAAGGACCTATTGACAATATTAGGTGAGGACTTCAAATTAGAGAATGATCAAGTATGAAAATGATATTTCAAATCATTAAAAAAAAATGCTTTTACCATCTTCGATGATCCCCTCCAGTGTTTCTGTTGTATATTTGTGATACCTCTATTACCAAGCCCAAATTTGCAGCCTGGCCTTTGTTACTTTTATATATTAAACAGTGAGTTTCTGGACTACAAGGATCTGATCTAATTTAACTTTGATTCTTCCCAAGTCCAACTCCAGCCATTGCTCATAGCAGGTATTGGTGAGTGATGATAGGACTGACTGTAAACCCACATGTGTTTAAGATACTCAATGCAACTAGGCTGTGGCCATTCCAGACAGAGGCCTGCAGCTCCCATATTATTACTCTAACGATAGTCCCTTAGCTTACCCTGTTTTAAACAGAAGGACAAATCTGCTAACTGTGGAAGAAAGACATAAAAGATTATACTCCACACAGAGTCTATTCACAGAAGTAAATAGAAAGCTTGGGAAAGAAATTCTATATTCCTACCCCCAGATAGAGCTTTCACTAAAATGTAATAGGCCATAATTAAATCATCAACACAATAATGAATCTTCACATGTGCATTTTCCTTGAACTTTGAGTCTGTTTTTACATTTTTTAGCTCAAGTGATAACATCTAGTATTTTATGGTGCATAGTGTTATAAATATAAATCTCATGTCTGTCAATCTGGAAAAGCCACAAATATCATCTATTGGGGTTTTCACTTCTTTTTTATTTTTCATTTCTTATCTCTGCCTCTCCAAATTTTTCCAATCTATACTGAGTTAAAGAATTTTTAAGATTTTTTAAAAAATCTGTTCCATTATTTATCTATTTCCAGGGTGGTAAATACGGTTTAATCTTGACAATAGAGATACAGAGATGAAAAACTCCTGTGATGGATTCTATAAGTAGGAAATGTCTTAAGACAAAATTGTTCTTCACACTGCATAGATATAAGTCCCCATACCTATTGCCTGAAAGGGCAATAGTTGACTGGAATTTGATACTTCGCTATTAAAAATACAATGGAGGAAGAGATTGGGGAAACTGGTAGAAATGGTAAGGACACAATTCCATGAAGAGAAAATGCCAAAAACAAAGTCTCTGGAGATCAGTGAAAAGAATCAGATGCAAGGTTTAACCTTAATGATTGCTCTTGTGTGGACATTAAACTGAAAGTGACCCTCCTCTTTCTCTTCGAGAATAAGAAAAGAACTGCTAAGAAATCTGACATGTATCTTTAGTGCAAGGACTGAGACAAAACTGATTTAGATGTCAATAGCAAACTTAGGGTGCGAGGTCCCAGTGAGAGGCCTCTCTCTTCATTCTTAAGACTTGGCTGGAGGTAACAGCTGTTAGCAGTGTGAAGCCATAGGTGTCTGTGCATGACTGTGCTTGGTAGCCTCCTCACATTAGGGATGATGCTTGGCCCCAGGAGCATCAAAGCTGCACCAGCTGTTCCCTTCAGTCCTCACAGAGTCCCCAGTGGACCTTATATGTGCAGACCCATCCCACAAGAATCAGGCCTGAGCCATGGTTTAGCCTAAAATGTTTTCTGGGGGAGTAACCTCTCTACCCTTCCCTCCCATGGGCTCCTGTATGAGACTCTTCTCCAGTGGCCAAAATAAGATAAGGGGGGAAAAAAATCTCCTCCAATAAAAAAAGCAAACTTAGAGGCCAGTTCAGGTAGCTAGCTCACTATAATCCTAGACCTCTAGAAGAAAAAGGCAGAGGAAGAACAAGATAAGGAGAAAGAGGAAGAAGAGGAAGAAAAGAAGGAGGAATAGCAATAGTTAGAAAAAAACTGGAATAAATGGTTGACTGTAGTTATGCTAATTCTGGGGATGTGTGTCCTTTAATACAGAGATACCCAAACCATTGTAAGAATGGAAGAAAATGGAATTTTAATCTTGACCTTCATCTCCTGTTTCATGGATGTCTGTAGCCATAATACAAATTCATGCCACACTTCTGGAAGCTGGATATGATGTTCACATGTAGCAAAGTTTCTCAGAAATCTTCATGTTGAACCGGAGATTCAATTACACATGCCACTCACTTCTGCCCCAGAGCTTTGCCCTTGATGAGGAAAATCTTAGCTCTATGTAATATTATCAGTGTTGTTAGAATGCATTTGAAGTCAGCAAGGGGAACTGAGCTATAGTGAGGTAAAGTGAGTTTCTCAATATTTAATAAAGAATCAGTGCCTGAAGAAGCTGATTCATATTTGTGACAAGAAGTTGGCATTCATTTTAAAGAATTTATTGATTCCATGCATAAGGTGTGCAAGAAGTGTTTCATCAATGTATGTATAAAGATATATGTGTGTATATATATATATTCATTCTTCTTTTCTTCTTGAGCACTGGAACAAAGGTCATTGGGGAAATCTATCTGAATTTTGCAATGCATTGGCTGAGAAATCATTTAGGTGAATTTATTTCCTGTACTCTGAGTATGTGTATGCATAAACACGAGCATACGTACACTATTGAGAGCATACATAGAGTTTATGCAATTATGACAGAATATATAACCTAATAATCATATAAAGGTCGGATTATTAATAAAACACCCAAAAATGACTTCCATAAAAATTACTTGCATAGAAGTGACTAACCTGGTAGAGAAGCCCAAAGACCCGCCTTGAAGGATTCATGTATGTTAACTGCTATTGCATCCTGTATGTTAAGAGAAGAAGTAGACTTTTCAGTGATAGATTTTAAAAGCATCAAGAAAGGCCACTCTCCCCAAATGCCTACTTTCACTAGCACCTCCCCTGAAATTCTACCACCAGAAATCTGTCTTGTGTAAGACCAGAAGGAAACAAGAAGTCATTTTTCTGATTGGCAAGCACAGTATGTGTGACTTGTATTTTTCTCTATATACTTTTCTTAATTTTCACATTCCTTTTGTTAATTTAGCCATTTTAGAAAAAGTATTTAATGTATATGGTTCCTGAATAGAGTACCTGTGTCAAACAACTCTGTAGTCCCAGGAATCTCTGGCACAGTGAGAAATACCCAGTTGACACCTAATAAGTATGTTTGATAGACAGAAATATCTATTTCTCTGGTTTGGGGCATTATCTCCAGATAAATTACCTTCAGGTAATGACACATTTTCAGCAGTTCTCAGACTTTGGTAGAGGACGAGGTCATCTTGTTCCCAAACCTACTGCCAGGCATTTTAGGTATTTGCATTTTCAAGGTGAACAGGGCCCTGCAGGAGCCGCCAAGAGGAAGATGGGGCAGGAGAGAACTACAAAGAGAAGGCCGACAGCATCAGAATGTTGTCCACATTATGAAAACAGCCAGAGAAGATGAGAAAGTGCTTCTCAAGCCACATGACACTGAGACACAGGGTTCAGTACCAACGCCTCAGGGACTAGAGGGAAGGGGACAGGCAGGCATTTCTAGAGGGTACAGTCCAGTGCCCCCAGCTGTGGTTCAATTAAAGCAGTTCACTTTTGATCAACTAATACTTCACACATTTCACTTGAAGGAAGGATTCCACTGCTGACAGGAAAAAATAAGAAAGAAACAAAACGAATTTTGTTGGTTTCTAGTCCTGGCCCTAGAGGAAATTTCCATTCCTACATGCAAATCATTCAAAAGGCCAAAGAAGGGAAAGGGCTATCTGCTTTGTGAACTGATAAGAGAAAAATCTCTGCCACCTTATTCAAGTCGAGAGGAAAGAATGGTTTATAAACATTGGTTTTTCAGTCCATCAGGGCGTCAGGCCCCTGCGTTGCCAAGAGACACCTCCAGTGCTGAAATGAAATAAGATGATTGTGTTTACATTAACATCCCCATTTGATTTACTGTTTGATTAAGTTGAAGGAGAGGGGGAAATCGGAATCCACCTGCCCAGCTTCACTGGAGAGAAGGCCTAGCACGGAGAGAAGCCACACACATGGTCCCCAACAAAGGCAGAGGGCAAAGAGGTCATTTTACTTCCTCGATTCCCCACTCGACATTCAGCTACCTCCACAGCTCTAGGGCCCCTTTGCAACCCCACCATTAAAACCTGATTTGAGAAAAGAGGCTGATGAACCTCCTTGGCAAGCGTAAAGGTATCGAGAAAGTGGCATCAAACACAGAAAACGGTATAGATTTGGGGTCCAAAAAGGATGGGATCAGAAGAAAGGAGCTTATGTTCACAGGAAGTTGAACAAGGAGTCCCATTTGTCATGAAGTCTGCCACATATTAACTTCCTCTGGGATAGGTGTAATAACTTTTATGTAGAGAAAATGAAAGTAAGTGTGGGAGTCAAATGCCTTAAAGCAGGGGTCCTCAAACTTGTTAAACAGGGGGCCAGTTCACTGTCCCTCAGACCATTGGAGGGCCGGACTGTGGGCCCCAGGAGCAGCTGGCTGCTAAGCAGGACAGGCAGTGGCAGCAAAAACACCCAGTGGGCTAGATAAATGTCCTTGGCGTGCCGAATGTAGCCCACAGGCCATAGTTTGAGGACGCCTACAAGAATATAAGGATGGGCTCGGCGCCTATAGCTCAACTGGCTAGGGCGCCAGCCACGTACACCTAAGGTGGTGGGTTTGAATCCCCAGCCCGGACCCGCCAAACAACAATGACGGCTGCAACCAAAACATAGCCGGGCGTTGTGGCGGGCGCCTGTGGTCCCAGCTACTTGGGAGGCGGAGGCAGGAGACTCGCTTGAGCCCAGGAGTTGGAGGTTGCTGTGAGCTGTAATGCCATGGCACTCTACCCAGGGGGATAGCTTGAGGCTCTGTCTCAAAAAAAAAAAAAAAAAAAAAGAATATAAGGATGGTGTTTTTAACTGGCTGCTCTATCCCCCTCCTTTTGCAGAAAAGGTCAGAGGAGGTGTCTGCAAACAGACAGTTTAAGGAGGACGTGCTTCACACAGCCCACTGTGCGACAGCCACATGGATGAGTTGCAACTGTTGTGTGGTGAGGAGGATTGTGTGTAGTGATGTTTCTTCTTATCAGAAGAGTGAAAACACCAAAATGTATAAATAGTTAATTTGTTATAAGTTAGATAAAATTCAAAGTCATTCCTGTAGTAACATCAATCTTTCTCACCCTCATCTGAACTTTCTGGCATGAAATTGAAATAGGTAGCCATACATGGGAACATGCTAGTGAGTTTTAATTTACTTCTCTGAACTTTCTATCAAAATCTTGATACAAGAGTATGCTACACTTATAAACATCTCATGTGTCATAGTTGAAAAAACAGAACCTATGGTAAACAGGACAATATATTCCCTTCAATTTTATCATATCAATCCCTGACCTGATGCTTAAAAGCATTTTAAGGGGTTAAGAAGTATAAAACACTCAGCACAGTGCTCGGTGCTTCGTTCATGATTCACATTTGTTGTGGTTGTAGACGTTGCTGTGTCCTTAATAAGGTTAGGTCCCAAGTTTGGAAGTTCTTGATAAGATATGTTTTATTTCAAGATTTGCTGTGATATGTTGTAAAAGAAACTCCATTGTACTCTGCAATATCAGCTTTAAAAGCCCTAAAAGGAAATAAACCAGAATCAGGAGGAAATTATTAAGGAACGTACTGCCCGATTCTAAAGCAGTCTGCCACTGATCCCGATCTTTCCTCCATTATGGTTTTCTTTCTTATCTAATAGCACTTGTAATTCCACCCTTTTTTATTCTTTCTTCTCAACCTGCTTCAGCAAACACCTGGTGAGACTTACAATGAGTTAGAAATCATACTAAGCTCAAAAATATAAATGCTACCAGACCTTTCTTCTTTCACCCTCTTTTGAAAACCTTGTTCTTTTGCATGTTATGCCAGGCGTCTGCAGCATCCCCTTCTTCTCTTCTTTCCTCTCCTGTCCTGTCTTTGAAAAGTCATCTACAAAACTCATGGCCACTTCTCACATTTAGTTAAGATTTGAACTCACCATTTTCTTCTCCATCTCCATAACTGCTCTCCATACCCAGTGTGTCTTCAGTTTCTCTTGGGACAACCCACTTCACAACCTGGCATCTGAATTCTTTCTTGACTTCTTTCAAATTCATCCTCGGACTTCCTACTTCAGCCATCACCATCCATAACCACACTTTGTACCTTCTCATTATCAAGGCTGTTCTATAACATAAAGCACCATTTCAGATACTCTACCTTGGATCACCACTTCCCATTGTTCCAGCCCTCTCACTCACTCACTCATGAAAATTTAGACCTCTATTAAGATTTGCCAAGTTTGGACTATTTCTCTGTCCCTATCATTTCTCCCTCTCTGCATATCAACCCCTCTCCAGGCAAACCTCCATGGTCCATTCCCTCGATGACACTCTTCCTAACTGTCCAAGTACCCCAGACTTCAACTTCATACAATACATATGAAAGAAAAAATATCTAACCTTAAATCATTTTAAAATCCTCTGCTTCCATCAATCACACAAGCACAAGGCTAGTGTCATAGTAGATTTGTGGTCTTTAACCTCATGTTAATACTCATGTACGCCTAGAAATCTGCTGTGTCTTGCAGTTGATCAGTATTTTATTTTCCAAAGTTGCCATTTTAAATTTTCTTCCACTCTTCTTAAATTCTCACCGCCTCTTCACTCTCACACAGGACTTTGCCTTCTGCCTTACCAAAGAGAAGTGAAAATTTCCTCAGCTTCCTATCACCCTCCATCTCCAGGCGTACTGCACCTGTTCTCAGTTTTCCTCTTCACCTCTTAGACATGTCCCTCATTCTACCCAAGGCTAATCTTCCCATCTGTGTCTTAGAACCCGAGCATTCCTTCTCAGGAAACTTGCTCCATCAACGACATTCTAGTGCAGGGAGGTATAGCTGTTAAGCACAAGGGCTCTAGTAGGAGACTGTGTTCAAATCTCAGCTCTACCTCTTACTATTAATGTAGTCTTGGCCATGTGGGTAGTGTTTCTCACTTTTCTCACATAGAAGAGAGGAAAAGCAATAACAGTCTCTATATCAAAGTTGACTTGTGTGGATTAAGTAAATTAACACATAGAAAATGTTTAGAGGGTGGTGCCTGTGGCTCAGTGAGTAGGGTGTCAGCCCCATATACCGAGGGTGGTGAGTTCAAACCCAACCCTGGCAAAACTGCAACAACAACAAAAATAAAAAAATAAAAAAATAAAAGTTTAAAAAAAAAAAAAAGAAAATATTTAGAAAGGTATCTGACAATCTATGTTAACTCCTATGATTACTTGACTTTTTTGATCAATAGCTGTGGTAGTCAAATCTTTCTCATTATAAAAGAAGAACTTCTACAAAGCAATTTTGAAAAACAGAGACATGTTCTAACTTTTAAATGTAGGTAGAAGACGTGAAGCGGCACCTTACAAAAGAGGGTATCTACATGGCCAACAAGCATCTAAAAGGTGTTCTACATCGTTAAGTCACCAGGGATATGTAAGTAAATCTATGATGTGATATCACCACATATCTGCCAGAAAAGCCAAAAGTAGTTGGGAGAAGACAATGCAAATGTTGGTGAGGATGTGGAGAAAATGAAACTTTCATACATTGCTGGTGGGAGTTAAAAATTTGAACAACTCTTGGAAAGTCAGTTGGCTGCATTCACTAATGCTAAATACTCTCATGTCCTCTTTCCCAACAATTGAACTTCTACATATATGTGCAGAATATACAGGGAATACAAATAATAATTTGCAGGGAAACATTATTTTTAATAGCAAATAAAAGGGGAAACAACTCAAAATGTCAACCAATAGCAAATTTGATAAATAAATGTGATTTAATTATAAAATGAAACACCAGACAACAAAGAAAAAGAACAAACTATACTTATACCCAACAACATGGATGAATTTCAAAGATACAATATTGAGAAAAAAAATGCCAGAAACAGAAAGTACAGACTATATGAGATCAGATAATTAAGTTCACAAACTCAGTCCTAGAAAAAGTACTACATACCTTATTGGTGAATATCACTATGGTCACCTTTGAAGTACTCCCCTTGGGAAAACATGTACCAATGCCAATGCCTCGTCCACCCTTCAAAGCAATTTGGAACTCTTTTTCTGGAACGGACATCAGAAATGTCATCATATGAGGTCAATTTAAGTTTGTGCACTCATCTGAGAAAAAGTGCTATATATCTCATTGCTGAATATCACTCCAGTCACCACATGGCCAAGGGAAGTACTTTGAAGGGGACCATAGTGATATGTGTATTCAGCAAAGAGGTACGTAGCACTTGTTGTGGGATGAGTTCACAAACTTAATTGTCAGACCTTGTAGAACTCCATTAAAGCAAGATTCAAAAGCAGGCAAACTAATTTATGCTGATGGAGAGTTGCTACCTTTGCCAACTGGTAATAACTGGCAGAGAGCATGAATGAGAGAGGCCACCAGAAGGCTGAAACTTCCATGTCTTAGTCTGGAGAATAGTTACATCATGAAAATGTGTCATCCACCTGTGCATTTACTACATTTATGATATATTGTACATTAATAAAAAGTATAACCAAAAAAAAGGTAACTCCTTCCAAAACATCACCATCCTGACACTATCATCATAGATAAACGTTCAGAAATTAAGTCTCCTCCTTCTCCTCTGTCGTATAGTCCTCACCTAGGTCTTCCATCTTCTTAATTACAAAGAGAATACTTTCCCAAGATAATGACAAAGTCTTTGTTGCCAAATCCAGAAGACTCACATCATTCTTTGTTAATACTTGATTTTCAGCATTGTTTTATTTTATTTCTTTCTTGTCTGCATTTATGTTTTTATTTTTTTATTTCAATAGATTTAGGGGGTTCAAGGTTTTTGATGCATGAATGAATTGAATAATGAAATCAGTCCTTTTAGTGTTATTGTAATGCAAATAATGTATATTGTACTCAATAGGTAATTTTTTCTCCCTCTCCCCAGTCCCATCCTTGCTGTTCTGAACCTACAAAGTCTATTATAACACTTTGTATAACCATGAATGCCCATTGCTTAGCTCCTACTTAGAAGTGAGTACATATGGTGTTTGTTTTTCCATTCCTGAAATACTTCACTTAGGATAATGGCTTCCAGTTCCACCCAAGTTGCTACAAAGACATTATTTCATGCTATTTTATGCCTGAGTAGTATTCCATGGTGTGTGTGTGTATGTGTGTGTGTGTGTGTATCTCACATTTTCATTATTTCATTGTCAGTTGAGGGACACATGGTCGATTCTTCATCTTTGTAATTATGAATTGTGCTACAATAAATATACAAGTTCATGTATTTTTTTGATATAATGATTTCTTCTCCTTTGGGTAGACACCTAGTAGTGGGAATGCTGGATCAAATGGTACATCTACTTTTAGTTTTTTGAGGAATTTCCATATTGTTTTCCACAAAGGTGGTATTAATTTAACTCCTACCATAGTGAATAAAGTGAATAAGGGTTTTCTTTTTACCACATTACACCAACATCTGTTGTTTTGTGAATTTTTAGTAATGACCATTCCGACAAGAGTAAGGTGGTGTCTCCTTGTGGTTTTAATTTACATTTCCCTGATGATTAGTGATACTGAGTATTTTTCATATGTTGTTATTCATGTGTATATTTTCTTTTTAAAAAATGTCTGTTCATATACTTTGCCTACTTTTTAATGGAGTAACTTTTTTTACTTGATAATTTGTTTGATTTCTTCCTAGATATTAGTCCTTTGTCATATATCCAATTTGCAAATATTGTCTCCTTTTTTCTAGGTTCTTAGTTTATTTTGTTGGTTATTTCTTCAGCTGTGCATAAACTGTGCATAAACTTCAGCTGTGCTTAATTATGTCCCATTTATTTTGGGGGGGGGTGTTGTTGTCGTATTTGCTTTTGGGGTCTTAGTCATAAATTTTTTGCCAAGGCCAAGTCCAGAATAGTTTTTTCTAAGATTTTTCTTCTTGAATTTATATAATGTCAGGTCTAACATTTAAGTTCTTAATCCATCATGAGTTAATTTTTGCACATGGTGAGAGACAGGGGTTGTTTTATTCTTTTGCATGTGGCTCTCCAGTTTTCCCACTGCCATTTATTGATAGGGTACCCTTTCCCCAGTGAAAATTTTTGTCTACTTTGTTGAAGATGAGTTGGCTGTAGTTGTGTGATTTTATTTCTGAATTCTCTATTCTGTTCCCCTGATCCAGTGTCTACTTTTATACCAGCACCAGACTATTTTGATTGCTACTATAGTCTTGTAGTACAAATTGAAGTTAAATAATATGATGCTTCCAGATTTGTTCTTTTTGCTTAGGATTGCTTTGGCTATTGAAGCTCTTTTTTAATTCCATATAAAATTTAAGACTATTTTATCTAATTATGTGAAAAGTGACTTTGGTATTTTTGAGAGTCCCTTTTAAAATTAATTTCTAGTTTTATTCTACTGTGTTACGAGAAGATATATGGCATGATTTCATTTTTTTAATTTTCTGAGACTTCTTTTCTGGCTTAACATATGATCTATCTTGGAAAATGCCCATGTGCTGATGAGAAGAATGTATATTCCGCAGTTTGGGCTTAGAATGTTCTGTAAATGTCTGTTAGGTCCATTTGTTCTAGAGTCCTGTTTAAGTCCAATGTTTCTTTATTGATTTTCTGCCTCAATGACCTGTTCAGTTCTCTCAGTGGAATGTTGGATTCTCCCAGTATTTTTTTTTTTTTTTTTTTTTTTTTGCAGTAAGAAGGAACATGGTTTTTAATGTCAATATGTTAGGGGCGATAATCATAAATATTTATTGGTTTTCTTAGATCATAATTATTTAAATGGGAAAAAGTTGCATTATTTGTAGAACGTGAGTGCTGAAAAATATATTTCAAGATCACTTAGTCCAATCCTCCTCAACCACACAATTGAAACTGAAGCCCAGAAGTTAAGCAACTTACCTGCCGGGAGAGTTAACCAGAATGAATTCTTTTGCCTCTGGTGTCCATGTAAATATTAGAACTTTATTGAGATAAAGGAGCATACTCTCTATAACCAGAGAGACATACCAAGAGAAACATACCTCTTGGTTTATCTTCTGGTTTGGGGGCAAAAATTTCTTTCACCTATTCACTGTCACCAGGAGTGAGAACAGGAAAGACAACACTATTCTAGTTTCCCATGTCAACGGCCATGCTGAATTTGGTGTTAAACCCACACGACAGAAGTAAGCAAAGCTTATAGGCTTAACGAGCATCGTTTTTTGCTGGTGTCAGTTAGGAACACAGGGGCAATCCAGAGCCCATTCGCTGCCTTTCCAGAGCCACAGGAGGAAAAGAAGGTTGGGGCAAAACACCTGACTTCAGGGTTATTTGAGGCTATTTAGAAATTTGGCATGTTCTTCTCCTCTTGGTAACAAAGTTTCTCCTCCTATCTTTGGACCAGTCTTTTCCTTTAGCATTCCGTCTCGTTCCCATTTGTAGAGGCCACAATTACTGCAGTGCTTGTTTGGGAGCCTGTCCAGGGAGATGCTCCTGTTCCCACAGGGACACTTGAAGAACCTTTTCACGCCGTCGTGCCAGTGGAGGTCGTGCTGCTCAGCGATGCAGGTCTCCAGAGGCTTGAAATGGGTGTAGTTGCACATCTTGCACGTCACGACCCGACACTTCACTTCTCTGATGTTTCTCATCTTTTCTTCCATTTGTTCTTTTTTCACCAGTGGCTCAAAATAGCGTTCCTGCAGCTCGGCCTCGGCCTCTTTCAGGATGCCTGTGTGCTTTGACTTTGCTTTTAGAATTTTCTGAAATTCCTCAGATTCCAGGTAGGCAAGCTGCTCTCTCCTCTTCACGGCAGGCTCCAATTCATCCTCAGCTGGGGGAGAAGATGTGGTGTTCTTTTCTACACGTTCCATCACTTCCAGGACGTCCTGGGCGTCCTTTTGCTTTGTTTTAATGCTGTTTGGGTTCGTTTTTGTAAGAATCTGCCCTTTTGTCCTTAATTTGGTGATAGCAGCCAACTTTTTGGCTTCTGCTAAAGCACTCAGTTTCGGTCTTGGTGGTGGTGACTCATCAAAAAAGAGAACGTCATCTCCTTCTGAGATGCCACGCCCAAGCTTGGGCATCAATGTGGTTGGGCTTCCTTCCATCCTGGGGAACTCCGCACCCACCCGTGGAGATTGGGCAGGGGGCTGTTGGGATGAGGATGGCACAGCTGGGCTCTTGACTTCACTTGAGCTTTGAAGAAATTGTCTCTGGAGAGCTTCTGATTTCCTTTTCCTTATCTCCAACATTTGCTGCTTCTGTTGCTTCAAGAGGGCCGAGGCTGATATCGACTGGATGGCAGGTTTGGGGCCTCCCATGATTCCTGCAGCCGTGGCCTTGGCTAAATGTTGTTTCAAGTTTCTGGCTCCACACGTTGGCAGGTCCATCAATTCCTTGAACTCCTCAGAGCAAGATAAGCTCTTCTGGGGTATTCCGAATTTTTGCTTTGTTTCCTGAATGATCAAGCCTGCACCCTTGACAACCAGATTGTTCAGAGTGGTCTGAATCATCTTCTTAGGGGCAACAGCTGCAGCGAGCGAGGCCGCATAGGACGCAGAAGAAACTCCTCCGTAGTAAAAACCATCTTGACACAGCCGTTCTTTGAGGCTGATGCCTTTGCGGGCAAACTTCTTTGGAATTCGTCCTCCAGAGAAGGTGGACTGCAGGTCAGCTCGACGTGCACTGAGCTTCCGGTACTGAGCCTGGATGTGATACTGACAGTACTCACAGTCTCGCAAATTAACAATCTGTGTACAAGGGTCTCCATTCTTCTTCTTTGCTTTACAGGTCCCAAGATCAAGAGCTTCACCCATAATTAAGACCTTCTGGGGATGATCAATAGATAAGCACACCTCCTCTGAGCCATCCTTGGGCTTCATGGGGTTAGCGTTGAGCAACCCTATGACAGTACCTTGTTCCCTCTTCCAGAGGTCTTTGTGAACTTCTCCAAATAAGAACAAGGACACACACCGTGTCAGGTCATGAAGATCATTCAGTCGCCAGATGCTGAATGTTTTCCTACTGTTTGTACTCTGTGGAGTAACTTTCTTCAAAATAACCCCAAATGTCACCCAGTCTATTTCTTCTAGTTTCTCATTTGCCATCTTTTCCTTGATCTGAGACAATCTGATCAGTTTTCGGCCGATCATTTTCTTGTTCATTTCTGTTGAGGATACTCGAGGCCGCCTGAGCCGCAGGCCGCAGAAGGTTTCCACAGAGACACTCTGAGCCGTTTCCCCAGAACATCCTGGGGTCCCTGTGCTCTTATTTCTTGTCATCCCAGTGGGTTTGTTCCCAGGAGTAGTGTGGAGAGGCTGGGAAGGTAAACTTGTCATCCTTGATGATGAGCTTTTTGGCTCTGCAGGTGAAGCCTTTGGCATCCTTGCCACCCACTTGGCTCTGGGTTGAACAGCGACATCGAGCTCTGCAGAAAAGCACGACGACTCCTGGATTCTCTGCACTTTCTTCTCCTTAAGAGGGGGCCTTGGAGACTTCTCAGGGGATTTATGCAGAAGGGCGGGGCTTGTAGCCTGTTTAATTGTTGCTACTTTTAGCTGTTCTTGTAAGGACTTCATTTGCTCTTGCAACTTCCTTAATTCATCTTGCAACTCTTGATTCGTTTTCTCTTGTCGGGGGGCAGGAACAGGTTGAACCCTATTTTTGTTTGCTTGCAATGTAGGAGCTTCTTCCTCATCTGTTAAGTCTTCAGTGTCTCCAAAGAGAGTGGCCAAATTTTCCTTCTGGTCGTCAGTCTGTCCCACTTCTCCATCATCAGCCTCTTCTGTGTAAGACTCGCCGTCACCAGCGGCATCAAAGAGCTCGTCGAAGGCATCAGGTCCGCCACTTTCCTGGGTCAAGGGGTTACTCTCTTCTGAATCGCAATCCAAGGCTGATTCATTCTCCTCCAGCAGTGCGGTCAGCAGAGACAGATCATCTTCCTCTCCATCCATGCTGTCAGGAGGATATTTGTGACAGGAAACGTTGAAGGAGTCTTGAGTGTCCAGGAGGGGAGCAATGTCCACAATCTTGGCTCTTCCAGGTCTGCAGCCGGACCCGCCAAAATTCCAACTGGACTCCGGATTCTCCCAGTATTATTAAGTTGCTATTTATTTCATTTCTTGGGTCCAGTAATATTTGTTGTATGAATCTAGGATTTTCAGATTTAGGTGCCTATATATTTAGCATTCTTACATCTTCCCATTGAGTTGATCCCTTTATTATTATACTGTGATGACCATCTTTTTCTTTTCTTACTGATGTTGACTTAAAGTCTGTTTTGTTTCACATGGAAATAGCTATTCCTGCTTGCCCTTGGTTTCCACTTAGATGAAATATTTTTCAACCACTTTACCTTGAGTCTGTGTAAGTCTTTATAACTTAAATGAGTTTCTTGGAGACAATACATATTTGGGTTTTTTTAAAATCCATTTTGTCAATCTATATCTTTTAAGTAAAGTATTTAGACTATGCACACTCATTGCTACTGATAAGTGAGATAGCGTTCTAGTCATCATGTTGATTGTCACCTAGTTGCCAAGTATTCTCCCTTGTGTTACGGTTTTACAGAGCTGTGAGTTTTTACTTTCAAGTTTTTTTCTTTGTTTGTTTTTGTTTTTGTTTTTTTACACTGGTGATGATTGTTCTTTCTGGTGTTTAGAGAACTTTTTAGCATTGCTTGTAGGGCAGGTCTAGTGATGACAAATTTCCTTAGTGTTTGCTTGTCTGGGAAAGACTTTCTTTTGCCTTCATTTATAAAATTTACTTTTTCATGAAACAAAATTCTTGACTGACAGAGATTCTGTTTAAGGAAATTAAAGATAGACTTATTCCTTCTGGCTATTAAGGGGTTAATTGCAAAGTTTGCTCTTAGTCTGATGGGTTTTCATTATAGGTTACTTGATACTTTTGTCTCACAGCTTGTAGAATGTTCTCCTTCACTTTGATGTTGGCCAGACTGATGACTATATGCCTTAGTGATGTCCTATTTGCAATGAATATTCTAAAGTTCTTTGACATTTTTATATGTAGATGTCTAAATCTCTAGCAAGACCTGGGAAATTTACCTCCATATTCTCTCAAATAGGTTTTCCATGTATTTTCTTTCTTATTCTCCCTTGGGGATACCTATGATTTTTAGTTTGGGCGTTTTACATAATCTCATATTTCTCAATGTTTTAATTCATTTCTCTTGATTCTTTTTTCTTCACTTTTGACTGGGCTACTTCAAAGCCTTACCTTCAAGTTCTGAAATTCTTTTTTCTGCATAGTTTAATGTGTTTTAGACTTTCCACTATATTTTGAAATTCCCTAAGTAATTCATTTCCAGAAGTTTTGTTACTTACTTTTTAAACATCTATTCTTTAGACTTTATATCTATATATATATATATATATATCATTTACTTTTTTTTTTTTTTTTTTTTTTTTTGCAATTTTTGTCCAGGGCTGGGTTTGAAACTGCCACCTCCAGCATATGGGACCGGTGCCCTATTCCTTTGAGCCACAGGTGCCACCCCTCAATATCTATTCTGTAGTAAAAATTCTTTAGTAATTTTTTCCTTTATGTACTTAATTTTTCTTTTTACTTTCTTTATGTTTCAACTTTTCTATCAATTTCATTGAGCTTCATTACAAATCATATTTTTTTCTTCACAATCATTAAGTCATACTAGTAGCCCATATTTTGAATTATGTATCTGACATTTCAGTAATTTTGTTTTGGTTGGAAATCACTGCTGGAGAGCTAGTGTGATTCTTTGTGCAGGTGAGTACCCACTATGGTGTTGCTGGCATTTTGGGTCAATTGGACCTTGGACCTCTGGGAGGATATTCAGGTGCCAAATGAGTTGGTGTAGGTTAAGTAATCTCCAGTTTCCAGGCCTCTGGATGGTGTGCTTGAGGCCTGAGAAACCAGACCAATAGTGGGCTGGCAAACTTGCTCTCATTCCTCAAGTTCCAGAGCTGGCTGTGGTAATGAAAGGAGGAGGTGGTCTTCTGCTCCAGAGGGATGTCCAGATATTAAAAGGGGGATGCAATGTGAACCTGAGATGGGAGGGGAAGGCTCCTCTTGAAGAAGGCAGTTGTGGGACACACAAGCTGCTCACTCCTCCCTCTCTCAACAATAACAGTGGTCTCTATCCTCCAGGGAAATAAAAGTACCCAGATTCTCAGCTCTCACCATGGCCCAGCTGGTGATGGTGGAGGCTGGCTGTGGGTCTTGGCTGAAATGTTCTAGCATAAAAGGTGTGGTTGTGCAAGGGACTTACCTACAGAGAAAGTCAGCTCCTGAAAGAAGAGACAAATAGCTCACAGAGAAGACTGATAGCCCCATCCCCTGCAGGAGGTGTTAGCGTTTGTCTTTGTTCACACAGAAGCATCTGCTGTGGCCTTTTACAGAGAAAGGAATGGGTTCCAAGCTCTATGGAATCATGAGTATATCAGGCCCTATATTAGAGGTGGGGAAGCCACTCCCAAGTACCCTGGCTTAATGGTCTCCTATGGAATGCTCATCTGCCCCATGTGGATACAACCATGACCATCTCACTTGGCAGTGGTGGGAGGGGCAGAGATAAAGAAGGAGAAGGACCCAAATGGTGGGAAGCTGAAGCTGGTGTCCTAGTCTCCTTCTCTGAGGGGTGCTCCAAAAAGCTACACTCACCTTTCACCTGGAAGTGGTCTGCCCTAATATCCAAGCTCCAGGAGATCCTCAGTTCTCCTGGAACCCAGAAGGCTCTCAAGACTACTGCAGTGTGAGTGGGTCCTGGGGATATTGGCTGTGGATCTAGCATTGTAGAGATCCAGGGACTGAGATTTCCATGTTGAGACAGCTGCAAAAACATTACCTGTTCATGAGGAGAAGAAAATATACTCCATTCTTTGTACAGAACCCAAGTGTAGTGAGCAGAGTACTTTTGAAGGTCTATCCCCCTCCATGTAAGCCTACAAATGGCCATTCTACAGTTCACCTACCCCAAGAGGTCATACTTAGAAGCACATTTGGCTATGTTCATAGCATTGGGTAGTTGAAGGAGGGGAGGTCCCCATCTCCACATCCCTTCCTGGGCTGCTGGCACTTTCAACCACTAAAATGGCACTTTCAACCACTAAGTGCTATTGGAACTTTCAACCACTAAAATGGCACTTTGGGCATATGACTCAGCTTTAAACTCCCCAAATGGCTCTGTGGACCTCTTCTAGGCAAACAGCATGGGCAGGATGCTGAGTGGAGTGCTGTCTGCTCATGTCTTGGTCTCACTGATGCTGCAGGGCAGTGGAAATTATCCTAGGATAAGTAAGAGAGGTTGGGTTCCACTGCCCCTCTTCAACTGGGCAGGTGGACCCTTTCAAACCTACTACACTTTGTTCAATTCCATTCTTTCTCCTTAAACTGCTTGATTCCTAAAATTTCCTCAGAACTAAGTTAAAATGTCACTTCTTCCAGAAGCCTTTCTTAATCACCACCACCACACACAGGTGCTTTAGGCCCATCCTTCATATTCATATTAAACCTTTAGCTTATCTTTAGCAAATTATAAATCATGCTGCATGGTAATCTCCTGCTCACTTCCTTTAAATGATTGTATACATGCTAGTAGAACCATAAGATCCCTCTCCCACTACATTTAAACCCAAGTGTTTTGTCCTCTGTGTGGTTATCAGGAAAACATGAGGAAGGTTCCCTACAGTCATGGGACTAGATAACAAGTCATCTCTCATATGCCTTACACAGGATTTCAAAGAAGTGTTTATGGGTCTGACTCTTCTCCATATTGTAATGTCTTTATCCTCATCACTTTCCATTTGTCCTCTATGTGGTCTGCTTTTGATATCCAACCACTGACAATCTCATGGCTCAATGACTGAGAATCACCTAAAACAGATAGTCCTCCTTCTGATGTATTACCAGGTCAACACCAGCCTAACACCACATCACAAAGCCTACGTCATTCACCTATTTAATTTCACCACATAGGCATTTTATCATCTCACATTAGCACAAGAAAAATGATGAGTACCGTACAATAATACATTTTAAGAGAGACAGAGAGACCACATCTGTGGAACTTTTACTGCAATGTATTAATTGTTCTATTTTATTAGTAGTTATTGCTTTGATCTCTTTCTGTGCCTAATTTATAAATTAAACTTTCTCATAGGTATATATGTATAGAAAAAAAGAGTGTATATATGGGATTTGGTACTATCCAAGGTTTCACGTATCCTCTGAGAGGTTGAGAATGTATCTACCATGGGAATAACATCAACTTCATGGCTCATTGTGAGGATTACATGAGGTAGTGGTAACAAAATGCTCAACATTGTATTTTTTGTTATTATTCCTATTATTCATCTTTTCTTTCCAAGGCTTTATTTGATGTTTACTTTAACCAAAGATTACTAAGATAAAATCTTTAAGGAGAAGGCCCCATACAGACTGACTGCTGAGATTGACCTGCACAGAAAAGACCGCTACTTTGATGGCGACTAGCTCATCATTTTTGCAAGGACTAATGTGTGCAATCTTCCTCCAGGCTCTGGCTCCACACCTACCAAGAGGTGTGGAAGAAGATATGAATTTGGCTGAGCATGAACAAAATTTGAGGATGCTTCATGGCATTTAATTACTTCAGTGCATGTCACAACTTGCATGGTCTTGAGGTAGAAAAGAGAACTAATGCTGAGAGACAATCTAGCAGACATATATTTTATTTTGTTCATCATTAAAAGATAGAATAGTTAAGTCTTTCTGACAGATTACAGAAAGTCCTGTTATCAAATGCTTAGAAGCAGCTGATCTTAGAAGTAGATTATAAAGCCACCTTTCATAATTTCCAAGATGTTTCTACTATTCTCCAATCCTATTGGTTTAGTTTATTTTTTGATCTTTACTGAAATCTAAATGTCCTTTGGGGAATAAATATTGTGAACTATTATCAGACATCTTTACCTTAGGATTGATGAATGTTAGATTCTTTTTCCAAGTATATGTTTTAATAAATCAGGCAAATTAGAGGAAGCACCAGCTCAATAAATTAGTGAAATTGAAAAGTCAAAAAAGCCACTCAAGGAAAAAAGAATTTAAACCCAGGAGACTTTATCACTGTACTTAATAGCACCCTTACCTACAGACCACAAAATAGAACACTTATTTTTTTTTGAAAAAAAAAAAAAAAAAGGACAGAGTCTCACTTTATTGTCCTTGGTAGAGTGCTGTGGCATCACAGCTCACAGCAGCCTCCAACTCCTGGGCTTAGGCAATTCTACTAGCTCAGCCTCCGAATAGCTGGCACTACAGGTGCCTGCCACAACACGCAGCTATTCTTTTGTTGCAGTTTGGCCAGGATCAGGTTCAAACCTTCCACCCTCAGTACATGGGGCTGGCGCCCTACTCACTGAGCCACAGGTGCCGCCCAATAGAACACTTCTTAATAAATATGCTATGCTTAATCTCAGCCCAAAAGTGTTTGGAGAATGTTTGAGGAAAAGTTCCTGAGGCATTTTGAGTCCCTGGAAAAAAAAAATTATATATGACATATTTTTATATATATATTCCCATTTTAAAAATAGATTATATTTTAAATATGATGGCAATTTAGCAACTAATATTTTGCACAGTATTAGTACTAAGACAGATTATTTTTTATTCATTTAGATTGCAAACCTTAAAATAAAGGTTAATAAAACTTAAATAGTACAGTATTAGTACTAAGGTAGATTTTTTTTATTCATTTAGATTGCAAACCTTATAATAAAGATCTCAGCAATATTTTGCTAGTTTACCAAGTGAAAGCATTATCTATCTGAAGTCAAGCCCCATTACCCTGAAAATTAAAGTTGTGGCCAAGTCAGAATCAAAACATTTCTGGCATTTAGTTTTTTATTACATCATATAATTCTTTATATATAATCTTAAATATATTTTAATGTAGGATTCTTCTCCCAAAATACTTAACTAATATCCACACAAAGGTGCATATTAGTGGAAAGAAGGCCAAATTTAAAGTCACATGATTTATGTGCATCCTTACCCCATCTCTAGACTTGGTTTAGTGTGCCTATCTGTGCCTAAGTTTTCTTTCTATGAAACAAAAATAGTAATACTATCCTTGGGCATTGTGTTGTCAAGATCTAATGAGATAATACACATGTCTATGCTTTTTAAGTACCCAAGGTTTTTAGTTTGGGGAATGGTTTATACGTTAGTTGGAGATACATATAAAAATAATTAGTCTCCATGTACAGGTATAAAACTTGTACACGAAATTATGTAAAAGAAAATAGGTTCCATAAAATTGTCTGTTAATACTTAAAACATGGTCACTAAATTCTCCATGTACAAAAAGAAAAAAAAAGTTCTCTATGTACATGTATAAAACCAAAAGTGAGATCAAAGAAATGACTGCTTTAATCCTCAAATAAAATATTCTGCTTCCACTCCCTGGCCCATCACTGGCAGATTCATTGTGACAAGATCAACTATAAGGATATTTACACACACGACTAATAGAATAACCTGTGTCAGATCTGAAATGCCACCTCCTCAGAGGGGACATTCCCACCACCTGTTCTAAAGAATCATCATTCCACTAATTACTCTCTATGCTATCTAAATTTATTATAGTATCTTATACTTCTCTACTTGTGCACTATATGTCCATAGCATCTCCCCATCCCCATACTCACATAAATGCACAAAACATGAATGTAAGTTTCTTAAGGGTAGGGGACTAAGTGCTCACTGTTATATTTGGGGAACCTGGAATAGTGCATGGAATACCACTTAAATAGACACCAAAACAATGAACACTGAACAATATTCTGTCTTCCTTTACCTTGATCTGTTCTATTGGCACCATATATTGTTTCTTTCTTCTGGAACTTAGAAAGTACTAGATCAATGACTCTACTTCTGACCCTGATGTCTCCCTGACAATCCAAGTATTGGGTTTTGAAGTATTGAGGCCATTTCCCCAGAGCTGTGGAAATATGAGCTAACAGATTGTGAACTGCCAAAAATCTCCTTCCAGCTCAGTCAGAACATTGTCAGTGACAGCAATGTTGACAGTTTTCACTTCAGAAAATATAGGTATAATGTGATTTCAGTTATTCATCTCCTCAGGTTGATGGGTGGAATTCTGAGCACTGTTTTTAGACACTTGGTGAGGAATCTATAGTCATCCATTTCTTCCTCCTCCTGACAGAGCTGCCATCACACTGTCGTATCTTAAGAATTTCTCAGTACATGAAGAACAGACAAGTTTTTGTTAGCTTACTTCTAGGCTGGTTTCACTGTATGCAGGTATGAAGAATGTATATTCAGTTACTTACACCCACACCTATCATTCCTTCAAAATTGTGTTTTGCATGTTTCTTCATTCCTGTTATATACAAATTTTTATAACTACTCAAAGTAAATTTTATCACTTGTCAAAATGACGTACCTGGTCTCACTATTTCTCTTTAAAATACCGATTTTTAAGATGCAATTAGTGGTTTGGTAAGCAAACATTAGCTTGACTCTAAATCACCTAAGCCAAAATATAACAGGTAGTCTGTAAATATTAAGTTTCCCTTCCCTTGCAGGATGAAGAGAGAGGGGTAGAAATAAGAGTGGATGTCTGTGTTACAAGAAAAAGAATAAAGATACTATGTTGGTTTGTAAGAATAGTATTGGCTCGGGCTTGTTCTAATAAATTATTAGGAGAAATCTTCCAGATGTCAGAAAGCTAGACTTGGTGGCAATGACTTTCAGATCATCTTGGATATGAGTTCTGCCTCTACTAATCCTTGGGCTATAACATAATAGTTATTAATGGTCCTTGAGGTAACTGCAGGCTGAAAAAAATTACACTCAAAGCCATATATCTTTAAAAGATTCTCTTGTAGCTTAGAGCATTATCTTTGATTTTAATTTTAAAATGCCTGAGTAAAATGGTGGCTTTACCTTTCTTCTCTTCAAAAACACCAATAGCAATGAGAAGACTAAGAAACAGAAACTCAAATTCATCCTTGATAAATTTTGGAGGCATCTATATTAGAATGGATTCTCCAGAGAAACAGAACCAATCTATCTATAGATAAAGATACTAAATAAGTTTACCATAAAGAATTGACTGGGTCACATGATTTTGGAAGCTAAGAAGTCCTAAAATTTGTAGTCCTCAAGCTGGAGACTCAGGATAGCCAAAGGTATAGTTCCAGTGTGAGCCTGAGGCCTGAGGACCAGTTAGAAACAGAGGTCAAAGGTAGGTGAAGATCACTATCCATGCATAAAGATAAACATGCAGAGAGAAAATTCTTTCTAACTCAGTTTTTTTTTTCTATTCAGTCCTTCTATGGATATTGGAGAAGGTGCTCTGCTTTACAAAGCCTATCAATTCAAATGTTAATCTGATCCAGAAACACCCAGAATAAATATTTAACCAAATATCTGGGCACCCCATTGCCCATTCAAGTTGCCACATAAAATTAACCATTAAGGCATTCACCTAAAACCAAAGATTCTGGCCTGGGGCCTGTAGCACAGTGGTTACAGCTTCAGCCACATACACTGAAGTTGGCAGGTTTGAATTCAGTCCAGGCCAGCTAAAACAATGACGACTGCAAGAAAAAATAGCTAGGCATTGTGGCAGGTGCCTATAGTCCCTGCTACTTGGGAGGCTGAGGCAAGAGAATCACTTAAGCCCTAGAGTTTGAGGCTACTGTGAGCTGTGATGCCACAGCACTCTACCAAGGGCAACAGAGTGGGACTGTCTCAAAAAATAAATAAATAAAACCAAAAATTCTGAATTCAAGTAAGGGTAAACAAATGCACTGATGCTCCAACAGGGATGCCCATGATTGCAAGCCTCAAAGATAAACAGTTCTTCAAAATAATTTTTCTAAATTGAAAGGTAAACCAGAAGTCCATTGTCTGAAACACTAAGATGACAATAACCTTCCGAGAGCAAAAGTAGCACTAAGTCTCAAGACATTTGCCAGTCATGGTTGCAGTAAAAAAGTCTGTTTATGAAGCTAGTAAAGAGGAGAAACTTGTTATTGTGAGAAGTTTTACACTGTCAAATTTGGTTTAAAAAATTAAGTACTAACAGAAATTTCTCATTTCAAAACACCTCACTTCTTTAAATGGGATTTGTACAGCCTAGAGCATGATCTTTATTCCCCCTACCATGTAGACACACTTTAATAAAAAATAAGTAATAGCCAAAAATTAACAAGCATATGAATTATAAAAATCTACTATAAGAAAAAAATGAAAACATTTCTTACAATATAAAGCAAAAATAATGGGAAAAATAAAACATACTAAGGAGAGTACTGTGAATAAAGGAAAAATTTGAGTGAACAGAACAACAGAATTTTTTTAAACTATACACAAGGACATAAAGCACACATACTAAAAATTGGAGAAGGTAGTTAGATAGCAAAAGAATAAAATATGAGTAGGCAGAAAACAAGAAGTAGAAAAAGAAAAATAATCACATAAAGGAAAACTAAGATAGAAGAAATATCAATGAGAATAGAAATTTCTAAAGATTTATTAAATAATTTAGAGTCACTGGGTGAACTGGCTGGCAACCTGTAGAAGACTGAAACTGGACCCACACCTTTCATCATTAACTAAGTTAGACTCTCACTGGATTAAAGACTTAAACTTAAGACATGAAACCATAAAAATACTAGAAGAAAGTATAGGGAAAACACTT